>NW_019416212.1:31294-621717 GCF_000390285.2 Anoplophora glabripennis | reverse complement strand
TATACAGGGCTGGAAAATCCACATGGTCCATCTGCCTTTACATGAGAGCGACAAAGTAAAGTAAAGAAATCCGTGCGATAGACAAGGATGGCTATAGTGAAGACGTTTCATAATCTGAATAGTCACCGCCCGTTTCGGGTTAGAAGTGGAAGTGACTATTCAGATTATGAAACATCTTCAATATAACCATCCTTGTCTATCGCATGGACTTCTATGACTTTTATCGCTCTCTCGTATCCGCCGATGTACAATGGGGACTTTCCGAATCTGTATAATAAACTCTAATGCGGGTCAAAGTCTTTCCGATTTTAGTATGCATTAAAATTTGATCATATTCACAAGTAATCCTTGCCTTATACGAAATGAATAGCGACGTAAACAAAAATAAACAAATGCCGCAATAAACAAAATACTAACGTCTAATAATGGATAAGTGTAAACAAATTGAACGGTTTTTAGTAGCATTGATGAAAGAATATACAGCTGAGTCGGTAATTTGGATATTATTGCTTATTATAAGTAAATGTAAAGTAAAATATTTGTTGAAATTTATAGAAAAACGAGTTAATTACACCCAGCCTGCTTTTTAAACATATCAACTTTTTATTGAATAAAACCTTGTATGAAAATGAACTTGTAGAGGAAATGCACGATAGAATTTATGAGCAACTATTAAGCTAGTAAGTTATGTAGGTCATCCCTTGGCTTGTAATAAAGAGGGAGTTGCTCTTTGATATTTACGCTATTTGGTTCCGTATAATAAGTCATTATGGCAGTGGAGCTTCATTGAAAATATCCTTTTCAGAGCCTTATATAATGAAATTGATGATTGTATGAGCAAATACCAACAGTTCGATTTAAATCTATTAGCTTAAAATTTTGTGATGTTATAGTGGATAAAAATTTGGAAGAAGTATTTTAATAACAACTGCATACACAACAATACAGGGTGATTCACAAAGGGTGACTAAAAATGAAAACTCGTATTCATTATTATACTCATATTCGTATTTTGTGAATTTTAATCTAAAACATCCAAATTTTAGGAAAAGGCCTCAGATTTTGGATAGTGTTTACATAAATACATGTGCCTTATTTCAAATTATTTCACTTACTAGCTTTTAAATTAAGTATTTTAAAAAAATTAAAAATATATTTTTAAGTTTAACACCCTGTATCTTTTTAGCGAAGCCTCTTAGATAAAAACTATACGAAAGACTCCCTTAAAATTCACCAAAGAATACTTCATTCTTCATTTTTGGTCACCGTTTGTGAATCACCCTGTATATTGTTGAATTGTATTCTAGTAGTAGAGGATTTCATTCCTGCAACAATAATAATTTATATTTCCCTACACAGTGTTTTTGTATGGGAATTGTCAGTATGTTAAATCAGTTGATTAAGAAAAAATAAAATAAAAATAGATTTAACGATCTTTTAAAACAGAATTCTTTGCTATTTTATTTGTAAATTTATGAGAAAATGTCATTCTCATGTACAAGGCTGAAGCAATGATTTTCAGTTTTCAAAACTTGAATGACGTAAGTAATCCTGACTATGTCAAGTTTCTTAGGGTTTATACGAGGTCTATTCAGAAAATAACCAAACTTTAATTTTTTAAACTTTAGTATTAATTTTATACATTATTGATACTTGTCTCCTCCTCCAAGGTATTCCCATCTCCTATTCACACACTTTTACCAAGGTGTTTCCATTTCGCGAAGCCGTCCTGGATAGCTTCATTTGAGATGGCCTTTAAAGTCTCTGACAAATTTGCTTTGGTGTCACACAGAACTGACGAATTGACAAAACTGAGTATGCTGGCGCATTGCCGTGGTGAAGAAACCATGAGTTGTCTCACCACAACTTTAGTCTCTTTTTGTGGATTTTTTCATGTAACCGTTGTAAAACGCCCTGTTGAGATCCTTTGCCAATCCATTGTGATGATTAAAGTTTTGCCTCAATGTCGTCATCTCCCGTTATGATCCTTTGAATGAATGTTTCATCGTCATTGAATTAGTCAAGGAGTTGCCGACAACCGTTCACATGATTTTCTTTGTGTTGGTAGGTCATCAAACGAGGACCAAATTTTGCTGCAAGTCGATGCATGTTGAATTTTTCAGTTAAAATTTCATGGCATGATCAAATTGAGATGCTAACCTCTTCTTCAATTTCTCTGACAGTCAATCGGCGATTTGCACGCATCAGATCTTTGACTTTCTGAACATGAGAATCATCAGTTGAAGTCGAAAGCATTCCTGGTCGAGGATCATCTTCAATTGACTGATGACCACTTTTAAATCGTGAAAACAATTGCGTACGACCTAAAGCATCATCTCCGTAGGCTTGTTTCTCCAGTTTCCCTAACACTTAAACACGTTGCATTCAAATAACAATATCAACAATCCAAGAACATGTGGTTACGGAGGAGGTTATGCACAAAGCAATGCTGCCAATCGCATATCACTAAATATCTCCATTTGCGGGTAATTCAAAAAGTTCGGTTATTTTCTGAGCAGACCACGTATGTCTTCTTAGCTATCGTGGTAGGTATCGTCATACTTATTATATTTATAAAAAAAGTGTCGGTGTCTTCTTTATGTTACAAACAATTTGCATTCTTATAACACTAAAAGGAAAAATGACCTTTATACTCTATTTGTTAGGCTCCAGGAAACATGAAATTCTTTCGGAA
This sequence comes from Anoplophora glabripennis, assembly GCF_000390285.2. Taxonomy (NCBI): domain Eukaryota; kingdom Metazoa; phylum Arthropoda; class Insecta; order Coleoptera; family Cerambycidae; genus Anoplophora; species Anoplophora glabripennis. The sequence continues at coordinate 619,022 of NW_019416212.1, read as the reverse complement.
TAGAATTCTTCAAGAAGAAGAAATTTAATGATGACCATCATTTACTGATAATTTAATGTAATGATGAACTAATTTGTAAGAAAACTGGATTTTTGTGTAGATATATGAATTACTGAATTGAATGAAAATGATCTGTGCCCTAGCAGTTAAATGTAATTAAAGACTATGTTGAAGACTTTTTTATAAAGTAACACACCTGTTTCTGTTTTCTATTACATCATGCTATTATGAAGTATTTTTAATTGTGGTTGTTACATTATGTACTAGAGCTCTTCTACATAATTAAAATGATGTATAAAATAGGTGTGGATGGTTAAAAAAGCAGACGCATTATGACTGGGACTGGGTCATGATCTATTTAAGACCTTTCCTACGTGTCCCAGTTTGAGAGAGTTACTGCGACATACAGTTTTTTATATTAAGAAAAAAATTCTACAACTCATTTTAATGAATTATTTCATTTGCAATATTCAAAACCCCGTTAAATGACTAAGAAATATATAAAAATGGTAGATGTTCTAATTCTTAAATATTTACTGCAATTTTATGCCGTGGAATCTGAAATCTATTATTTATTGCCTCCATAAATATTTCTAGAATTTTCTTGAATCAAAAATAACTCATATTTTAATTCACCGTACATTTTTATAAGCTTGGGTAGATAAACCGTATAATAAAAATTAATATTTACATCGTTATCTATCGAACAGTGACGAAATTAGTATAATACCTTTCAGATAAAAATATAAAAATTGATATGTGAATATTGGATAATTCATGTTTATATAACCGTCTACACACGGAGATTTGTTTGGTCTTCTCCAAATATTTATAATAAAACTTCATTTGATAAATGAAATTTTGCTGTACTTATTGTTAGTTTAATATTAAGTCAATATTGAACCAACGTTAATCAAACGCCAGAGACAAATTCTAGTTGATATATTTAAGATTAATTTCAACAATGACTTGAGAATTTGAATTCTATAATTCCACGTACTGCCTCTGAAACTTGGGAAAGTCTGCGATTGACCTTACTAATTTCCTAGAATAATCATAACCAAGAGTTGTGGTACCAAAAATCATCGGTAATTGGGAGGTGCACCACTGATTGCTTCTAAGAAGTTAGTATTGCCGGATGTTTAGAGATATCAAGTATCCTGTATAACGAAAGAAGCAAAAGGCACAATATGGATAGCGTAATGAACAACTTATTGAAATGGATTGCACTTGGAGACTCGTGTGATTCTGCAAACAATTTTTAAGACAGTTACATTAGGGATAAAAAAGCTCTAATCAATAAAAAATTTAAAGAAGAATTTGAGGATACCTTTATGCAGTATTTAAAAACATAAATAACAGTTTTGACTTTTTTTAACTCAAAAATCCCTAGAACTGAAACATAAATCCGCAAATTGGAAGGACGATGTGCTCGGGCATAAGCGTGTGGGGAATACATTTCTGGAAATTGGAGTAATTTAGTATTCATTATTCCATTCGTAATTAGAATGGGATCAATCTATTTAAAAATTGTTTATCTTAAAAGTGATTTATTTGGGAAAATATGTACTTAACATTTTTTGTATATTTAGGAGTCTTCAATAATTTTTTCGTTTTAATTATTTTGGACAATATTTCGACAATTAGTTGCAAATGTATTGCTTTGAAATTCTAATTTTATCTGGATTGGGTAAAATCGGATTCTTGAAAATTATTTGTTAACAAACTGTGAGAAGATACACTCGTATTTTCATATAAAACAGTGTATTTGTTTCTTAGAATTTCAAATTCGTACAGCAAATGTTTACAATTATGCTGTGATAAACATTATTAGCATTTCGCTTATAAAATATTGAAATTATGACATCATACTTGTAAACTGACACTGTTGAGTATATTCAATGCAGTATGTTAATTGCATCCATCAGTAAACGACAGAAGAAAATTCTGTAAGCAGTTCTATCTTGAAAAATAACACGTATTATTTCATCAAGAAGAGGTTATTTTCTTCATGTTGGTTTAAACGGTAAAATAATTTGGATCAGAATATTTGTAGTAGTTGGCGTTGTGGGAATATGTTATTATCTATTGATCTCAGATATCACTGACATATGCCCTTGGTAGAGACAAAACAGACGCGGTTTTCGTACAAGAAACCAATCCAGTTTTGGAACCGCAACCTCTGCTATTTTTACGTTACTTTAAAGGCGTTAAACTTAATTCGATGAGGATTTATGAACGTTATTGGAATGAATTTTAATTTCCTTCATGTTCTAAACATTTTGCGGATCTGAAATACAGGCGGGCGACCTTCTTCTGTTCCTACACTGCTCGATCGAAGTAAGCATCGTTAAAACAAACGTCAATATGCAAAATAATTTAAACAATGCTTGTTCTTACCTTTTGACAATGTGGGGAATTCTTCCTTCCTAATTTTTGAACATAATATCCTGAAACTGTCCTGATCGATGGAGGCGTGGGGTGATGAGTGATGAATAAAAATAATATAAATAAAGAATTCAATGTCACAGCGGCGATGAATACAATTTTTACACGCAGGAAGCGGTCTACTCGCGGCCGTGTTGAGTAATACACTGACGTTTATCTTTGGGGGACCGCGTGGTGTGGCCCACGTGAGTTTGTATACATACAATTGACATGATTCCGCAATTCGACTTTGTTCGCGCCTTTAATTCACGGACATACAGGGGTAGGTTGATAATTAGTAAAAGTTTTTCTTTTGTTCCGCCAGAAAGGATCGAAAATGCTGACTTAAAGTTTAAATAACAAAATTCAGAAACGGAAATATATAATTATTTTTTTATTTAATATTGTGAAGTATCGCTGTTGTATTCAACAACAAGAAAAAAAAAATCGAGAATGCGAAAAAATACTATTTTTTCGAAAACTGTCTCCAAATGTTTACATAGAAGAAAAATGGAGTTTCAAGTGTGAATGAATTGGAAAGTGAATTGAATTGTGAACAAATGATGAAGAATATTTGCATTTTGAAGTATCGAAAGCAGAAACTGCAGTATTTATAAAATATTTGTAAAACAGTTTGAAAATAGTTTCATTTTGGAATTTCCTTGACCTGAACTATATGTACCACTGTTACTATGTAAGGTAGATAGGGACCCATTTAGAAAGTTAAAGCAAGTAATATTAAAAACATATAGAATTCTAAACAAAATACGGTTTTATGTTGTACGAGTATACAGGGTGGCCAAATGAAAACGAAACAGAGCCATTTTCAGGAATTGCGGCAAGATTATAGAAAAACGTTCAGCCCAAAATATTTAAATGGCATTGGGGGTTGAGTAATATTTCTTTTGAAAGCTCTTACAATTTCTCTTTACATCAGACTTTAAATTTTATAATTCGGCCCAATACTTTGAAAAAATTTACATTTTAAAATTTAAATTATGTTTAGTTGCTTACTTACTACTTAGTTTATTAATTGTTCAAACTGATGACCGCCCGCATCCATACAAGAATAAAGATTTTATTCGAAACGTTCGCGTACATTCCGAAGCATTTCCAGAGTGATTCGACGGCATTCGTCGACGATTCATTGACACAAATCTTCCAACGACGCTGGTTGTGTTTTATAGATTTTACTTTTTAGGTATCCCCACAAAAAGAAATCAAGAGGCCATAAGTCCGGTGAATCCAATTCCGTAGAAAACGTTGGTCCAAATACTGACGAACAATTAACGCATAATGAGGAGGAGCACTGTCCTGTTGAAAAATCAAATGATCTTCATCATACTCTGAAACATTTTCAATAATATCAGTCAAGGCAGGGTCAATAGCGTCTTCCAGTAATTGCAAATACATTTGGCCAGTCAAATTACCAGGTAGAAAAAAAGGACCCACCAGCCGGTCACCGAAAATTCCAGCCCATACATTTAATTTTTCCGGTTGCTGTGTATGCACCTCGTGAAAAACTCTTGGGTTTGAATCGGACCAATAGCGGCAATTGTGACGATTTACCGTCCCGTTCAAGAAAAAACTGCATTCATCAGAAAAACAGATGTTAAAAAGGAACTGTGGATCGTTCCCTGCTCGCTCACTCATTATTTCGCAAAATTGCAAACGGCGGTCATAATCATCCTCATGAAGTTCCTGGACTAAATGTATTTTGTATGGATGGAATTTATTCTTCTTCAAAATGGTTTGTATGCTAGTTCGATTGATCCCAGACACAGATGCCAGCTGCCTCGTACTTAATGTAGGATCAAGATGAACTTGTCCCAAAACTGCAACTTCACTAGCTTCATTAACTATAGGTTTTTCAATTTCTCGTTTTTTATTGGCTACGTTCCCTGTCTCTTGAAATTTTTTTACTAACTCTAGAACATACTTCCTCCTGACATGTCGATCTTGATGTTGTTCATTAAATAGCTGAGCTGTTCTATTCGCACATTTATTGTTCATAAAGTAAAGCGAAATGATATCTACCCTTTCCGCAATGGAATAAACCATAGTGTTTAATTTTCAAAAACACAATTAAATAAACTACCAACCAACGCTTCCAAATAATACTAGAAAATAATTTGGAATCCACTAATTTTACGTTCATTGTGTGTGTATAGCATTCATTTCTGTTTTTTACAATTGTTTTTTTTTACGAAAGTGATAACAAATCGCCAAAAACCAATGTAACGCAAGAAATACTAAATTTATACCATTGGCGTACTTAACTCGAATGACTGACATTTTTACCGTTACTAATTGTTTGTACATAAGTTTCAACTTTAAAATCAAAATTCTTATTAAGTATTGGGCGGAATTATAAAATTTAAAGTCTGTTGCAAAGAGAATTGTAAGAGCTTTTAAAAGAAATATTACTCAATCCACAATGCCATTTAAATATTTTGGGGTGATGCTTACCCTTGCTTGGGGGTGAAAGTGGCGGAGTCAAAAATACCAGCAAAGAATGTCCCCCTTTAATATAAAATCGACGGGTCTGAGCGTTTTTCTACAATCTTGACGCAGTTCCTGAAAATGGCTCTGTTTCGTTTTTATTTGGCCACCCTGTATGTTTCTAATACTTTTTTATTCGGACACTTCAGCAGTCAGTCAGTACTAGACATATTAAATTAATACAAAATGTCAACAAAATTAAATCGTAGCAGTTTAAATTTAAGCAAAATCAGATCCTCTGAGAAGGTTAGCCTCCGCTGTTCAGTTAAACTGCCAATTATCTTCGCACCTGGTATAATATGACGTGATGGTAAACGCTTAAAATACTACTTTAATTCGGTGAAATGGGAATTATTTAATTATCACCATCATTTAATTACACCATTAATTATCACAATTTCGGTTTACGAGAAGGTGTTTGTGAGATGTCTGTGTAGTGTAAGTGTAAACCTTATTTATTTATTTCAGTGTTTAGTAACGGTATAGTGTATTTTTGTGTTTTAATTTTTAAGCTCCTGTGCGATATTCTAAAAATACATGTAAGTATACGAATCGAGAAAGAGTTAATATGGTTAGAGGCTACTACTTGTCAGGAGAAAACGATGCTGTTGCAAGAAAACCGACCGACAATAACAAAATGTTTGTAAGATTGGTTCAACATTTTCGATTTATGGCAACTTTGAACGCAAATACACTAATGTTGGATGGGACTAAACTCAGAGAGTGAGAAATTTTAAATGCCGTAGCAGAGAATTCTAGTATGTATCATTACTCAAAGATTAGCCACAAGAGGTGAGTAAACAGATCATTTACTTATTTTTTTTTCGTATCTGATGTGTCATGTGTGAGATTTTTAGTTAAACAAAACTATTTTCATATATTTATATACTATCCTTTTGGCGCAAAGGTTTATTTCATTAATTTAAATTTTTCACAGGCCCCGAAATATTCAAAAAATAAAGAAAATAATTGTTTGATTGGCTACAATATAGAGGTATGAAATTTTCATAACAATATTGCGTGTAGAATATTGCAAAAAGTGACGTCTTCAAATGTGAAACATTTTTGTTAATATTTACTAATTGTCAATTGCTAATAACAATATCCTCAAATGGTATTGCTACGAAATTTCTAAAATACGTATTATAATTTGCAAATCATTACTATGAAGACCTTATCTCACGAATTTGAAGTTATCTAGACAGTAGAATAGAAGCATTACCGTTATTGATTTTAAAAATTCTATAGCAACTACGTGACAGGCACATAAGGTGATGATAGATAGCCAAGTTGCGTTGAAATAATTTTTTAAGGCATATCTTGCAGTTAAGTCGGTAAATAAGTAAACAGACAATAAAAAACATTTATTTTTTAAAAATAATTCATGTACAACTAGTATTCAAACTGAATGAAATGGTTGAGTTTAAAATTAATAAATTAAATACATAAAACAAAAATAATAAAAGTATTGGAACAATTACACAGATCTTTTAGGAGGTCTTTGTCTTATCACTCTATTCAGGCAGTAGCTGAAAAGAAGATATTTGTGATTATTTAAGATACAATTAATTGCAAAACGTCAATCCTTATTGCACCAATGATTTAGTTGATAGTATTGCTAAAAGTTGCTTGAGTGCAATATAGATAGATTTACAGATATGTATTACAACTTTTATCTTAAATTGTACAAATTTTCGTGAATGGTGAATCTTTCATAAATATCTGTAGAATTATATAGATTTTTATAAATATCACATTAGCATAAAGAATTATTTGATTTTAAAATTTCATATCATCTTACACATGTTAATGGTTCGTCCATCTATTTTTCTTTTTTATTCTAGTATACTCAATGACTTTATCTCAAAATTTCGGATCATCCTGTATAGTTTGCGTTTACTTAAAAATGTTCTAATTTTTACTTAAATGTATTCAACAAGACCATGGATAAAATACTTATGTTTTTACTTCCTTCAACTGATATCGGGCAATGAAAGCTTATATCTTATAGTCACATATAAAACTCAATTTTTTCATTGGAAATTACATAAAAAAAACTGTCACTTTCACACGATCGTAGATAAAATTAAAAAGTTCTCAAACATTACCCGTGGACAAAATTTGTGCACCATTTTCTTCTTCAAATCTTTTAGTTTAAACAACCTAATAACGAAGTATCAAATAACGAAATAATTGAAATATTCCAGCAAATGAATTTTCAATATTCAAAGGATACTTATATTTACCTTGGATAATGGGAGGTGACGCTAATGGTGGAGCAGGCTCTGGAGCCGCTTCCGTCGCTGCTGCCGGTGGCGCTGACTCAGCAGCGGGTACTTCGGCTGGTGGAGCTTCTACGGGTGCCGCTGGTGTTGCTTCAGCCGCAACTGGGGCGCCGTCTACTGGAGCAAGGGCGTCAGCCGCGGGTGCGGCTTCTGCCGGCGGTGCTCCTTCTGGTGGAGGTGCAGAACCTTCGGAAGGGGCGGGCGCACCCTCTGCTGGTGGTGCACCTTCTGCCGGCGGAGCAGCGCCATCTGTAGGCGCAGGAGCGCCCTCTGCAGGCGCAGGAGCGCCTTCTGCAGGCGCTGGGGCGCCTTCTGCAGGTACTGGGGCGTCTTCTGCAGGTGCTGGAGCTCCCTCTGTTGGAGCTGGCGCGCCTTCTCCTGTCGTAGCACCTAAAAAGGGGGTGAGGTAAATTATAAATGAATTCTCGCAATAATTCTTTTATATGCAAAATTCAGCTATTCAAACAATTCACAAATGACTATTTGACCGAACATTTTAGAGAACAGTTTGTAATAGAAAAATACTGTCTCTACAGCAGGGTATGTAAGTTTTACTTGGAAATATAGACGATGCAGAGTTGGACACTTATTTATCAACACCTTATGTAAAACCCTAACTTTGTTGTACCTTCTGTCGGTGGAGCACCTTCCGCTGCTGGTTGGCCTTCTGCACCAGCTTGCCCTAAAGAAAATATACATCTTTTATATTTTTCATGAAAAAATGATGATAGACATCACTGATGCTTCCAAATCATGAGCTGTGAGATGATCAAGAGTTTGATGAGTATTGCCGTCTTTTGGAATACTTACTTACTGTTTTACTTTTCTAGGAGTTTATTGCAATTGGTTTTGTCTTCATATTTGCCAGTTATTAGATTTATGGGTTATACATTAAAGAATTTTTAATATAGGCTGTTACAGGAAACTTAGAGGAGTCTCAGCCCGAACCCTCTTGCGGCGACATTAGTTACGTTATTAAGACAATGAAGAATACGGTCCAAAAATGATGGCAAGAAACCAAGGTGTTTAAAAAAAAATCGTCAAATGATCTTGAAATGGAAAATATGCGAAGGAGCTACAGACAGTCAGAGCTGTGGAGCCTAATTAGAAGGTCTGACGATGAATTCTAAGACCATGGAGATCTAGTAGAGAAAAATACTACTATTATATCGGAATATGATGGAATGTAATACTTAATATCGTATATTATATTAAAACTAGTGGTTTTTACTAATGGTCTCAAAATTGGAACAAAAATTAATCTGATTGCTATTATTTTAACTTCTTTTATTTGGGCGATCTTCAAAAAATGTATGCAAAGTTTCGGCAGAGTATTTTGCAGATATCTAAGTTGCTGTGCCATCGAAACAATTTGGTAATTTAATAGAATCAAGCAGAAAATTACTGAAAAAAAAATCAGTCCACACGCTTATACTAAATTGACGCTGAAAATGTCTTTCTATAAAGACATGAGAACTTTCATCTTTCATTTTTTTGTCAATTAATGCCCTCTAGAAGTTACAGGAAGCAATTTAGGATAGAACTAATTAATTCTGCTTCTTTACTCACAGGAAACTGTTTTAGCTCCATCTATAAGGAATAATGGGATACCCCGAATTACATATTCACTTGTTGACTTAGCCCGTACATAATATAGTATCATCAAAATATTTTCCGTGGAGTAATCTATTTATTACCTCCAGCTGGTGCTTCCTGTGGCGGTTGTCCCTCTGCAGTTGGTTGTCCTTCAATAGGTGGTTGACCTTCTGCAGGAGGTTGACCTTCAGCGGGTGGTTGACCCTCAACGGGTGGTTGACCTTCAACAGGTGGTTGTCCTTCAATGGGAGGCTGTCCTTCGGCCGGTGGCTGACCTTCAGCAGGTGGTTGACCCTCAGTAGGTGGTTGGCCTTCAGCTGGTAGTTGAGCTTCTATGGCGGGTTGATCTTCTGCGGGTGGTTGGTTTTCGGCAGGTGCTGCTGGAGGTGCTAAGGCACGATTGTTTAAATAGTATTTATGTTAAATATGAAACAACTGCTTATGAAAAGGGTAGATATAACTGTATAGACGTGGCAAACTTTTAGTTCTGTCTTACCTTCTTGTTCTTCAGTCTCCTAAAACAAAAAATTCATCTTTATATTAAGGAAATTATTATTTAGGAATTATTATTTGAAAATCGTTTCAATGTCACTGACTGATAGGCAACCATACATTCAACATGCGGTATTGGGTGCAGTAGAACATTTATAAAGCTGTTCTGTTTTATATAGGTAGTTAAGTTAGCTAAATTTTTGTTGCTTTATTTTACATTATAAGGATTTTTACTATTTAGTTATTAAATCAATATAGTTTACAATATACGCTATTGCATTAAAATTGACATTTTATATATTCGGTTTATCTAAATTTAGTGAAACAAAAAATAATTATTGGCTATCTCTCATTTTTATAGAAAATTTGCCAATCTCTCATTTTTTAATCCAATAGTGGCTTATGCTACTTTTATTCATATGTATAATAATTTCGTTTTAAACTATACATATATGTATAGGAATATACATGTAAAAATGCACAGGGAGTATTATTTAAAGAAAGTTGGTAAGTTTGGTTTGTCTGTCTGTAACGGAATATTGAATTGATTTTGTAAGTATTCCCTGAAACCTGGAACAGTAATAAAATTTTCTAAACCTTTGGTCTACACAATATTCTTCTAGGTACAAAAAGTGCATGTGCACAAGTCATCATATTTTATGTGGTAAAAATTTCCGACCGTTAAATTTAGTAACAATACACAATGATTACTGTATTTTCAAGGAATACTATTAAACGTGTTTTCTTTAGACAATATGTTGAATTAAATTTAATTTAATTGTGTCGACTCACGTTGAGGTTTTTCCATTTAATTATACAAAGTAATTCACAACTGATCTAAAAAACTCTGAGATTCGAATTGATATATAAATAAAAAAGTTGTAATAAAATATTTACAGATTTCGAGAAAAAGTTTGAATTTGTTATATTCAAAAGCACTACGTAAACGACTGTGGTGTATTATTAAAAATATATCTCAAGTTTTTTGTGCCTATTGTATTGTAGCAGCCGATGAACTAATTTTAAAGATTTTGGAAGAAAATCCATGTACAGGGAAAATTATTCGACAATTACTTGGATTACACGATGTTCAAATGTTCAAGTATTAATCCAATACCAGTGTTTTAAATGCCCAATTTACATCTTAATATATTAATTACATGAAGCTGAGCTACATGAGTCGATATACAAAATTTTGAACAGTTATAACATATTGTAAAAGATGATCTAGATAGAAATACCAATTAACGTTTCCCGACTATATTTAACAATAGTAGGAATTAATTATAATAATAAAAGCAGTAAATGACTTCTCTAAAATAATATGGCTGTTATAAAATATAATATATTTAAACCAGCAAATTCAGATGAACGGAAATCGTAAGACGCGAATAGCAGACCCTGCATCTTTTTCAATCTGCAAAGACCCTCTAGACAGGGGCGGATCTGTTTTGAAGTGGATGTGATAGGGGGCAAGCAAATTTTTTCTGGATTACCTTCAGTACAACTCACATAATAACAGTGTGGATCCCTAGATCTGGGCGAGGTACGGCACATTTTCAAAATTGCAAAAATGTTTAAAATTTTTTAAAAAATACCAATTTTATCTGAGTTTTTTACTTATATCTTGGAAACTATGCATTTTGGAGGAATATTGAAGAGGAAAAAAGGTTTAGAATTGAATTTACTGTATGTTAAAAATGTTTAAATTTATTACCGATGTTGCAAAATAGCAATAATTGATGAAAAAAAGGTAAAATATTCAAGTATTTTTGATAATTTTTTTAAAATATTTTAATTGCTCGGAGGGCATTCTAATTTTGGTAAAAAAAACTTTAGAGTATAATACAACAACACAGCAACTTTTATTAAAATCGGTTCGACAGTTTTCGCAAAATAATTTTTTGAAAAAAATTTTGAAAAATATTTTTTGAATATTCAAAATATTGTACAGCCTCAAATAAAGCATCTAAATACTTGATAATTTTTTCACATAGAAAAGACCGCCCAACCTTTTAAATGGTTTTTGAAAAATTGTAATCGGTTGATTAGGAGGGACAGTAAATTTTTAAAGTTAACACTCTTTTTTAATTTTTAAACAATTAGATACATTTATCAATTTGCAATTTAGTTTTTTTCAAAAATTATAATTTTAAAGTACTATTTTTTCTTAATTTTATATGTATTTAACAAAAAAATTAATTTCCAAATAAAAAAAATTTTAATTTGTGTAGGTAAAAAAAATTATTTAAATAATTGTAATAATTATACCTAAATATATTCATATTCAGTGTTGAAATATATACGTAAACAAATTTTTTAATTTTTTCGAAAACTATCGAACCGATTTTAATTAAATTTGGTGTATTTTATTATACTCTAAAGTTTTTTTTACCAAATAGAATTTTGCAAAAACTATTGGGCCCACAGCACCCATCTTTCGCACAGTTTTGAAGAACAATAAAACTCACAACTTTTAGGCATATTTATAAAATTCCAACAAATAACAACCAAGTTATGGATAACTAAAAAAAAATGCTGTCTATCCACATTTTTTTGCAATAACGTTTAAACAATTTATCCGATTTTAATCTATCAGGCGGCATTTAGTGTCTTTTTATTGGGCATATTTCGTGTGTTGAACACTTTTCTCTAAAACCAATAATTTTTCCAATATTATAGCGACGGCGACGCGACTAATATCAGGTTAAAAGATAATTAAAAAATATCTTTAATTTGAAGTGGTTTAAAGGAATACTGTGAATTTTGGAATATTCTTCCAAATTGTATAGAACATTTTATTGAAATATCGTTGCCCTTTTTCTTTCCACAGTACTTAAAAAAAATAGTAGAAAGAAAANTGATTATTTTGCCTTTTTCTCATCAATTATTGCTATTTTGCAGCATCGGTAATAAATTTAAACATTTTTAACTTACAGTATATTATGCAAAATTCAATTCTAAAACTTTTTTTCCTCTTCAATATTCTTCCAAAATGCATAGGTTCCAAGATATAAGTAAAAAACTAAAAATTAAAAAAAATTTTTAAACATTTTTGCAATTTTGAAAATGTTCCGGAACTCGAAATTTTGCAGTTTAGAAATCGTATTCGAAAAAACTCAGAATGAGTGAAAACGGTGAAGCGACACGGTGGGTTCTCTAAAAACATAAATATATACGTAATCTATATATTGATAGGAAAAAGGTACCTATGCATAATAATAAAAATATTTTACTAACGTCTACAATGCATTTTAAAAACAAAATGTTTTCTAACGATTCTGGCAATACGGTGCATAATAATTTTCACAAAGAAGCATTTCTGACCGTAAACTCTTGTTTTTGGGCGTAAGTTTTTTGTACATGAAGATATTACAATTGACCAAATTCCAGTGACGCATAGATACATATTTTTCAGTGTCCTTTTTAATTTTGTCATTCTTATTGCACATCCCAAATTTTTTATCTGTTAAAGTTGTGTATAATTCACATTTATTTAAATATCATTTCGAGTGTGTCATAGTTTTCATGCAAAAAAATACAAAAAAAAAAAACAGAAAACAAAACAGAAAAACTAAAATGAAATAATACGAGACATTGGTTTAAGTTATTTTTTTAAAATAATGCTTTACAAATACAGGAGTATTGACATAAACAAGTAATATACATGCAGACAGATGGACAGGGGTGTTTCCCTCAGAGTCTGGTGCACAATACGTAAAATAAATTAAATTCTTAATCATACAGATCCCTAGACAGAGGGGATTGACGGACAACTTAACGTAATCATGCTTCAGCTTCTTGTACCTTCTTTTCGTCACCCTTTTTGGACCAGTCCGGTTTTTTCTGCAAAATTAAAAATAAATTATTAACTGGCACGAAACATGACATACTGTGGACACAGAAAACTGCACTACAGATAGAAATATGTATGGAATGTATACAATGAAGTTAGTAAAAAGTGCACAACACAGAGGAAATAATAGTCATACAAAAGAAAGGTGCGTAAAAGTAAAAAAAAAAATGAGTTAGGGTGGGCATTAAGTTTTACGTGAAAATTAATACTAAAAATCCAAAGGGCAAATTCCTCTATTATTACTTGCTTCAGCATATCAAAAATAGAGCAGTCTGGTAAAAGTTTATTAGAAAATGTATCAAATTTAATCGAACATAATTTTGGTTTAAAACTACTTGGAAAAGTGGATATTTTCGTGAAGCTAGGTATTCTACAACAATCAAAATAAGTGTAGCAATTTTTCGACCATCTCTTTTTACCTTAGGAGCAGTAGCGGCTTTTTGAGCGTTCTGAAAGTTATACAAAGCACTGTAAGCACAAATACATCAATTTTTCACGGCATGTGTGTGTGACAATGTGAGAAATTGTGGTACAACACCAAACAAACTCAGCACGGTGATGTCTGAAAAAGCGAAATTAGCAGCAGCTCACCTTGTGTCTAAGGTATTTTCCGTTGCAATAAGACAGTACAAAAAGCTGGTTAAAAAATAGAGAAGTACAAAAACAAAAATGGGAAGATGAAAACAAAAATTAAAAACGAAAAAAATGATTGCGTGAAAAAAGAACAGACGTGGTTATCTGTGTAAAAATATATAAGTGCAGCACATCCTCAAAAATAAGTAAGTAGATGACGCTGGTTTTTCTAAAGAAAAATGTGTTTTTTAAAAAAATTATACAGTACAGAGAAACCGCTAGAATATATTTATAATTTATTAAAGTTTTATTGGGTAACGTAACATCGTGTTTCTCTTAAAACTGTATAATAATAGGTAAAAATATCGTCGCTTTACTTCTTGGTCTGCCACTCAGCTTTTTCCGATTTCTTGGGCTGCGGAAACAAATGATTGTTCTAAGAATTGACTGTTCGTACATTACAGATGACTATATTTCCAAAATGAACTCTTTTGGAATTGTAGTCATCGCAGTTTCTTGTTATTCACAAAATTCTGACCGAAATTCCACAGTTTTAACAATGATTTTATTTCTATTATTAGTTTCCATATTTTTAACTTTATTCTAAAGGCAAATAAGCTAATTCAAACAAACAAATGAAGTCAAACAATGTACCAGAAATCTAGGTAAATGACTGTAATTCAATGCTCGTCGTTGGAGAATAGAATAGTGTTTCCGGCAATATTAACAGTTAGGCTTGTCTTTGAGGTTAGAAGTATTTTGTATACCTAGATTTCTGGTATCGAAGAACATTGCTTGCTTCATTTGATAATATTTTTTAGAAAAAAAATTTGATTCATTTGAAAACAGGGTGACTAATGCTTTTAAACATTAACCTCCAAAGTATCCTCCTCCTCTACACATTTGTGGAATAGAGGTCGACGTAAAATGAAAAATATATTACACTGAAAAGATGCGTGAAAAACAATATTTTTATAATTAAGTTGCAAAACTTTACGATTTAATAGATATTTTCTAAAATTCGTAAAGTTGTTTTCATTAGCCCAGCATCATATTATTAGACATATGCACTAAATAAATGTTGAACTAACGAAAAATGTCCGGAAGCGAATGGACCAAACTTCAAGGGTGATGTAGTTTCTTAAAGAAGTTACAGTTCATCAAAAAATTTTTATTTCGTTTTTTTTTTTAAGATGACGCCATCAGTTTTTAAGAAGATGACAATGAAATTTAGAATATGAAGGTTTTTGGGGTAGTTGAAGATGAACAAAAACTTATTTCTTACCTAAAACATAAAGGCCGCCAAGAGTATCTGAAATAGTTTTTCGCGTTTTGTTTGGTAGAGATCTTGAGAAAATCACATTTTACTTGTTATAAAAAAGGTACAACATGGATTTCAATCAAGTTTTTTGTTAAATTTGTAGCGATATTCATTTTATTTTCCGATTGCATTAAATTTGTATTGTCTAAATGCGATTCCACGAAATAATATTTAGGGGCCCATATCTCAGTAGGTGTTGACGCTTGAATAGGGATACCTATGTTGATAATAGTTATTTATTGTCTAAGTGTTTTAAGTAGTATTTTATCCACGCAAGAATATTCTTAAGTGGATAAAAGGCAATTAAAACACGAATGCAATAGGTACAACGTTTTATCCATAATCACTTCACAATCATATTTGTGGAGTCAGAATTATTGGAATTTAATAAAAAAAATATTCGCACGACTTGATATTTCTTACTAGTACTCAATGAAACGTAGTAGGTTTTGTTATACCTACTGGCTGTTATGGTATGTTGTTCATTATCAATTATTTAATAAACAGTTCTATATAAATTTGGTAAACATGCAAGAAAGAAATTGTGTTCCTGTGGCTGTTTTTGAAGAAGATTATGAAGTAATTTTTCATTTATTGCCAGCGAAATCCAGAAAATATTACAAAAAAGTGTTCACCGAATTTAACAAATGGAGGAAAAAAACGGAGATTAATAACAATAAATGAAGAAGTCATGCTATCGCATTTTTTAAATTTGATGAAAAAATATGTAATTTCATCTATGTGGTCGAAATATTCGATGCTGAAGGCTACTACAAAGGTTTACAAAAATATAGATATTGGGAAATATATCAAGCTTACTGCTTATTTGAAGAGTGAATCGAGAGGATACAAAGCAAAAAAAAGCTGCAGTATTGGAAAGAGCACATATTGAAGACTTTTTGTCTGGGGCTTCCGATAAAGAATATTTAATGATTAAGGTAATATCTCTTTACATTTTACATGTTGTTAGGTATATAGTTAACTTTGAATTATTTCAGGTTGCACTAATAATGGGGGCTTCTGGTGCCTGTTGATGCTGCGAATTGACAAAAAATTAGTGACGTACAGGACGTTGGCAGTTACCTACTTGTTTCAATACCTGACTCTAAGACGGGCATTTCAAGAACATTTACAATTATAGAAGAAGGATTTGGCGTGAATGCTGTTGAAATTTGCAGAAAATATATTTCTCTGCGCCCAATTCGCCTAACACAAGAGAGATTCTTTTTAAGATACATCAATAAAAAAATATACTTTTCAGCCTGTTAGAATCAACACATTAGTGAAGGTACCCTCAATAGTTGCTTCATTCCTGAATATCGCAAATTCAGAAGCATATACTGGCTATTATATGAGACGCACTTCAATAACTTTATTGGCAGATGAAGGTGCTGTTCTTGCAAACATCAAACGGCATGGTGGATGGAAGAACTCCTCTGTAGCAGAAAGTTATATTGAGGAGTATATATCTAACAAACTTGATGTTGGAAAGAAAATTCAAGGAAAATATAGCTGTTCCTTACAAGAAGAGACATCCGTAAATTATGCAAAATTTTCCCAAATTTCGGCAGATGTTATGCGTTCCGAAAATAATGGCAACAATGTTACAACGGTTGTTATCAACGGAAAGGAAGTTAAATGTGATAAAACAAAAAACGAAATGTCTATTACTATAAATGTAAATGTTAATAAGTAAATAAATTAAATTTGATTTATTATAGGTTTATTATTTTTTCATTATTCTACTATTGAAATAAAGTTACTTTATTCCACTGTGGATAAAGTATCACTTTAGACAGTTCATATGTGTGGATAAATGTCCGATTATAAGGTGATTGTGGATAAAAAGTATTTAATTTAGCAACTTTTTTTTTATTTTAATCCAAGAAAGATACCCGTGAAATATGGTTCATCGCTTACGGACACCCTGTAAGTTCTAAGAAAAAATTTTAAGACCGCAATGTTTCGTTCCTAACACAGACTGAAAGAAAACCGACAGATACTTACTTCCTTATCCTCCTCTTCTAAGGTGAATTCCTTCTTCTTCACAACTTTGAGTTGGTTACGGAAGTTGAATTCTGCTGCCTTCTTTTGCAGTTTGGCGAATTTGTTCTCGTATTTGGATACTTTCTTCAAGGTAGGTTTGACACTAGAGAAAAATCGTATTAAAATCTGCCACTGTCAGGACGAAGAGTACTTACAATTTGCCTCTAAGGTCGTTCACCTGGCTGTTGAGCTCGGCGATCTGTCAGAAACACAAGAATTCGTAAGAAATTGAACATAGTGCTAAGTACTAAAACGCTGACTATTTTTTGTTTGAATAGAAAAGAAAGTAGAATAGTTTTGAAACACAAAAAATAAGCAGCGGTAGAGTTTTGTTAGTAAAATGTGCCATATGTACAAAGAAAATGGGGTTAAACTTGTAGACACACGAAATCTCAAGTCACGCACACAAAATGTTAAGTAAGCGAGAAGAGGAAAATGGTTAGACAGAAAAAATAGTACTAGCTTGCGAGTATTAGACAAAGGCGTAGAGAAAGAGAAAAGGACAGATGTAAGAACAGGAAACAGTGAACGAATTAACTACTACATAGGGGATAATTATAATTGGTCAATATATCTACAAAAATATTTATATACACAATATACAGGTGGAGAAACATCAAAAATTCCATTTATTTCTCAAAAACACAAGTGTGGGTTACGTTTTCTATAGGGACACAAAAATTCTTGAACCTCTAGACGGGCTGTCGAGCGGGTTACCTAAATTGCTGGTCTTAGGCAGTTTTCCTTTCTCTAAAGCTCTATTAATCTACAGTTGTGTAAGCTCAAAATATTGCTGCAACTATACATCTCTAAATACATATATACATTATGGGTGTTGTACCACCAATGACACATTTTTTTACGGTTAACATCACGAAACAACAACGATTAACACATCGGTGGTGTACGCCCAAATACATAGAAGAATGCAGTGTACCACAGACAATATTTTGACAGGCCGTTCTGTACAATTATTTACAAGTGAACCAATCCTGAAATGGTAAATAGGATTATTGAGGATCGGGCATGGCACTTCTGAACTGTCAGGTTCCGTTATCCTTGCTACTTGAAGTAATGAGTTTTTGGTGATTTGGAACGATTACTTAATGAGGAAAAACAAAAAAAAAACATTTATCGGTCAAACGCTAGAAGAGAAAAAAGCATGAAGGGCCATGCCGTATTCCTAGGGGGAGAACTGCCAGGGCTAGCGTTAGGCTTTGTTATTGTTCGGTATATTTACATCGAGAAAGGTTTTAGCAGTATTAGTAGCACAAAATATGCGATGTCTTAAAACAGATTTTTCTGTTGTATACAAAAATGTATTCCAAATAAAAGTAGTCTAGAATTTTTTAATTCCTCATTGAATTCAAGGCCTACTTTGATAAACAAATATTAGATTTAAGGCTTATTGTTTTATTTGTAACAAAAAAATGGCGTTTATAGTAGCTCGAAAATATCAGATGATTAACGTACTCTATCTTAAATTTGATTCAAGCAGATGTAAAATTTAAGTTTCTTTCGATTTTATTGAGATATGTTCTGACCTATTTCTTATAAATAGTTTGACATATAATACAAAGTAGTGAAAATAATATTGACAGAATGTTGACAAAAAAGGTTTTGAAAAACATCACATATGAAATGAAACTTGAGAAAAGCAAAATTCACAAAATTTAAATACGGTCATCAACTACTACCACTGAGTATTTAGCAAATTCTGTAAGTTCATTTGAGTTGCAACTGTATTTCTAAGAAAAAATATTTATCATGTTATATTTGTAAAACGAGTAATTTTCGAGTTATTTTTCAGTGTAAAATGAGCTTATTTTAGTACGGTTGAATAAATAGAAATTAACTCCAAAATTGTTCCTTTTGCAAAAAATATTTATAGACTTTCTTGTTGCAAATACAATGGAATTATTGAAAAAATACATATTGGACTAGAAATTTAAAATTTTCTGAGATGCGAATTTGTGCGCTACTGAATTTCCGACTTTAATGATTATATTGTGTTTAAAACTGTATTTGCAATAAAAAACTTCTATCACATTTTTTGTGAAATGCACAGTTTAAAAAAAAACAGTTATTAGTTATTCAACCAACTTTCTATAAGCATATTTTAGAACAAAAAAAAAAAAATAACTCAAAAAATGATCCGCATTTCGAATAAAACGGAAAATAACTTTTTTCTTTAAGAAACTATTGCTATTCAGATGAATATCTGTATAAAATTTCAAAAATATTGATATTTTGATATTGAAATTCTGATATTCTTAGTAGAAATGTAGCAACTTTCGACTAACGTATAATTAGACCAGATATCAGATATTTTCCTCAAAATTTGTAGCATTTGTACTCCTTTATTGAAAACACCCTGTGAAAGGAGATGGACAAGACACCATCTCAGATTTGTTCTTTGCCTCTCGCTACAATGAAATGATATGCAAAATGTAGAGCTTTTTAATGGTTTTCTAACAAATTCGAAATAACTATATATAAATTATTATAAGTTTTTTATTATTGCCACAAAAATATGATTGCTTTTGGTTTTCATTTCAGGCATCTATTATTTAATGCCAAAATAACAACAAAGAGTATGAAAAATCAATAATATCTCGTAACCTATAAGAAACGTACGTCAATATATCTTGATATAATCGAAAGAGAGTTAAATTTTATATCTGCATATTCTTCTTCTTAAAAAAAATCAATAAATCCTTTGCATTTTGTTGTCATGTTTATTTTCGGAAATATTCGACATTTTGGAGAAAACGGTATTTTTTTTTAAAGAACATTAAGTAAAAGTTATAAATAAACGAAAAATTCAAAAATACAATAATATTCAGAATGTTTCATTTGAAAAAATTAAGGTAGGGAACGCTCAGAAGAAATAGCACACCCTGTATATAATCAGAATTAATTTAAATTATGAAAAATTAATATGACGTGACTTTTATTTGGAACAATTTTTTGTGTTGTTGGGACACCCTGTATAAAGCCAATTTGACACTTTGACAAGTTAAGAGGGGTGGGGGTGGGGTATGAAGCGGCAAAGCAGGGACTATTTCAGGAATAGTTTGAATGCGACTATAAGCGAATCGGCTTCAGTCTCCTGAAGCAGACCCGTCGTACTACATAAAACTGAGAACTATTTACAGTGAAATGGCTGCTTCTGGTTTAGTCGGGAGTTATGAATGAAGAGTTACAGCGGGATGGGATCAACTACGGCCTAACACTTCATGTACGTATTAAGTAATTTTTTAGTAGTCACAACGAAGGTATATGTTGGGGTTTTACACCTCAGAACTCAACGGCGATTTATAAAGTCCTGCCGCGTGCACGGGTAACACGACTATTAAAATTGCTTGAGCTTCACAGCCCGCTCTTGCATCGTTAGCCGCACACGCGTTGCTTTTATAAATCGCGACCGTATGTGAGTACTTTTTAAATGTATATAGTGTATGATATGAAGCACAAAACTGTACACTCGGTATGTGTGTGGTACCTCCCAGTCCCGTTTTCGCACTTCGCGTTCCAAATCCCACTTCTGCTCCTCACATATATACATGCGGTCAAAATAGTCTTTGCAAATCTTCTTAAGCTGGCCTAGAAATCGGAAACGGAACCAGCAGTCAGCAATAATTTACTTTAAAGGTCACTGGTGCCCGGTTACCCTTTCGCAATCAATCTTAGGTACTTGCTCACAATTCAATTGATATTTTAATTTTGGCACATTGCTATTTGTAAAAAACTCTGAAATATTGTAGAGAGTACAAGATTGCTAGAAGTCGATTTGAATATTCAAATTAAATTAACAGTAAAAGATAAACTGAAATACTTCTTGTGGGGGCCAGATCAACAAACTGCGTTTCCGGTAAAAATATTACTTTAAGGGTCAGTATTTTGTGTATAAATTAAAACAAGTCTGTGAATAATTATATGCGCGTATTTTATGTTTTCTCCTTATCTAATCGCCTGATTGCTTAATGAGGTCTTGACTTGTACTGAAAATACTGACCCTGGCGACGTTATCGAATATTAACTGTGTGCAAGTACATTATTTGAGAATATCTCTATATAGGATTGGTTGATATGGATTCTAAGTCCTCCAAGTCAAAGGGAGAATTAAAAAATTGTCCTAAATAAGTAGCTTTGGCGAAATATGTACATTGCAGGTAAAAACAAAGTCAGCCGAAAAATAACGGATCGTACCAACAGCGCCGTTATCTTTTGGCTGCTTTCTCGTATTGTAAAATGCCATTCCATAACAGCGCCCTAAAAGAAAAAAAATTGCAAGGCCTGTGTATCGTGTATAGTTTGTACCTCTTGGGCTTTAATACGTTCGATTACTTCTAAATCATATTTATCCCCTTCTAGTTTCTCAATTCTTGATTGATAGGCTCTACAAATTGTCTGAAGTTCGGCTAGAAGAAACAGGTTTAGTTATCAAAACGAAATGAGTACCGCAACCACTTCTTGGAGCTGGAAATTTGGATTGTCCGTTGAACTGTATCTTCCGAAGTACTTCCTCGCGCTTCATTTACTTAAATATTCATTAAAATTTAGAAACAATGGACTAGTCTTCGATGAAAGTACTTCGGTAGCTGCTAGAAAATATAATTTTTACAGAAAGAGGATGACAGTTCTTGGGGGTGAAGCAGAAAAAAAGCTGGAAGCAAACTTTCTGAAAAAGTGTGTTCCTGAAATCATACAGTGTATATACAAAACAGAATTTGGGGGTAAGAGAGTTGTATGTGAATGTGGATTTGTACAGTAGCCAATCGGGGAATAGAATTGCTTTGAAAAAAAGTGCAAAAAAAGCTCTACGTGACGGTGTGTTATAAATTTTTCTACGCATGTGCAATACAACATGCCCTCCAAAGTGTCCATTCTACCTGAAAATCTCTGAATTCCACTTCCTTTTCAAGGTCAAATTTCTTATTTTCAAGATCGGCAATGCGCCTGTGATAATTCTCGCATACTTGTTTTGTAGTTGCTAGAAGATAGAGGAAGCGACATGTCATTAACGCTTTTACACATAGGGTTCACATAAATTTGTTCGGATCAGCCAGTTGAGATCTCAATTTTAAAAAATCACGTGTCCCATCTTCTATTCCACTACTCTTTAAATATATTCTTGTATACATAACTGTGTCATATTATCTATAAGTTTAGTTTACAAGCATATTTTTGTCATATAAATCCACATCTAGATACTTTCTACAAAAAATTGCTTTTGACGAAGCATTAAAATGTCGGTATACATATACAGAGTATTTTTTATGTTGAAGTTTTTCAATTTAACCTGACATAGAACTCAAGGGTAACGGAAAAGCTAACTGAAATAAATCTAATGCATCGCGTAAAATTTTTATCGTAATAAGCAATTAATTCATGTATTAAATAACTGAAAATTCAACAAAAAATATAATAGTTAAGTTTTCCCAGTAACTATACTTTCTTTTTGGTAGTGGTGATTTGGAATTAAACAATATTCACAGCTTATGTAAACCAGCGAATTCAGATGAGCGTAAATCGTAAGGCGCGCCTAACAGACCAGAAATGGCACATATTTGCAATAGTAATGAATTTATTGACATGCCGTTGGGATGGGAGGAAGGGTCGCCAAAATGCCATCATAACATCCGGATTATATGTCGAGTAATTCTCTTACTTTTGAGTTCCTTTGTGTCGCAGCTCGTAGGTTTGTTTATGTCATTGGAAGTGTTCGAGAAACAGGAAAATCGCGGTGGATATGCTGGAACCAATGCAGTTCGAAAAAGATGGTTTGATACAGTTGAAGGAGGTGTAACAACTAGTATCGAATATATTGCACAGGAAAATTTAATTTCATCAATGGATTGGACAATATTATGGTATTCAATGTCGCCAGATTGTAGTCCATGTGCTTTTTACCTGAGGGGTTACATGAAAAATTTGGTGTACAACACTGAAAGTGGAGGAATTAGGTTAACGCCGTGCAAATAATTCGGTCTTTCGCTTCTGACAGCATGCACGAAGTCATGGATACTCCTAACGATAGCTTGTGTGAATGAAAACATTGGTGAGTATTTCAAAAATGTTCGTACTTTTTTGAGTTTTATGTCCTGTTGAAAGGAAAACCGCAACTTAAAAAAGATCTATATCTCCGTCGTGAGTAGCATACAAATCTAAAAATTGGCGTAATTTTCACTTGTTTACTGATTTCAGAGCCCACAAATAGTTTTGAGGTGAAAGTATAGGGCACGATTATTTTCACCGGTACAATTCGTAAGCCATTTGGCACCGTAGCACCGCTTCAACTGCGACGTTGTAACCCTTTCAAAAATGCTTGGCTTATTGACAAATACTGCTGACAAATCTTAATACAATGTCTCGGCATCGGTTAGGAAGAAGTTAGAAACTGAAAATTATGGTTACCAAGAAGAGAGACAGGAAGAATTTCAAATCTGCTACACTGTATAATATTATTACATGAACTGACTGCATTCGTTTCGTAAAAATTCAATAGTAAGCTGAAGCGGAGTCTTTTGGATGGAGTAGGCAGAAATTCAATGAATAATTTGAATTAAAATAGTAGTTCTGATTATTATTTATAGTTCTGGTGCTGTGTGGAACAAGGACTAATGCCAGTTTTCTTCCAAAGATGAATAAAACCTTCAGCACCTTGAATTTTCACCCACTGCCACCCATTCGTACGAAATGCAGTGTGTTAGCACATGCATATACAGTATAGCATGAAATGGACGTGCAAAAGTATCCGTATTGAGCTAACCTCAATGTCTTTCCTTTTAACAATGACTTCCAAATCATATTTTTGATCCTCCAATCGCAATATTCTTTCGTAATAATGCTTGGCAGTGCTCTTAGCTTGTTCTAGGGAAAAATTTATTTTTTTAAATGTTCAGTGTGAGTGTATTTTATGGCAGTTTGTTTTGTAAAAGAAAAAGTCAAATGGTGATGGGGGGTGATTACTCTCCTGGTGATTCGGTGGGGTGTAGAACGAAGAAAATATGTTTCAAAATTGTTTCATAGAAGCTGTTATAGTGATTTGGGAGTGATTGGTTGTGTTTCATGGAGACTTATAACAACTTTTATAAAACTGCAAACAGATCGTGCTCATTACCTTCATTAGCGTCGTCGACGATTTTGGGTTTACCGCAGCGTTCCTCGATGATGCGCCTCCTTTCGGCCGCTTTGCGTTCTTGTTCCTTCTTGAGTTCTTCAGCGGCTTTCTTTCTCAGCAACAACTGCAAGCCACAAAACCAAAAGCATTACATGGTTCAGTGAAGATTGGATCAAATGGTTAGGTCCTAACCTAAACTACAAAGTCTCACATCTGATTCTCTTGTTTCGTGACGTCACTACTAGTGATAATTTTAATCGTTTTTTTTCATTGCTCAGTCTATCACCACTGACGTGAGGTCACGCATGAAGTGTTGAGGCTTTGTCATCTCTCCGAAAGCGGTAATACTCACCCTAAGTTTCTTCTTTCTCTCAGGGGTCATGAAACCTTTCTTGGCTTTTTTGGCCTTGGAGGCCTCTTCCATGCGGGCTCTGACCTCGGCCCTCTTGCGTTCAATGTCCGCCTGTTTCCTCCTCTTTTCCTACACGCCCAATCAGAAAATTGTTAACAGTGTTCTAAACTGCACGCAGCGAACAGAAGGACCAAATAGACAGAGCAAAAAACAATTGTATGACAAGTATTTGATCGTTCTGTTTACTACGGCTAAGACTTATCCCTATACATGCCTCCTCCAACTTCTTTTTCTGAAAAAGGAAAGAACAGAACTATTAGAACTTGAACGACTGTAAGTAGCCACAGCAAGAAGTTGCTTAATTTTCAAAAATCGGATCTGCTTGCTGTGACCTCATGGCAAGTTTAGTGTGTTGTGTGATGGTGCACATGTGATAAGGAAAGGTGTTATTTACATTTTTGTACAGTGATAAAAGTGACTCGAGTTTATTAAAAGAAAATGGTTGAGTGCTTTAAGAAAGTGTAGGAAATTATTTACAGATAGATTGAGGCTGGAAATATACAGATAATTACAGTGAAGATTAGAGTTTATTGATGCATAGTTTGTTATAGACTAGGACAGAAATACTAAATTCGTTGTTAGCAACGATATTCGTACACATGGTCATTGCAGGTATAAAAGAATATCAGAGAAAATCTGTTAAGACAAATATTGGACGTAATTTTTTATGAAAAACAAATAAATAGATAGAAACTAAGAAAAGAAGAAAATACATAATATAGATGATAAACATTTGACGATTTAAAATATAGTTGCTGACTGTTTGGTTATAGTAACATGCCTAGTCCGTTGTATGTATAGGTATTATTGGTATATGTGCGAATATAGCACTATTTATTTGAGATTTGAGGATTGGTATTGTTTTTTATGTTTTTCAAATTTCAATAAAAGTGCCATTTGAAATCGTGTGTTATGAAGTGCTTTTATTAGTGTTAGTAACATAGATCTACTTACATAACCCCGAAAAAATAAATATGTTAAACTAATTTCTACTAGAATATAATAACAAATACTCCAGCAATCAGCATACTTTGCAAAATAAAAATAATAAAACCTACATCTTTTCTACTACTATAATCTGTAATTATACTTAAAAAGCATTAAACTACTGATAATATTTATATTAAAGAAGCTCTCTACTTTGTCGTTTAAGTAGATTTTATAAAACGAGATAATTAAGTATTCAATTTACTTCTACAAAAGAGATAAACATTAGCTGTATTTTTTCGGAGATTGGAAGTGATATTTACCTTTAAATTGGAAGAAGACAAACTCTATGCCTTGATTCCGTTGTATACTGCAGAAGTGCATAAAAAAGAGAAAATATATTAATAATCCTAATAATAATATACGACAATAGTATGACGCATTTTCAATTAATGTTTTTAAATGAACTTGGAATAATTTAATTCAACCTGTAGTAAATAATACATACATCTGAAATCAACCACGTTTTTACATTTTCCATTAGATTGAAAACTTTTTATTTACGTCATTGACTGAAATCTATTTTTTTTTGTCGTTTCCATAAATACCTACCTAACCTCGTCGTCCGCCATGGTGAAAGTTGTTGGTGTTCTGAAAATGAAAATGCAGAAAAACTTCAGCTCAATGTGAATTAAAAAGTGTATAAACCGTAACACATCGCGAAATATAGAGCAGGCGTAAAAATAAAAGTTATTTCGGGAACATATGCAGCCATCTTACAGCCGCTGAGCTAAATTTAAAGCCTCTGGCTTCGCTCCAAATAGCTTCTAACATGTGACTATCACCGCCAAATTTGGTTTCATCGCTGTAACGTCGGGCAGACAAATATCACATTACTTCGGTTAAATAACTTGTTTTCCACGCGAATTTTGTTGGAAAATATTATATATTATTTACATGTAATACCGCCTACTTATATTATATAAGTTGCTTGAGTAGACGTAATGATATGTACAGATTTTAGTTTCGAATTTGAAAAAAAAAATGATATATTGAAAATATATTTTCGTTTAGATTTAATGAACCTAGTGAAATAATTAGGTAGGTAATAAGATCTACAGGGTGTTATTTAAATGGCATAACTCTTGTAACTTTCATACAAGTTATCTGACTGATCACAACTTATTCAATAACAGGAAAATTTCTTTTTCGAACACCGTATATTCTTATAAAAATAGAACTCTTTCATATTCAGTGCCACGATCCAACTAATATTTGGATCTCCGGAAATAGTAGTCTCCTTCCCGTCAAAGTTTATATCGTTGTATTTGTAAACGTTTTATTAAATATGTAAAAATATACGGGGCGCAATAATGCAATTATCATCATCAACTCGACCATATCGATGTCAAATTTGTCATCAGATAACCCGAATACAAATTAAGTCGTTAAAGACCACCCTGTATATAACAAGATGAGATGACACATTTTTTGTGTTATTTAATAAACCCTAAAGTCTAAAATTTTTGTTCCAAAAATATATATACAGCTTGAACAAATTCATCTTGTCCGTGTATGCGTAGATCAAGAAGAGAGTCCGCGAGTAGCGACAAAGACAGAAGACCTTAATAGTCCGTAGGTACCTTGTGGGCAAAAATATTACTTAGTTCTGGTAAATATAGTTATTTAATGAAAGTTGTACATTATAAATATCTTGAGCGTGTATATATATTGAAGTTGAAAGTTTTGAAGAGAAGAAATGGAACCTGTTTATTAATTAGTATTATGTATTTATAAGATACAAATCAAAAAATAATAATTAGTGAAACTGCAGTATAACTCTTCTGCTTCAATAAATATTTTTCTGAAATCAATTATTAAAATAATTGGACTTATTTTCTAGTATGCAGTATCTAAGAACCATCTTTTTTCTTTCCGTTCGTCATCATCATCACCATCAAAATACGGTTTAGATATTTTCATGTTAAAAAATATTAGTTATATTAGATTAGATTTTAAGACATTTTTTTAATAGCAGATAATAACATATTCACGCTGTACTACTAAATTTGTGGTATAATTTTTTTGACCTTGCCGTGGATCTTCCTGTCGTAAATCTTTTTATTTAATTCGTGTCAAAATCAAGTATTTTTCCACATAATACACTTGGACAAGGTTACTTATTTTAACTTATGAAAGTATTTAAACAAATATAGGTTATTACTAGACCGTTTTAGAAAGAGTAGGTAGCTATTTGGTGACAATCTTTTCAAGATGTAGCTTACGAAACCTCACACAGACGCTCTATATTCCGAAGAGGAACACGCCGAAGCACTCTCGCAGGAAAAATCCAAAAACCTCGTCACTTCCACTGCACTATTCACTTAACCCCAACGTACCTGGTTCAAGCGATGGAAAAATGAGCAGTCAACAAGGACCCTTTGCCGACTGTTGAATGTTCAACCTCGACGCCTTTAGAGTGGCGTCGGTGCCCCTTCCCCGACACCCCCTGCTCCATTTCTGAAAGACCGTTTTGGTCGTGGAGGTGGTCGCGTCTCGAGCCCAGAAATAGACTTTTCAGAGACTTGATACTCGATTCAAGCTTCCACACAGTGCGGGTGATGATGATTGGGTTGGGTTTTGGTAAACACCGGCTAAGCCAAATAGAAAAATCGATTATTCAGATCCGTAAAAATGTGTTATCCAATTACTGATGATGGAAATTTCCGAAACGTGTGCACTGAACTGGTTGAGACGAAATTATACAAGAAGTTTTTTAATTCGACTGTCAAATTTACACATAATGATCATTAATAGTAATTTTAAATGGACTAGGGATCAATTATGCTGATTTCTTATGCACGGAGAAAATTGCTATTGTGTATCCATTAACAGCCCTATGTATTACTATTACTATTATTATTGAAGTGTAATGTATGCAGTTAAACTTATATCTTTGAAGTTTAACGCTTTGATTTCTCTGGTTCCCTTCTCAACCTCAATTCATTTTGATTGCTAATATTTATATTACTTTTACTTTACTCCTTCCTTCGTCTTGCCAACTAGGTAGTTCTATTCTTCTGATATATTCATGTTATCTTTTAAGAACCCACTCTAAAAACTAGCAAAGTATTTGAGCAGAAAGTAGTTTTACAACTATTTTTTTATTCTTTTATTTAATTCTTTATTAATTAAATTGTTGTGGCTGGTATTAAAGCTTTTCTAATTCTTTTCAATCTTTGTTAGACTGTGTAGTGCTGAATATATGAAATTCGTATGTTTATTATAACTTACTCGTTCAGACAAGCGAACTAATTTATATAATTTAAACAAAATGTCTTTTTACATCAATGAAGACGTTTGAAGACATTAATATTTGAATATTAATTTTTAGTAAGTAATTTTATTTGTAATTTTTTGGCAAGATTTCCTTACATGTATGTTTTGACAAAAAATCAGGAAACAGATTCCTTTCGAACTTGGCAAAGTTAATATTTTAAAACACAATTATTGTTGTCGACTATAATTTAAGGTTTCAAATGCGTTTGAAGTGTCGGTAAAAAGAAAATAGTCGCTTTTTAAATCAATCATTCCTAATTTCGTTGTAAGTGTTAATTATGCTTTTTCTAGACTACATAGGAAAATATTCACGAGATTTGGCAAAACAGTCATCAGAATATCATCAATCATAATTGAATTAAAAGTATAACCAAAAAGGCTTTGTTTGAAAATTTCTAATTGTGATGTTCTGTCCGATGTATTACTTACACTGTAAAAAATCGTTATGAGTGAAAGCAATAATGGATTGAATCCATAGAGTGAAATTATTGAGTACATTTTCACTCTATTTTTGGCATTTTGATCATTTTATTCATTTGTGATTATATTTAAACTAAAACTGAATACTTTTACTCAAATATAAGTACTCCTAAATAAATTCTTCACATAAACTCGTATTTGGTGCACTTGTATCTAAATTAGAGTAAATGTTCTCATTAGTGAGTGGTTAAATGTATATTAATTTCGAGTAATTTAATGGCGCCGTGAAGATGGCACCACTTACATATTGCCTCTGTAATCTCGACCACAGTTGATAGGGGCCCGTTAGATGCTATGGAAAAGCGTGGTCGCCAGGAGAACAGGCCTTAGCCGGCGGCGGCGGGTCTCATTTCTCAGCTGGCGGGTCTCAGCCAAGACAGGAGGAAGCCCCGCGAAGTGAATTAGTTTCAACACTGTATATCCTAATTAATCATTTATGGGTGATTTATTTTTGCACTAAATATTTAGTTAATTAAAAACCAAGTCTCAGTAAAAGATGACTCAATAATTAAATTAAAACGGTATTAGAGAAAAAGTCAACTCTAAATTGGTTTTATACACACGGAATAGAGTCAAAAGTCACTCAATTTAAGTTAGCAGTAACTCAGATTTGAGTAAAAGTCACTAATTTCTGATGCAATAGTTTCACTGGGTTGTAGTCATACTAATAGAGTGAAAATTTCACTCAATCGGGTGTGGACAGAAATTAATACATTATTGAGTAAAATTGAGTGAAATTTAGAAATTTTTTTAGAGTGCAGGATCTTTTTTAATACTGTGACGACAAAGTTATAGCGACTTTTAAAATACTAGATATATGATTGTGCTAAATTTTTATCACGAAGAAAATATATTTAAAGAAATATGTATAGGGTCTGTAAAAATGGATGGGCTAATAAATTGTTTAATATATTTTTGGGAATAAGATTTTAGTAGTGATATCAAATTTATTTATTCCTTCATGTGTTTTTATAACTATTTCTTCTTCCTAAGGCAATTAGAGAAATATCTTTTTTTTCTGTTTAGAACTGTACTGTAAAGTACTGAAATAGCCAACACTATTCTGTCAGGTTTACAATTTAAAATAGACAAAGCAACTTGTGGCTTTCAATACATACATTATCTGCGTAAAATGTGAACAAGAATGTCTGCTGTAGCTATGCCTACACTTCTTTACGCCTACAATAGAATGTCAGCCTCTACTGAAATTTTCAGTTAGAACTCTGATGTAAATGCTATCTAAAAATATGTATTATATATATCAGCAGGCGATATATATATTGATGTCACTGCTAACGAGAATCCGAGATGTGGTTGAAAATATTATCGTTTGCGTCAGGCTTATTTGAATGAACACAAAGTTTACAGTCTTCGACTCCAGAAAATTTAAAAAATATTCATGAACCCGAAAACATTTCCCGGAATAATTTAAGCACCTGTGGTTGCAAGAAAATTTCACACCAAAATTGCAAATAAAATTAAAAATCTAACCCAACATTTTTAAATCAAAATACAATATAAGTAAATATAACACACCTTAATATGGAAAGGAAATTAAATATCGCATCTGTTCGTATGTTTGTAAATTTATTGCATTTATATACATGTAAGATAACGTCTGGCTACAGGCAACCAGTAATTCATCTGACTCCCAAGTGAGGTATTTCCAAGGGACAAGATTTATAGGTTTAAGTTGTGGGTGTTGAATCGAAACATGTCATAAACACAGTTCAGTAGCTGAAACCGTCTTTGTTTTAAAATGATAATAAACTTTTAACATGACGTCAGTGTTGACGTATATGATGAATGAAATCTAGCAAAATGCAACATAGAATCTTTATTACAAATTTTCTCAATAAGGAAGGCAATAATCAATAAATTTAAAGCGTAACTTCCTTTGGTCAGGATGGTGTAGTCATTTTTTTGTTTTAAAGATGGATGTAGAATTTATTAAAAAATTGTAGGTATTGACTAGACTTGACAGTGGCAAGTATTTTAGGATCTAAATTTTAAAATAAATCAAATCAGGTCGCGAACATGAGGCACTTAAGTGATTCTTTCTCTGAAAAAATGTTAATAACAATTTATGCAAACAAGCAAATAAGACAGTATTATGATTATTATTCATCACTACCTGGCGATCTTCGTCTAAATGTATACATATATCGTCATTGTTTTGGATTCCCACAAAATCCAGTTAGGTAGTGTGGTTTTACTAAATAAAATTTCAAATGCAAAACACAGCCACCTCATATTTGTTGATGATGAATAGGTTATTCACAAACAACAGAAAGGTGGTGTTTTTTGAAATTCCCTGAGTTTAATTTGAATCAAAATGCACTCCTTGTTTTTTAATTTTATTGTGAATACTTCAATAAATGCATGTGGTTTAAATAAGTTAGTTTACCAATTTGTGTATATAAAATTTCATACAAATGAAAACAGTTCTAAGACTTCTATACTACTCTATGTATTTAAAAAAATACAGGGTGTATAAATGTTTGTTAAAGTTTTGTTTTTGGGTTAGGCTCTGTAGAGGCGGAGTCGCTATCCGAACCCCTAGTCCCCCTGATGTTAATTTCGGTTTTTGTTGTTCTTTCTCTCTGAGACGTTCCATAATGATGTCCATAACTGATCACATCCAATGCTTCCAAAGGTTTCAATGGTCTTCACTGTCGGCATCTTCTATCGTAACGCAAAAGCCGAGAAACCTTCAATATATTCTTTAGTATTAGAAATAAGTAGGTAACTCTAACTTTGATTTTAAGGCACAAAACACTTATTTCAGTGTAATTCCGCTTTTTAACAATGGGAGCAAATCTGTAGGAAGTACCTCGAAATCGTCAAATCGGAAAGATATCTACAATAAATGTGGAATATCTGAGTGGTGGCATTGATGCTAACAACCAGTGAGCACTAGACTTTCTTTGTCTCGACCTTCATCATTTATTAATAAAACAATTCAAAATTTAGGCGCGGTTACAATCTACCACGAAAAAGTGTTTAATAACTTAGGGTGTTTTTTAGGGAATTTACAATAAAGAAACTACGGTTCATTGAATTACAAATTAATAACCACAGCAAATTTGATTTAGCTGATAGCAGCGAAAAAAGGTTTTGTACTTTGCGTTGAATGTAGCTTGTATGATATGGTTAATTTATATCATCTTACATCCAACAATTTTGAAACATTTATGTTTTAAATAAAAAGAAAAGAAAATAGTTATTTGTGTTCGTTATTCTTTAACATCACTGACTTCAACGAGCAAGAATTTGTAGTATACACAATATATTTAGTAAGGAATTTCTAGCATGGTTAGCACGATGAAATATTTGTTAGTGCTAATTAATTATTTAATTAGTTTAGCTCACATGCATACCTAGGAAGATTTTATGTAAAAATACAATAATATTTGTGAATACGTCGTTTTATCTTTTATTCATTTAGTAAGGCACAAAAATGTTTAAAATAGTACCTATAGCGTCATTAAAATAACGTGAAGAGCTATTGAACATCGTTAAAATATACCTATAGGTAATTACAAATATCAAAGTCGTGAACTATAACTGTGTAAGAAAAAAAGTTTCAGGATATTTGATTCTATTTACATATAGCAATGAAACGGAGACTTTTTTGGAATCAAGAAAACTTTTTTCATTCAATTGTTTTTCTAATCATTCAAGGCGAGTATATGAATTTGAATAATATGCACAAATTACTAGATTTTTATAGAATAAAAAACAATAAATTAGTTTCAAGAATATAAACAGAAGATATTTGTAAACATTTTGCCTTACAGGGTGTTAATTAAGTATGTACAATAAGTTCAACAGACCATTATTTGAGTGACATAAAGAAAGAAATTGCTATTTCGTAAATATCTTAACAGTGTAGCATAAAATAAAATAATTTTTAAAATCCGTTTTTTCTTGTCGATTTGGAATATAAACAGTTTATTAAAAGTAATAAAGGTAAATAAACACAAGATATACAGGGTGTCCATTTAATATTTTCAAGTTGATATTGGTTTGACCTTAAAACTAAAGTCAAAATTAAATCAAAGATAACGAGTATATTGATTTTTTAACATCTTACAATATTTATCTGACCCTTTTTTTGATATAACTCAATCTTAAAAAGTTATCAGGGAGTTCGGGTCTTTTAGGGACATCCTGTATATATATCTAACAAGTTAACTAAATCAAAGATGAATTTGGTATTTCGCCATCACCCACTTTCATTGGTACGTCGTTCTGCTCAGGAGATGTGCTCAATTAATTACTTCTGGAAAAAAACTTAATTGAAATTAGACTAACAATAATATTTGTCACTCTATTAATTAAATGCAGCTATGGCGCCTCATATTTTGGTTTCATGATAAAAATCATGTATCTCATAAAAGAAGTGACGTTCGCATAGTATTTGGTTTGCATCATTTGTGATTCCAAATGCAGTCCTCAAAATTGGCATCTAATGACCCAATATAATGTAGTTTTGAGAGAGAAACTTTCTTGGCTACTTATTTAAAAAAATTGTATTAAAACTACACAACCGCATTCTGTTAAATTGTTTAACAGTTGTTTAAAAAATAAAGTCAGAATAAAAATAATTAATATACATTTTTCCAAAAATTTTTTTAATATTGATATACAGGCTGTCTCCTAAAAAACGCCGCAAGCCATAACTCCATTATTTATAGTCTGATTTTAAAAAACAAAAAATTAAATGAAATGGTTCCAAATACACTATAAGGGAGCCTATTTAACTTATTTACTATTTTTTTTTTGAAAAACGAGTTTTTTTTCAAATGGCAATATAGTTTTTTTGTTATTTATTATTGTGCAGATTCATTTTCTGAATCCAACGATGTATATGAACTTGACTTTTGTAAAGCATTTATTACAGAAAAGGCGCCAAAATATTAGTCGATACCGCATTTGGCGCCCGGCCACTGATTCATGAAAAATGTATTTTAACTAATCATCTGTGCCATGGAAAACAGAAAATAATACAGTAAAGCAAATAAAACTCAAAAGAGAATTTTGTAGTTAACAGAAAAGAAACAATACAATTAATATCAATTAAAAGAAAAACAATTTAATTAAATACATTAACCATTACACACAGTTCAACACGAAATAACATTAATTAAATACAAAACACATTAAACGAAGATCAACAAACACAAAACAACTAAAGAAACAAATTGTAGCCGTCGTTCTCTATCGATTTCGTCTATTGCCTGTACTTTTTATGGAATGTGCTATGGCTTCTCGCTTTGGTTTCTTAAAGGCACCATACTTTCTCAAATTTTCTTCAAGTCTTACAAATCTACGTGGTTCTGGAACTTCTCTGTGAGGAAATAGTTTTCTGTAAAGGCGGACTCCTGCACCACGATTTTTATTACACCGAAATTATACCTGAATCATTTCCGTCATTGATTATAACTCATATTTTGCACTGTTGAGCTAATTTCATTAAATAACCTACTGTAAATGACACAGGAAGAGTATAATGCGTAAGAAACTGGGATACGAACGCTAAAATGACATTTACTTGCTTTGTTGTATTATTTTTTCTTTTCCAGGCATACGTGATTAGACAAAATATGTTTATTGGCAATTAAGCGACCGGGCGCTAATAATACGGTACTGACTAATATTTTCATGCTTTTTCTGTAATACATGTTTCACAAAAGTAAACTTTATATACATCGCTGAATTCAGAATAGAAATCTGCACAATAATAAATAAAAAAACCTATATTCCCATTTGAAAAAAAAAGTTGACTATCGTTTTTCAAAAAAATAATAATAATAAATACGCCTCAATAGGCTCACTCTATAGTGTATTTAGAGCCATTTCATATGATTTTTTGTTTTTTAAAATCAGACTATAAATGACGGAGTTATGGCTTGCGGCGTTTTTTAGGAGACAGCCTGTATATCATAACGAATATTAAAAAAAATAAACAAGAATAAAAATAATTAACATAATGTTTCCAGTATTTTTTTTTAATATTGATACTTTTTTATAAGGGTGCTAATATTTAGTAATCTTGCTTTTGTGCTGTATTTTAATAAAATTCCATAAAACTGCACCAAAAAGATTAAAAATTAGGTATGACAAAATCATTTAACAATAGTTAAAAAAATAAAAGCAGAGTAGAAAGAATTAATATAAATTAAACGAGGAAAGTAACATCTACCCAGCCCCAGCACCGAATCCATCCCGATTTCTGTGCAATCTCACGTACTATCCTCGTAATTAATAAACCATAATAAATGCAAACTTGACTGATTGTTGTGCGGGCATAAAAGTGGTAGGAACCAACTCAATCGGACAAATATCCTTCACACTCCGTAGATACAGTGCGACAGAAAAAGTATACCGGTGTGTTAGATAATATTACGTCTAGTAGTTGAACGAATTAGCGGGATGAGATTTGTGGGGAAGCTAAACCATGCCATCTTGGCTGTGTGTGCAGGTAACTAATACGCTGATAATTTTAAATATATAACAAGTCCTTTTTTCTTATACGATTTTGAAAAAATATATTGAATCGTTTCACTCAATGAGTAATTAACTTAAGTATATACTGTCTATAATTCATGTTTTTGATCCTCCTGTTAATACTATTTTATTACTTCATACAAACTACATATTATTTATATAATAATATGGTTACGGATATACTGTCCGTTAATTAATAAAATTTACCTTCTATTTTGTTCCCGTAAAGATCCCGTTTGTATCTTTTTATGTATATTTTTTATGTTTTCATTCTTTTCAATTATATAAACATTTTGTACCTACCTAACAACGGTGATTGAGAACCGTGACTAATAGTTTCTCAATAAAATCTCAAAAAACTGTTATCTAAATTAAGAATGATTCGTTTTAAAGTTCAGATTAATTTTATGCTTAAAATAAAACGATTAAATTGTCTATTTATAGAATCTATCAAAAGTATATTAAAATTATAATTAATAAAAAGAAACAGTAATAATATAATCAATATTTGGAAAGTATTAATTAGAAATGTTAAAATTATATTAAATAACTTGAGGAAATACTGCGTCGTGAAAATCGACACTGTATAATTAAAGGTACTTCAATATCATCCACTTTATTTATTTAACGTTTATTTTTCAAATTCTGATTAGTCGAATTCCCTTTATACCTTATTTATTTATTACGTATTACAAAATTGTTAAGCTACTGACGTTTTTTTAGTGCTATATTTTAATTACAACATAACGACACAATAAAATATATTAGTTTGCAATTATTTGTGTTTAAAATACTACGTGGAATTGTTAACCAAGCTATTGCATTTTAAGTAGGCACGTTTTTCATTAAGTTACAATTAAACAGCTCGTAAATAAATATGTTTATTTGTTATTATATTTTTACCATAAAACAATAATTTTATAGAAATAACAAAAAATGGGAAACAATGTAATTGTACGAAATTCGCATATTTTTATTTCATATTGCATATCTGTATGAAAATGTTGTATTGGACTGTATCTAAAAAAATTATAAAAAATTTTGTGGAAACTAATCAGTACAGAAACTGTTGCACTTAGTGTTTGGATAAGAAGGAAGGAAAAATGGAGATGACAATACTATCACAATTAGCCAAAAATAACTATATCGCGTAAAACTTGTCAGTTAACTAATAATATCCATTCAAAAGAAAAAAAAAAAAAAACGTGGTGCTATAATATATTTCTTATCAGAGCCCTATCTGTACACATACCAAATATGAAATAAACAGGAATGTATTTTTCTTATTTACTGGGTATTTTGCCATCGATAAAAAAAATTAAAAAAATGTGATGAGCCAAAATTATCGATCAAGGGTTATTTTTATGAAAAAGTTTTACCTACACAAAAATTTCATGCTGAGAAAATCAGACAACTACAAAGGTCAAAAACCACATTCAAATTTATTAAATATGGCCTAAACAATATCAATAATGTCAAAAACTTCCAAATATTTATCTGACGTTACGCCGTATTGTGTGGACGATGCATATCGATACATTCCATTTGACAAAATTTTTGGCAAGTTGATCACATTGTCTGGAGTTAGCGTTACAAACCGTAACTACTCTTTAGATAGTGATGGATTCATAATTCCCTCTGATAATGCATTTGATCCTTCAGAAGAAATAGTTCTTTGCATTTAATTCGTTGATTCTGTTAAGACCAGACGTATCGCCCTGTAATTTTAGTTGTTTAGAAAAAGGCAATAGCTGCGCACTATTTAGTTCATAAAATACTGGATATAAATTTATATTATTATAGCAATATTATTTATTGAATCTTTTTTTGTATGTCAAGGCTTGATCTGCTAATTAAAATAAACAAGCAAAAATGTACTGTGCGTTTCTTATATACAGGATGTTTCAGAAAGACCTCCCGTTAATACAGGGGGTGATAGTATGACAAAAAATAAGAATTTTTTGTCGTATTAACTATATGTCTATTTCCTCTTGTTTTCGTTTTCGAGATACAGAGCGACAAAATACAATTTTTTAAATAGAATATTTACGAAAATTCCCAAACGGTGCGAAACATTTTTATGATATTTGGTATTTCGGGGATATTAAGGATGCCAAATACGCTGGTCTAATTATTTTTTGTATATTTCATAGAGAGCGCTAATTATGCTACATTCCTATTACGTTTTAAGTTCTATTTTTTTTATGGTTAGAAGTTTTACCATTCGGGCTCCAATTTCAAATGTACAATTTTATTTTCTAAAAATAATGTACTCTTGTTAGAACTTCCTAATGTGGACGGTTTTCGAGAAAAAAAGACTTTTAATTAAACTCTTACAATATTACGGTGTATAAAATAAGTGACTTTTCTCAAAGTAGACTTATGTCAAAACTTATTGATGGATGTCACATAAACAACGCGTACATTCTTAGTAATATTTTAAACTCTAATTAACCTTATATCAAAATTTTAGTAATTGTTAATGACAGTCATTAAAATTTTGATATAAAGTTAATTAGAGTTTAAAATATTACTAAGAATACAGGGTCGGAAAATCCCCATGGTTCATCGGCCTTTACGTGAGAGCGATAAAGTAAGTTATAGAAATCCGTGCGATAGAGAAATATGGCTATAATGAAGCCTTCATTATAGACATCTTTCTCTATCGCACGGATTTCTATGACTTTCTTTATCGCTCTCACGTAGGCCGATGAACCATGGGGACTTTCCGACCCTGTATATGCGTTGTTTATGAGACATCCATAAATAAGTTTTGACATAAGCCTACTTAGAGAAAAGTCACTTATTAAAATTAAAAGCCTTTTTTTCTCAAAAACCGTCCACATTAGGAAGTTTTAACGAGAGTACCTACATTATTTTTAGAAAATAAAATTGTGTATTAGAAACTGGAGCCGGAATGGTAAAAAACATACCCTTAAAAAAATTTGAACTTAAAATGTAATAGGAATGTAGCATAACTACCGCCCTCTATGAAATATACAAAAAATAATTAGACCAACGTATTTGGCATCCTTAATATCCCCGGAATACCAAATTTCATAAAAATATTTCGCACCGTTTGGAAATTTTCGTAAAAATTCTATTTAAAAATTTTTATTTTGTCGCTCTGTATCTCGAAAACAAGAGGAGATAGACATATAGTTCATAAGAAAAAAAATTCTTATTTTTTTGTCGTACTATCACCCTCTGTATTTACGGGAGGTCTTTCTGAAACACCCTGTATATTTAATAATAGAAGAATACGCACAGAAATGTATATAATAAATTCTTCGTTGAAGTTGATTCTTGCACCCTAGAAATATATTATAGGATTTGTTTATCGAACTGCTTTGTATCTACAGAACTTGAACATGATGTCAATGTCGTTAATGGCATGCCAGCTAACGTTCAGGCATTTTTTTTTAGTTACAAACTCTCCCAAATAACCTTCCGTCACGGTAGAGCTACGGTAACCGCCGTGTCTTTTTTATACATGTCATACTTGCTCCAGCATTTGCAGTGACAATAGCTGAATGGGAATTGGGATTTACAACTAGCAAACCCAAAAATAAACCGGCAATCTAAGTATGGAATTCTGCCAAATGTTGCTATGAATTAGGAAGAATTTTTAAGTACAAAAAATGGATTTTATTATTAACTGTCACACTTTTTTAGCTCTATTTCAAAATAGAGAGCTAATAATAAAATATATATTTTACTGTTTTTAGGTAGAAAAATTATAATATTTTGCTTTTGACACTATCCTTTTTAAAATCTCATTTTTTTCTAAAAGTTTGATGTTTATATTATAATTTTTGTTTCTGTTAGTATTTAATAATTATATATGAGAAGGGAAGCCACCCGATGAAACAAAAAGATGCCTGTAAAAGCTGTTTTTTTACGTGATTAGTCTTTGTTAAAGGTGATAATAGAACAGCAAGAATACAATATATTTCTTTGAATGATTGCATTATTTATCAATTTCGGTATATCAGTTATGTGTTTTTGTATTAGTTATATTATTTTACTACTACTTATTACTAGCTGTTCACTAGGTCTTGTTGTGGTATATGGCCCCATAGGGTAACAGTTGCCCGTAACATCAGCAGTTGAGATTCTAATCTGTGGGGTTAGATATCTTTTGCGTATCTAGATTGTACGACATTGATAAGATTTTTCTTTTCAAATTTTGAATTTATTTAGAGCTTTAATGCAATCTTTAAAATAATAACTTACGTCTCTGTGTTTAAAATTTTTATTATCTTTCTTGATACATAAATAACTATTGTGGAAACATAAACAAAATAAGATACTTTGTTTCTTTTTATTACTCCAAACAGTAGGTATCTATTATTTGTTGGCATGAAAACATCTATTCGAACTCAAAAAAATATGGAAACACTGTTTGGAGTACCAATTATCGTTGGAATTTGATTATAGTTATACAACTACCAAATCCTACCGGAATGTGAACAAGACGACGTAATATTTAGAGCCATGTTGTTAATTTTATATAATAGAATATTTGCAATAATAGAAAAGCATAACTTTATAATTATTTATAAAATTGTATTTAATGTACCAGCTAAATATTTCTATCCTGCGACTCCCAAAATTTTGGTGCTTACTTATTTTTTCTGGTCTTACTACCTAGTTGAATAGAAACAAAGTAACTTTAAAACTGTTCGTTCCATAAAAAACATTTGAATAATTGTATTGTATTTAAAATTTTATTTGTAATAAAAAGTTCCTATACATTTTTTTGTAAAACGGACAGTTTTAGAAATGTTTTAGATTTATTCAGCTGTGTGATAATGATAAGTTTATTTTAAACTTAAAAAAGTTATAATTTTGAACGAATACATTGAAGTTGAATATTTCGCGACAAAACGTCTGAATCTGGTTCGGGCTGAGGCACTACAGTATTGGGGGTCATGAAGGCTTGTAAAAAATGTAATAAAATTTCTAGGATCGTATTTAAAAAATGAATGTCTTGGAGAGACGAAACGTTACATATAAAAATTAATTATGCCATTCGACGGAAGGCAAAAAGTTGCCATGAGAAAGTGTTCTGCTTCTGAAGGCTGAAATGAAACAAAAACGGATTTCCAAAATTTCGTTTCTTTTTCAAATATTTCGAAAACTAATACCGTTAGCCTTGGTTTTTTAGAGGCATAATGTTTGTCCCCTGATTATGCAACTTTGCCCTCTTTTAAGCTACTTCGTATCTCTTACCGTTTCCGAGATCACTGTAGTGAAAAGCGAATTTGTAACAGCCTGTATATTTTGATATTTATAAAAATTTAGTCGCCTTGCAAGTCTATTCATTCTGAACATAATTTAGTAATTAATTTGACGTGTGCCCTCTGCTTAAGTATATTAACTTGTTGTGCAATGCCATATGATCAATAAATTGGCCATAATTCAATAATCTATAAAAACAATAACTACTATTTGATTGAGTAGTTTTCCGTTATGGAAAAACTGCAAACGTAGCAATTAATAACAGATCTTGGGGACCGGCTCGGGCTTTACATAAAATAATTTTTAATTTTCTTTTAAATGGGAAATTTACGTAAAATTTGACTATTTAAATTTTTAGGTTTTTGAACTGTGTGGGGACTTCACATCGTGGTTTATTTAAAATTTGTTCTGTTGTTGTTTTGAATTAATGAATATGATTAATTATAGAATTATAGAATACATGAAATAAAAATGTATTCTGTGTTGACTAACATTTTTTTTCAATTTTAAATTAAGTTTTAATGTTGCTTAGAATCTATCACAAGAAAGCTAAGAATGTCGCATTCTCGGATAATATTCTATGAAATTAGTATGTATGAAATAAAAAAAATGTAATTATAAACACATTACCTATATTTATAATAAGCAAATCAGCATTGTTGCAATAAAACTAGGTCACCTTTGCTGTAAGAACAGAAAAAATATGCAGCAACAATTTTTAGTCTCGGTGTAATGCTTAAGAATGAAATAATCAAAAGTTATAAAAATTGGTTAGTATAAGCTGCTACCTAGTGGAAACTATATTGCAATTTTACTATATTAAAATTTAAGAATATCTGTGATATATGTCATACTGAATCAATGTTTTTGTTTCAGGCGACTTGTTAATGCTATTATCTGGCTCTTCGTTTACTTGGTCCTCTCCCGTCCTTCCCAAACTCCTAAACAACACCACCAGCCCATTCGGAAGAAGCATATCTCCAGACGAAGCGACATGGATATCATCACTGGTACCACTCGGTGCCGCAGTTGGACCTTTTGCCCTAGCTTACATGGCTGACAAATTCGGGAGGAAGATCACCTTACTCTTCTTGGGAGTGCCTTTCTTGCTGTCACATCTAATATTGGCCTTTGGCAACATCGTGGAACTGTATTATGTTGCCAGGTTTACAATTGGGCTCTCTGCTGGAGGGACTTTTACTATAATGCCAAACTATGCTGGAGAAATAGCTGATAAGTCTAT
The DNA here is from genome assembly GCF_000390285.2 of Anoplophora glabripennis. Classification (NCBI taxonomy): domain Eukaryota; kingdom Metazoa; phylum Arthropoda; class Insecta; order Coleoptera; family Cerambycidae; genus Anoplophora; species Anoplophora glabripennis. The sequence goes on along the minus strand of NW_019416212.1, from coordinate 576,640 downwards.
AAGAGGTGCTCTTGGTTCCACAATAAGTACAGCTACTTGTGCTGGTTTACTTTTGTCTTATGCCCTGGGGCCTTACGTCAGCATTATGGCTTTCAATTTGGTGCTGGCCATGATTTCGGTGATTTTCCTAGTACTGTTCTTCTTTGTGGGAGTGGAATGTCCGCAGTATTTTATTATTAGGAAGGAGTATGATTTGGCAGAGGATGCTTTACGGAAAATTAGAGGTAAATTCAGTAGTAGTTATTTCATTAAATTTCATTCATGTAATAGTTTTGTTTCATCTTTCATATAATGTGAGTTACTTATCAGTTGTGAAACGTTTTTCTTTCTTGTTCTCAGGTGGGTTCAAAACTGGAGATGTTGAAAAAGAGCTGGCGGAAATCCAGATGACGATAGACGAGGAACACCGCGGATCAATCATCAACGTGATCAAATCGACGGGTTTTATCAAAGCTTTCTTCATGGCTACAGGACTACTGGTGTTTCAACAGTTTACTGGTATCAACATGGTCTTCTACTACACCCAGATAATTTTCCAGGAAACTGGTTCCCTTTGGTCGCCAGAAATCTGCTCCATAGCCATAGGAGTTGTACAGTTCCTTAGCAGCTTAACTACACCTTTGATTATCGATAGATTGGGTAGGAAATTCACCTTGATGGGTTCAGCGATTTGGATGATATTATCCGAGGTGCCTTTAGGAGTGTACATCTACATCAAACAACGTGGAATTGACGTCTCATCTATAAGCTTCCTACCATTGCTGACTTTAATCGTTTTCATAGTGGCTTACAATTCCGGGTTTGGACCCCTGCCTTGGGTGATGCTGGGTGAAGTGTTCCCGTCCAGAATCAAAGTCATTGCTTCCTCTGTAGTGTCTTGTATCAGTTGGAGCTTGGCCTTTGTTCTTACTAAATATTTTGAACTATTTATAAGTTTCGGTCTGGCAGAATCCTTTTGGTTCTTTGCAGGCTGCTGTTTTCTTGGACTGTTGTTCAGCAAGTTTTGTGTGGTGGAGACCAAAGGGAAGAGTCTTCAAGAGATTCAAGAAATTTTCAATAGTTAAGTTTTTTTTTATTTCATCCACATGGTCATTATAAGCGGTGTGTAATCGATCTCCTAAGACTTAACTGACTAATTTATTTTTAGAATAAGGAAAATAAGGACTACTTCTATGTCTGTTTGTTGTCAGATTTGTGCCAATGATGCGTTATATTTCCAAAAAAACTGTTTTAAACATATAAACCAAAGTTTATTACTTTTGGTTCCTAATAGAAAACATTTACTTAAATGTACTATACAAATTATAATTTTTATATTAAAACAAATAGTTTAGTTATAACGATCCTATGGTTCAAGAAGTACCTGAAAATATAATCATTTTGATTATAGTAAAATATATTATAATAATATAAATATTTTTTATTTTTGTATACGTTAAAGTAGTTCCTGTAGAACTACTTGTTGCATTATTCATTTTTAATATTTTAATAAAGACAAGTTTCAAAGCGTCCTGTGTTTTAGTACCAAATCCTCTCATAAAAAAATTGTAATAAAGTTTTAAGTAAGAGATGCTTTTAATATAATCTATAATTATCTATGAAAATCCAATTACATTTACAATGAGAACAGAAAAGAATAATTAATTACCTGCAATTAGAATAAGGGTTTCTACCACAGCAGTTTATCTTTTTAAAAATATTTCTAGACTAGACTAACTAGGAAAAAAATGGTACCTATTATTGGTAAGCCAAATAAATACTTTAAATATATAATAGTTGTATTTACGTTTGATTACTATCACTCTAATTAATTTTCTATAAGCATTAAAATCAATTTTTTTAACTAGTCTACTAATAGCAATCGCATTGTTAGCAGAACTATGAAGTATTTTTGATATTTTTTAGAAATTTAAAAATGGAAGCTGCTTATAACTATCAAAATCCTTCACCTGAGGCTAAGGCAAATTTTATATCTAAATTATTTTTTTGGTAAGTTCAAATTGTTTAGGTTACTTTTTTTAAATTATTTTTCGTAAAAATAGTTAATTATAAAGAACAATTTCTAGGCAGGAAAATAATTATAAGAAACCACTCAAAATAAATTTCTGCACGATGCTGAAAAAAAGTTTTTTTTCTTATATATTATAGCTCTGTACTTAACATAATTCAAACAAATTAAATAAACTAGCATTAAATTACAGCAGCAATCTCTAGTAAATGGCTAGTAATAAATAATTATACAAAATAAAAATAAAAATGATATGTCCAGATCGTATTTTACTTAAATATTTTTCTTTGCTTCTCAGTTGGTTGTGTCCTTTTCTGAGATATGGATACAGAAACGATGTGCAGATGAAAGATATATACGACACATCTCAAGCAAATATGTCAGAGCCTCTGGGAGATTTATTAGAAAGGTAGATTTAAGAGTAAATAACGGTCTTTATATAAAAGTAGTTTAAATACTTCTTGATAAGCATTGACAGTAACGTACTTATTTCAGAAACTGGAATATTGAAACAAAAAATGCCAAAAGAAGGAGAAAATCTCCAAGCCTGTTAAAAGTTATCATAAAGACTTTTGGGACATCCTTTATAAAATTTGGTTTCCTTCTAATTATCTTAGTAGCAATAAAGTATGTGATTTTTTCCAATAATACAGGGTGTTAATGAACTTATGTCAAATATTTTTGTCACATGTCCGTTATGTCAAAATGAGGTTACCTCAACATTGCAAGGAGCCACCATTTGAGAATTGCCAATTTTCATAGAAGATATTCGATGTACCCACCATTTGCTTGCACACAAGCTTCAGCGCGACGTATCCAATTCGCTCCCACGCGTTGCAACATTGCCACGTCCTCTCGAATCATATATACAATACGATGTCGCAGTTGGTTGTTGTCATGAACTTCCGTGGAATATACCACTTTTCACCTATCCCCACAAAAAGAAGTCTAAAGGGGTGAGGTTTGGGGACCACGGGGACCATCTAACTAGGCTGTCACCGCCTATCCAGCGATCGAGAAAAAGTCGCGCGTTCTCCGAAAAAGTGAGCGGGGGCTCCGTCATGCAGTAACCACATATTTCACCTAACATTTAATGGCTTGTCTTCCAATAACTCCTGCAAAAAATCTAGATATGAAGCACTGTCTAAGCGTCTAGGCAATTCAAAAGGTCCTATTAAAATGTTATTAACGATACCGGCCTACATGTTCACTGAAAACTGTTGCTGAAAGGCACCGCGACGTATTTACTATGGATTTTCGATAGTCCAGTGGTGAGTGCTGTGGACGTTACGTAGGTACACCATTTCGACTGAAACATGCTTCATCTGTAACTAGTTTTTCCGCCGTAAATTGAGAATTTGCATGTTCCTGAAGCAACCATTCGCAAAAACCTCGACGTAGTGGAAAATCCTAGCGCTCGAACACGTTGAATATGAAATGGGTACAACTGTGCTTCATGTAATGTCCGCCACACAGCAGGATGCGAAATATTTACTTGCGGTGCGATATTTCTAGTGCTACGGTCTCCTTCGACAAGATCTAAAATCATCTCTACGACATTTAAGATTCTTAGTGGTCGCCCTGGGCCTTCGTCACAACCTCGACGCAGTTGTACTTCACCGGTGTCCAAAACTCTTTGTGTTACAGTGCGGGGGCAACATCGTCCAGAATATCTTGCACAGTACACTAGAAAAGCTCTGTGGGCATTTTCGTTTGCTCCGCCATAAATTATGAGCATATCATAATATTCACGATTGCTAAATAAATGCGCCGTGTTCAAAAGAAAACTTGGAAATACGGTTGTTATATGTACTCTCGAAAAACAGCACATCAATCACTACAACAATGTACAAACTGACTTTTTCAGTTTCTTAACTCAGTTTTTTGCTCCTTTTGCACCCCATTAATTTATTGACATAAGTTCATTAATACCCTGTATTTAAAAATCGTTTCCAAGTTTTTGTAAAAATATAAAAATAATACCTTCTAGGAGTCTCCAGCCTTGTCTTCTGGGAGAATACATCAAATTTTTCAGGAAAGCCGATGCCAAAATAGAATTAGGATGGATTTTGTGTCTTGGTATTTTTCTCACAAACGTTTTGACTACTTTCATATTTACTCATTACTCTACCTACGGTCAAATATACGGTTCTAGAATTAAAGTAGCTTGTTCTTCTCTTCTCTACAGAAAAGTGAGTGCATTGAAAATATTATTTTTCTTATTTCTTCTATTTTTTTACTTTTCAGATCCTGAAACTAAGCCTCACGTCTTTAAGCCAAACAGCTTCTGGCGAAATAGTCAATTTATTGTCTAACGATATGCAAAGAATTGACACAGCTGCCGTATTCTTCCACTACATTTACTGTGCTCCTTTGCAAGTCATTCTGGTAGGCTATGTAATGTATCAAATGGTTGGAATTTCTTGTTTTCCTGGGATGTTGTTCATTGTCATAGAGGCCCTACCAATTCAAGGTATCTAAAAAAGCAAATAAAAGTTCCATGTTTGCTAATAGATTTTAAATTCAGCCTGTATATTGAGCATTTTATCTTAGGGTATTTATCGAAAGTTCAAGGAAAACTAAGATCTAGAGTTGCTCAACTGACTGGAAGAAGACTGACAGTTATGAATGATATCGTTTCTGGAATTCAAGTAATTAAAATGTACGCCTGGGAAAAACCATTCGAAAAAATTGTGACCATGATAAGGAAGTAAGTAGCCTTACTAAGTTGGGAAGCTAATAGTACAATTTATTATATCTCCATAACAATTTCTGAGGATTATGAAGGCATTTATACTTTACTTTTGTCTATTTAATATGTAATTTAATAACTTACACAGTATTTTTAAACCTAGGACTGAGCTTAACACGATCACCAAAGGATCCTACATAAAAGGGCTTTCCGTGGCCATCTTAGTTTTTACAGAAAGACTCTCTCTTTTCTTGGTCATAATGACTTACGTGCTGTTAGGAAACAAACTCACAGGAGATGTGGTCTTTTCCACGGCCTTACTCCTCAATGCCCTGGAAGTGTCACTTTGCTTCTACTTTCCCATCGCATTAGAAAGTCTTACACAAGCTATAGTATCCATAAAGAGGCTACAAAAATTTCTTTCATTGGGCGAAAAAGCATCAGACTTGAGTAATAATAATACCACGATTATAAATAAAGAGTTAGGGCATATAAAAGTAACAGATCTAAGAGCTGGATGGCTCCCAACCGTTTTAACACTGACTGATGTGTGTCTAAATATAAGACCAGGAACCTTATGTTGTGTTGTGGGTAAAGTCGGATCTGGCAAAACCTCTCTTCTTCATTTGCTGCTCAAGGAAATGCCCGTTAGTGTCGGGAAAGTTGACGTAGCTGGGAAAATTTCCTATGCATCTCAGGATCCATGGCTATTTGTCGCCAGTGTAAGAAACAACATCCTCTTTGGACAAAAGTTTCTACAGACCAAGTGAGTAGTAAGCCAATAAAATAACAATAAACTACTGCTACTACCTATATTTTTACTCCTGCTGCTGCTACTAGCGTTACAACTTTGTAGATGTCTAATTTATTTCTTGCATTTAAAATGTTTTTTTTTGTTTAGATACAAAAGAATAGTAAAGGCCTGTGCGCTGTATAAGGATTTTCAACAATTCCCTTACAGAGATCACACCATGGTTGGTGAAAGAGGGGTGTCTTTGAGTGGAGGACAACGTGTTAGGATAAATCTAGCTAGAGCTGTGTACCTAGACGCCGATATCTACCTCCTAGATGATCCCCTGTCCGCTGTTGACACTCACGTGGCTAAGAAATTGTTCGAGGAGTGCATCAAGAACTACCTAAAGGACAAAACTAGAATCCTAGTGACGCACCAGCTACAGTTCTTGAGGCAAGCGGATATCATTTTGGTTCTGGAAGATGTATGATCTTTAAAATATACTTACGAGTCTTCTAACTATAAGATTTCAGGGTAGAATTTGTAAAACTTTGAAAAATGACGAGATATTTGAGACCGCTTTGAATCAATTGAATAAGGTATTACCGGAACAAGGTGGTAATGATGAAGAAAAGGGTACCAAGACTAAATTCCCAAAAAGGACAGATTCTGTTCTCTCACATGCGGTAATCTTACTTTCCATTTTGTATACCAGTAAATTCATAATAGTAAACAGTATAAACAACTATAAATATTTCATTGGTTTACGTGCAACAAAAAGTTTGTTTACAAAATTCTTAAGTTGTTGCTACTGAATTTGGACATACTTAATATGAATCTATTGATCAGTTATTTATTTTCTCAGAGTACAATATACGAAGAAGAAATAGATCAACACGAAGAAATATCTAAAGACGTGTCTTTTTCCACATACTTTAAGTATTTGTCTTCAGGCATGAATATTTGTCCCTTGGTAACTATTTTAGTAATTTTCGTAGTTGGCCAGATCATTTTGAATGCCTCCGATATGTGGATTACTTATTGGTAAGTACATGATATCGAGGAAATGGTTCTAGTAGTGATAATAATTGCTACTAGATGCTACAGGTATTTGTACATCTTTATTTTTCCTTCTTTCAATAGAACATTGAATAGAAATCAATACATATGTAAATAAAGAAAATAACAATACTTATAGGACAAACAAAGAAGAACAGAGTCTTCATTCTACAATTCCCAGTAGCAACTCCACTGAAAACGACATTTACCTCTTAACGAATTTAACAAATCTAACTCGTATGGTGAATATCTCTACCCATTACTACGATACTGAAGTGAAAGATGATTCTTCACACGACAATTACTTCTACCTATGTGTTTACGCTGGACTTATGATCTGTTGCATCATTTTAAGCACCACTAGGCCGATGCTTTTCTGCATAATTTGCCAGAGTGCCTCAAAAGCATTGCACAAGAAAATGCTGAATAATATATTGCACGCTCCTATAAGGTTCTTTGAGACAAACCCGTCAGGTAAATCATATATTTAGTAAAACTTTTAAGAACTTTCGCAATTTTTTATTAGGTAGAATTCTGAACAGATTCTCTAAAGACCTAGGCTCTGTAGATGAAGTACTGCCCGGGGCCTTCCTGTGGGCTTTACAGTCTTGGTTGGTAATATTTGGAAGTCTTATTATGGTATGCGTCATTGTTCCATGGATGTTGATTCCTCTTTTGGTGGCAATAGTTGTCATGTACTTTATTCTGGTAATTTTTTTGCCAACTCTCTTGCAAATAGTCAAGTTGGAAGCCAACAGTAAGTTTAAGTCTGATAGTTTTTACACTAGAACAACTGTTTTTTATTTAGATCGCTCGCCAATTTTTTCTCAAATAACAGCCACCATGAACGGATTGCCGACCATAAGATCAACCGGAGCCGAATCTATGCTAAAGAAATATTTTGATTTCCTTCAAGATGCTCATACCAGTACGTGGCACATGGTGATCTTATACAATAAGGTGTTTGGTTTCTACGTAGACAATTTATGTCAGGTGTTCTTGGTGATAGTGACCTTGAAGTTTCTGGTCCTTCGAAGTGGTAAGAAATATTGCAATGTGTAGGCTAAATATATTCAATTTATTACATATATATGATTGTAGGACCTACCTATGGTGGAGACATCGGACTGGTCATAACCCACTCCTCCATCTTAGGAGGTCTGCTGCAGTATGGAATCGCCATGACCATGGACGTCATCAACACCATGGTGTGCGTGGAAAGAGTTCTGCAATACATAAATATTAAAAAAGAGACTGTTGATGAGGTTGCCAATAGAGATAGATTGATGAAACAGTGGCCACATTCTGGGAAGGTCACTTTCAACGACGTTTTTCTTACGTATGTACCAGAAGAGCCAGCCGTCCTGAAGAATTTGAACCTTTGCATAAGACCTGGGGAAAAGGTAAGGTTTTCATTATATCCAAAATATACCTCCTGCTATCTTTCGGAACAATGTCTTTCAGATCGGTATAGTAGGTAGAACAGGAGCAGGAAAATCAAGTCTCATCACCTGTCTATTTAGATTAGCCCCCATAGAAGGTTCTATCGCTATAGATGACATAGATACTGCTATCGTCGATTTGAACACTCTGCGATCTAAAATATCTATCATACCTCAGGAGCCAGTGCTGTTCTCTGAATCTCTGCGGTATAATATCGACCCTTTGGGTACAGCCAGCGATGAAGCTTTGTGGAAAGTGCTGGAAAATGTAAGGCCAAACTATATACCATAATCTTATAGGATATTCTATAGTTTGTGATATGGAGTTGTTAGACTTTATTAGATTCACAAATCAAATCGTTCTTGGTTCTAGGTAAAGCTAAAGGATTCCGTAGACAGTTTGGACCAAAAAGTAAGCAATGGAGGATCGAATTTCAGCGCTGGACAAAAACAACTAATTTGTCTTGCAAGAGCTATCCTTAGAAACAACAAAATATTAGTCATGGATGAAGCTACAGCAAATGTTGACCAAAAGTACAGTATAACAGTTCTATTGTAAATCTTGTATATTAATTTTTACCTTTTATTTCAGTACTGATGCACTGATCCAAAAAACCATCCGAGAAAATTTCAGTAATTGTACTGTCCTGACCATCGCGCACAGACTCAATACCATCATGGACTATGACAGGGTGCTGGTGATGAGCTCGGGCCAGGCCGTCGAGTTCGCCCATCCCCACGAACTGCTGCAGAAATCCAGCGGGTACTTCTTGCAAATGGTGCAGGAAACTGGTAAGGCGGTAGAGGAGTCACTGAGGAAGATAGCCAAGAAGGACTTCGAAAATAAATTTTTTGATTGATTTTTAAACTGCTCACGATGATTCATTAAAAAGTTTGACGAGTATGTTGTGCCTTTAAATTACCACAGCCTTTTAGTGTGATACAAGTTATTAAACAGCGATATGACATAAACGTATATACGTGCCTCAAAAAGTTTATCACGTAAAATTTCAAGGTACTCACATCACATTAATTATATTTCTTTGTATTGCGTGTGTAATGAGATTAGATAAAATTGTGATGCAAAATTGTAACAATGGCAGTAGTTACTCCTGAATCACAAGATAATAATTATACAAAGTCACAACAAGAGAGCCTATTTCCATTTAAGCACCTCATGTATGCAGTATTTTTTGCATTCATTTTTACATTTATAAACGTTATAACTCAGAAAATACTAAATATTATAGTTGACATAAAATTTTACAGATGAAAGGTATGAACAGTTATATTAAAACTGTTTTTTTTTTAATTTTCCATAGTATTGCTACTTCAACTTTTCTTACAAATATTTGACGTACCGGTCAAGGATTTTACAATTTTACAGTCAACCCATTAAAATTGCTTTTAACAATTTTTTAAATCGACCTAGATACGATGAGTTTTTATTGCCATACTCATTATTTCTAGTTCACATGATATTGAGTGTTTCCTGAATAGTTTATTTTTCATGTAATAAGCGAACTAGGAACTTGGTAGTATTCCTAAGAGTATTATTGGTTGCGTATAACTTTGAAATGGAAGCTACCAAGAACCCATCTCCGGAAATAAAAGCAAATATTATATCAAAAATATTTTTCTGGTAAGCAAACTAAAAAATATAAGAATATAAAATAGAAACAATATTTTTATTCTCTTTTCTTTGTACACATAACAGATACGCCCAGTGATCTGTATATGTAAAGTATTTGAAGTGTAATTATTGAAAAAGAAATATTGGTGGAAACTATTTTGCTTTTTCTTCAGGTGGCTGTTTCCATTCCTGAAACATGGCTATAAACATGGCGTACAAATGAAAGATATATATGACACGTCAGAAAAACACAAGGCTGAAAATGTTGGAGACATATTAGAAAAGTGAGTAAGGTTGATTTTTTCTGCAACTAATGTTTCAATTGTCTGTAATTATTCACTTGTGGCATTTTCAGTTACTCTTTTCGTATTTCTACCACACTAAAAAGGCCAAAATAATAACCCTTGAGCAAAAAAAATCACTCAAGGTGTTGATTTTGAAATATTTATGGGTGGATATACTAACCATAAAGTCAACACCTTGGCTAATCCTTTTTGACCAAAGGTATTTATTTAAGTTTTGTTCAGTGAAACAAAAAGATTAATATTTCTATTTCAGAAATTGGAAAACTGAAGTAACGACCGCAAACAAAGAAAAGAAAGTGCCAAGCTTGCTAAGAGTTATAATAAAAACGTATGGATTTAGCTATATGAAACTCGGTTTGTGGTTGTTTATAGTAGTGGTCGTGATAAGGTATTTGTTGTTTGATTATTATTATTATTTATTCAGAAATCTAATCCAAATGAGAAAATAAACTGATACAACTCAACAGTTAATGAAAATGTGACAATATATATTTCAGGTGTTCCCAACCCTATGTCCTAAGCCTATATATAAGATCTTTTCGAGAGGGCGATTCCAAAATAGAGACAGGGTGGATTACATCAGTTGGATATATTGTTTTAAGCATCTTAGGAGCTTTGATTTTCGCCCAATACGCAGCCTACTCGCTAATACTTGGGCAGAATATCAAAGTTGCTTGTTCCTCCCTTGTGTATAGAAAGGTATGTGTTGACCTAATTTAATTGTGACGTGGACCAAATCATGATTTATTTTTTTTATAACGATACGAAAGGATTTAATTATAGTTTGGATATTGTCTGAGAACAATTTGCAATCCAGTGGTTGGCTAAATAACTGTTATAAGTTTACAAGATGAATTCGTTTTAAGTTCTGGGTGTTAGTAAGACCTAAATTGTTCTGAACTTTTTTATTGCTGCACAGAAAGAGAGAGAAAGAGAGAGAGATATATATCTTTCAAAGCGTTCAACTAGTTAATCTCTAAGATTTATGATAATTTGAAATAGTTCTTGGTATTTGCTAATATCAGTTTTAGCAGCTGTTCCATGATAAGTTTATTTTTATAGTAGGTATTTTTGTTTGCTAATAAATAATATAATAATAGCGAATCTGTAGTCAATTTGGCACACAAAATACAACCGTATTTCTATGTTTTCAGACTCGCTGAACCATCATTTTTGAGAAAATGAAAACTTAGGGTAAAAGTGTTCCGTAGGGTTTTTTTTTAATTAATACTTTCGCTTGTCGCGAACTCTAGTCTCTACTTACATTTTTGAAGCTATGCTTTACTGTCTTCCGATTTTAGGAATTAGAGAGCCGTAGCATCGCCAATTTTGGGAAATTTTCTCCCAAGTAATCGTAACACCTTTCTTATCTAAAATTTTAACATATTGTTCCATCAGTCTAAGTTTGTTTTATGTGTAATGGAGGAAGCGGAACCTTGGGTGAATCTAACAAAGACACTTGATACAGAGTAGATGGAAGATTTTTCTTTTTCAGCTCTCTTTATAAATATTGATCTAGGTTCTTTTGGTCAACCTACTTTGTGAATATGATCTAATTCCTATAGTCCAGGAAAATTAGACGAAAATAGGGCCGAACCTCGGAATTGCATAAAGAAGGTTCGATTTTGATGGGACAAAGTGCGTTCTCTTCGTAATTGCATGTACATCAAAGTTTATAATGTCTCATGCGGCGCTAATTTGTTTATTTATAAATAATCAATTATTATTAACAAATAATCGTATTTCGGATATTACGTGGGGTGGAAACGGCCAATCTTGATGCGGTAAAGCTCATTCTTCCTCTTATTAGTTGTACTTTAACTGTAAAGGAAATTAGACGTGATATCTGAGGTCGGGAGTAGGACTAGCCGATTTGGACGGGATGAACGTGGTTTTATATAGAAAGTTCAAGATCATAAAGGCTCCGACTGATCTTCATTTGTTTTTTCATTTTCAATTTATGGTCAGAAGTAATTTGCACTGGCCATCTGTGGACGGTCCAGGATTGAAGACGTTGAAACCCTAATGCAGGAAGTGAATTCTCAAAAAGCTGAAGACCATATAGACATGAATCATTATGAATAAATGTTATCCACTTCTCTTTGATTAAAAATTATCCATTCTAAGTCTTAGTTACAGATTGCACGTGTAATTTTTTTTATAATGATTAATTAGTAAAAAGAAACAAATGGAGATCATTCGGACCTTAACGGTTTTGGAATATCCCGGATGATGATCAAAGTGACTTATTCCATAAAAATCAGACTTTTCTCGTCCAGCTCACAGATAACAGCCCGAATTTGTATATACTAATTCACTGAAGATCAATGAACAAATGAAAATCAGTCTGCCCTTAGTGGTTCTGGATCACCTTGTAATCCAAGTACGAGAAGAGCGTCGATTACCGCGTGAAAATCCCCCTCTCCCAGTCCGATTGCCTAATTTGCTCTTAATGATCGAATAAAAATCAATAAACAAATGAAGATCGGTGGGAGTCTCCCAAATTTAAGGTACAATTAATCAGAAGAAGAATGGGCTCTACCGCATCAAAATTGGCCTTTTCCAACCCACGTAATATCCGAAATACGCTAATTTGTTAATAATAATTGATTATTAATAAATAAACAAATTAGCCCCGCATGAGACGTTGTAGACTTTGACCTACATGCAATTACGAAGAGAACGTACTTTGTCTCATCAAAATCGAACCTTTTTTATCCAATTCCGAGGTGAAATGCTAATTTTCCTGGACTACTATGTCCATTTCCCTGTCATCGTTTCTCTCATCATAATATTCCTCTCTTCCTCTTTACGTTCCTCTAGGAAGTTTTCTTCATTAAAGGAAAAGAAAAAATTGGAATTTGATGGCACCTCTTGGATGTTGAAAAATTAATGTAAAGTTAGAGGTTAAAACACTTTTATCCTAAATCGCATACCTCTCTGGTTTATTTGCTCTTTTATGAATTAAGTGGCTATTTTGATTGAAAATTATGAGTACTGTCGTCAAACTGACTTCAGATGCGTGTTCAGCAGGCCAGAAAACGTAACAAAAACAGAGTCTGATCAAACAGACCACTTTTTTGTGTGCTTGTGTGGTTATTATTGCATGAAATTTATTTTCCAGCTCTTGAAACTAAGTATGTCGTCCCTAAATCAGACAGCTTCTGGACAATTAATAAATTTACTGTCCAATGATCTGCGAAGATTTGAGTCTGCCGCGCTGTATTTGCATTTCTTGTACTTCATCTTCCTTCAAACTGCTATGATGTGTTATATAACTTACAACTTCACTGGTATTTCTGGTGTCCCTGGCTTGTTATTTATTATAATAGAGGGTCTTTTAATTCAAGGTAACTAATTAAAACTTTTAAAATAATCTATGATCGTGCAAAAACTGTATAAATTGACTCGTATAAACGGGTCTGTTCAATATTAGTATATTGTGGTAACAAGTGCTGAAAACTGCTAATTTCTCATGAATTTGAAGAACCGTGAAACGTGTGAAAAATTAGCCCTTTCTACGATCACAATTTTCTACATTTACAGAAATTCATACTTAATTTATTTTTTTTTGTTAATCAATAATTACAACAGAATAAACTAAATCTAACATTAGATTGCTGTTGTTGCTAAGTAGTCACGTCGGTTTAGATCAGAGGACATAATTTCCAGTTTCAGAGTTTCTTCTGAAGAAGAGAGCATTATTTTTCTCGAAACGTCGCGGAGTCTATACTGATGACGTGGTAAATAACTCGAAAATTGTTCAACCAATGAAATAATAGCTATGTTTTGAAACGAACGAATACATATTTACTCCTAATATAAGCTCCAACTAATGCAATTGTGCCTTCTTGTAGGTTATTTATCGAAACTTCAGGGAAAATTCAGGTTAAAGATCGCTCAACTGACGGGAACAAGACTGGCCATGATGAACGGGCTTGTATCAGGAATTCAAGTTATAAAAATGTATGCTTGGGAGAAGCCATTTGAATCAGTTGTAACGAGAGCAAGAAAGTAAGTATTTTTTCCTAATTATTTCCGAGGCTTTTAACTTCGAACGTGTTATTTGTAACTTTAAACTTATTCCATTTGAAAATTTAGGATAGAGCTGAGCTCCATCAACAAATCATCCTACATCAAAGTATTCACGACGGCTATGGTGGTCTTTACGGAGAGATTTTCTCTCTTTTTGATCGTAGTTACTCACATCCTGCTAGGAAACAGACTGACTAGTGATGTAGTGTTCTCTGTAGCCACTATTCTTAACGTGTTTCAATCATCATTTTGCTTCTACTTACCGATATCACTTGAAAGTTATGCCGAGGCCAGAGTATCTATAAATAGATTGCAAGAGTTTTTACTGTTGGATGAAAGGACACAATCGATTACAACTAAACCCTTCCCAATAATGAAAGACACGGGGTCCATAAAAGTGGCAAATGCAAGAGCTGGATGGTTACCAGCCGCCTTAACTCTTACTGATGTTAGTTTAAATATCAAAGCAGGAACGTTGTGTTGCATTTTGGGGAAGGTAGGGTCAGGAAAAACGTCTCTCCTATATTTGCTGCTTAAAGAATTACCTGCAACTAAGGGTACAGTAGATATAACGGGAAAAATATCTTATGCTTCTCAAGAGTCGTGGTTGTATGTTGCTAGCGTGAGAAACAATATCCTCTTTGGACAGAAGTTTTTACAGCAGAAGTAAGTGCGACTTTTGTCGGTATCAAACTCATTAGCAAAAGGTACTTTGGAACTTTCGAGATTCAGAATACTTTTTGCAACAGGGTAGTAGATACTTTATAGGTTTATTTTGCGGTTTTGATGACAGGTACCAAGAAGTTGTAAGAGTCTGTGCGCTGAATAAAGATTTCCAGCAGTTCCCTTACAGAGACCAAACCATGGTTGGTGAGAGAGGAGTGTCTTTGAGTGGAGGACAGAGAGCTAGAATAAATCTCGCCAGAGCTGTATACCTTGACGCTGATATTTATCTTTTCGATGATCCCTTGTCTGCTGTTGACACCCACGTAGCCAAACACTTGTTCGAGGAGTGTATCATTAAATACCTACGAAAGAAAACTAGAGTTTTGGTAACCCATCAACTGCAGTTCTTGAAGCAAGCTGATCTTGTAGTAGTCTTGGAAGAGGTAAAATGATGAGGTATTTTTTGGAAATTTCTAAACAGGCGAATTTTCAGGGCAAAATCAGTAAGATTATGAAGAACGATGAGATGTCAGAGAACAGTTTGAACCAGTTGAACCAAATGTTGCCTGAATCAGATGAAAATTCTGAAGAAAATCGTGCCGAATCAAATTTATTGAAAAGAAAATTATCTGTGTTATCACGATCGGTAAATCCACTGCAATTTTTCTACCACTTTTCGCTACATAATTTTGATTTGTAGAGCACAGCAGCAGGATGTGAAGAGGAACTAGAACAAAACGAAGAGATGGAGTCGAAAGATGTATCCTTCTCTACTTATTTAAAATATTTTCGTTCTGGAGGCAATGTTTGTATGATAGTATGTGTAATAAGTATATTTGTAGTTTGTCAGGTTTTTGCGAACGCTTCTGATCTCTGGATTAAGTATTGGTAAGAATAGAAGTTATGAATAAAAATGCACCTTTTAAAATATTTCGTTAGTGCTAAACATTACTTTCCGGATGTGCTTGTAGGACCAATAAAGAAGAAGAAATACTCAGCTCAGCAAGAACCAATCTCAACTCCACGGAAAGTGATATATATTTATTGCCAGACAACGCCATCAAAATAAATGCAACTAATTTGACTTATTTGGTTAACATCTCTACCAGTTACTATGACACGCAAGAAAATATAAGGTCTGCGCATGTAGACTACTTTTATCTCTATGTTTACTCAGGGATCATATTAAGCTGTATCATTATTAGCTGCATCCGGCCAATGATTTTCATGAAAATCTGCATAAATGCTTCGAGATCTCTCCACAGAAGAATGCTGAGCAACATTCTGCAAGCTCCCATGAGATTCTTCGAAATAAATCCCTCAGGTGAACGAATGTTAACTTAGCGGATGTACATACTATTTTTTGTGATTCCAGGCAGAATCTTCAACAGATTTTCCAAAGACTTGGGAGTTGCAGATGAGGTGCTTCCCATCTCCATGCTTTGGACCCTACAACTTTGGTTGGTGGTGCTAGGAACTCTCACAGCAATTTGTACAGTCCTTCCATGGATGATCATTGCGATTCTAATACTGTTAGCTGCAGCGTATTACTTGATACTTTTTCTTTGGCCAACTTTACTGAAAGTCGTCAAGTTGGAAGCTAATAGTAGGTTTAGTAATAAAATGTCTTTAAAACAAAAGTAGTACAGTACATAAAACAAAATTATTTACGTTTTACTAGATCTATCACCAATATTTTCCCACATTTCTGGCACAATGTGCGGATTACCCACTATACGATCTGCCGAAGCAGAAGAAATGGTGAAACAGTACTTTGATCTCCTACAAGATGTGCATACAAGCACTCAGCAATTGGCGATATTCTTTGAAAAGGCGTTGGGATTCTATTTGGAACTCCTTTGGAACATATTTCTGGCTATTGTAACATTGAAATTCATGATATTTAGAGGTAGGTAAGGACAGGTCCATATACGACAAGTTGTTATTTATAAGTCGGGCTCCCATTTGGTGACATTTTGTACATTTCATTCAATATGCGCTCCTTGCAGAGGATGATACACGCGGCGGAGACATCGGACTAGTTGTAACACAATCTTCCATTCTTGCAAGTTTATTCCAGTACACTATCACCAACACGACGGAGGCCATGACCGGCATGGTGAGCATAGAAAGAATCCTGCAGTACTGCGATATTGAAAAAGAACATGCCTCAGAGTCCGCCAATAGGAAAAAGTTGATGAAACGATGGCCTCACTCAGGAAAAATCACTCTCAGCAATGTTTATCTCACGTATGTGCCTGAGGAAGCCCCAGTTCTTAAAAGTTTGAATTTATCTATAAAAGCAGGAGAAAAGGTAAGGTTATTCACTTGCTTTTGACTGGAGATCTAGCAAGACCAATAAATTTTCAAATCGAGCAGTTATAAATTAAATTTCAGATTGGCATAGTCGGCAGAACTGGAGCAGGAAAATCCAGCCTTATCACTTGTCTGTTCAGGCTAGCTCCGATAGAGGGCTCCATCGCCATAGACGACATAGACACTGCTATAGTAGATTTCAAAACGTTACGATCCAGGATTTCGATCATCCCACAGGAACCAGTACTATTTTCTGAATCTATACGGTACAATCTAGATCCATTTGGATTTGCAACCGATGAAACCTTATGGAAAGTATTGGAAAATGTAAGTTTAGATGATGATAGAGAATATACCATTAATAAACGTTTGAAATTGTAAGGTGAAGTTGAAGGAAGTCATAGAAAGCTTAGATTACAAGGTGAATAATGGGGGCTCAAATTTCAGCGTTGGACAGAGACAGCTGGTCTGTTTAGCTAGGGCCATTCTTAAAAACAACAAAATATTGGTGCTGGACGAGGCCACAGCCAATGTTGACCAGAAGTAAGTAGTAGGTACATTGTAAAACATTGGCAATTTACTCATTTTATTAATAGGAGGTTGTTTCAAAGGTAATTCATTTTTTTGACTACTTTGTTATTTAATAAAAAAATAAAAATATGTACTGAAATAAACATGTACATATTTTTAAAACAGAAAAATATTCAATTTTCAAAAATGTCAAATATTCAGTGGTTATGAATGAATTTTTGAAGTCTTTAAAGCAGCATAAAACGTATTTTTTTTCTTGTAAGTCAGAAATAAAAAAGTTACCGGGATTTGAACCTAAGTTGCCTTCAGATATGTTTTCAATTCTCTCTACCTACAGAATCATTTCCGATAAACGACAAAGCAGAAATTAACTTATTTAAGTAATTCTGTAAAAAAAAATATTAATTTGCTTTGAAAGAAGCAAAAGCTGTTCATATTTATAAATAAATTACCCTATCCATTCAATATTTGGTAACTTCATTTCATCTTTATTTTGTTTCTTCCGTCGATTCCTTGCCCCTCTCACTGTTCTTTGTAACGTGAAATATTACATATATTTCATATTTGGTTTCTAGTAACTTTCATTACCGTCTTGCCTGCTAGCCTTCTTGATTCTCTGGTTGCATACCAACTAGGGATCATAACGAAATCACCATGATTTAGTTGTAAGTTGCCTGCGCGTACGTTTATTTTTTTTTCAGTACTGACGAATTGATCCAACGGGTCATTCGCAAAAACTTTAGCAGCTGCACCGTACTAACCATCGCGCACAGACTTAACACCATCATGGATTCCGATAGGGTGTTGGTGATGAACGCTGGCGAAGCCGTTGAATTTGCACACCCCCACGAACTCCTGCAGAGATCCGACAGCTACTTCACGAAGATGGTTGAAGAAACTGGCAAGGCGGTGGAGGAGAGACTCAGGAAGGTAGCCAAGGAGGACTTTGAGAAGAAGTTTTTCGATATATCTTAAATACGATGGCTGTCAAATTGTCTAAATTCGATAAAAACGAATAATAAATAAAAATGTAGTTCAATAATGACAATGACATTATTTTGATTATTATTAGTCGGATTGAGAAAGTTGGTAGTTTTTATTGCAACTATTTTACGTAGTCGAAAATTTGCAATTGAAAAAATGCCATGTAAAATCTCGGCTCACTTAGAAAACAGAAGATGTTCTGGTTTTTTAAGTAAAAATATAACAAATTTACTTTTTTAACACTTTATAGCATTTTTTGACTTGCAAATTTTCAACTTCGTAAAAAGATGCAATGAAAAAACCATTAAAGGTGGTAATTTTCATTTTCAATCCCTTTCGAGGGTTAATTTTTTTCTTCAACCTTTAATATTCAAATAACCAAGACATATTCACGTTGAGTGTAC
The DNA here is from genome assembly GCF_000390285.2 of Anoplophora glabripennis. NCBI lineage: Eukaryota > Metazoa > Arthropoda > Insecta > Coleoptera > Cerambycidae > Anoplophora > Anoplophora glabripennis. Next base: position 557,832 of record NW_019416212.1, on the reverse strand, counting down.
TAACTGTAACATTCTGGTATTTGACGCATGTGCTATATATATGAATATAGTTGATAATTGTTTTCTTTTTATCAATAAGTAATGACTAATGTATTTGTAGTACGAATAACTATTATCTATTTTTCTATAGTAATTAATGTGCGTATTTTTCATATAATGAGTATAATAATTAAAGTTCCACAATTTATGTAAAATAATTACAGAATGTGCAAGTGCTAATTTAGAAAATTCGTGTCAAAAAATGGATTCAGGTCAGAAATTTGAAAATCCTCCCCCCCTGAAACGAATGCAAATGTTTTTTCAAAGTTATTTCTTTGGTAAGTAACTAGATCAACTAATATGGTTATTGAAAATAACTAGCGTTCAAATAAAAACGTGGTCAAGTTGGTTCTGAAAATTTGGACGTAGGGCGTAGCGTATAGCAAATGAACTTAAACGTCATCTGTCAAAGCGCTATATCGCCGCTATCAATTTGAATATTTTCGTTTTAAAAAGCGTTTAAAATGGTGTTTTCTCAAGAACAAAAAATTGTTTATCATAGAGTCCTACTTTAGAAATGGACGCAAGATTGATGGAATATGGAAGTATTATATTGAGGAATGTTTCATAGAATTTCAAAATCAATTTCCCGGCGTTGTTGAGTACAAAAGTTTTCAAAGTGCAGTTCAGCGTTGTGTTAATGTTTTTCGTGAAACGGGCAGTGTAACAAGAAAAGAAGGAAGCGGCCGACCTAAAAAGCGGACTGAAGAATTAAAAGAAAATGTCCAGCAAATAATGGAAAATGCGCCAAGAACTTCTGTACGTGTTTTATCACAAATGGTGTGAGTATCAGTCGGTACCTGCCACACAGTGTTAAAAAAAGATTTGCGTTTGTTCTCCTATCGTTTAACTTATCAGCAAGAACTTCATGAAGTTGATTTTCCGCGACGGGCTGTATTTTGTGAATGGTTTTTAAACAACTACGGTGAACTTCATATATCACCTTTTTTCCTGATGAAGCCTGGTTTCATTTAAGTGGTTACGTAAACTCACAGAATATGAGAATGTGGTCTTCTGAAAAACCAGATAACTTTTTTGTCGAGGGCCCTCTACACGCTCAAAAAATTGGAATTTGGTGTGCTCTCAATCGAAGGAGGATTTATGGACCTATTTTTTTTAATGGTACTCTTACTGCGCAAAGGTATAGAGAAGAAATTATCGCTCCTTTTGTTAACCAGCTGGAAGAAAACGAAATTACAAACTTTTACTTTCAACAAGATGGCGCAAGGGCACATACGGCAGGCGAGACGATGAATATGTTGAGGGAAGTTTTCCAAAATCGACTAATATGTCTCAATGCTGAACATGAATTTCCACCGAGGTCATGTGATATTACGCCGTGTGATTTCTTTTTGTGGCCTTACCTTAAAAACACTATTTTTGAACTGCCTATTCCTGATTTAAACCATCTGCAGGCTCGACTGATAGACAAGATTCGTGAAATTAACAATACCCCGAGCATCTTAGAAAATGTCTTTAAATCATTGAGGAACAGGTGTGAAAAGTGCTTGGAACAAGGAGGGGGACACTTTCAGCAGCTGCTTTAATTTATTGTTATAACAAGGAGGGGGACACTTTCCGCAGCTCCTTTAATTGTTTGTTATTGTTATCACGATTATTCTTTAAAATAAAGTTATATAGTCATTAACGTTATTGAAACTGACAGCTGCTATACAGCTCGTTGAGAAATGAGGTTAAGTTGGTCGCTATAAGCTACTCCCTACGTCCAATGTGTCAGAGCCAACTTCGACCACGTTTTTATTTGAACGCTCGTTATTATCAAATCTTCAGATGCATCTTTGTCCTAGTTGGATGTTTCCCTTTTTAAGATACGGAAATGGAACTGATGTGCATATGAAAGATATATACAACGCCACAGAAAAAAATATAGCAGGAGCCTTTCAAACTGAATTGAGAGAAACTTTTTTTAGATATTCTTATCATCTTCATCTTCATTTCCATCTTCATCTCCATCTCTATCTCCACCTCCAGCTTCACCTTCTTCATCATTATCATTACCATTATTAATACCATTGACATTACCATTATCTTAACAGAATTTGAATTAGGTTTTCCAATATTTCAATGAAACATTATTTTTCTAGGTTTTGAAACTAAGTCACTGTTCCCTAAGCCAGACATCCTCCGGAGAAATAGTCAAATTACTATCCAACGACTTGCAAAGAATTGAACAGGCTTCCGTTTACTTTAACTACATCTTTGCCGTCCCTTTGCAAGTTATTGCAATGACTTACATAACGTATAATATTACTGGTATTTCATGCCTTCCTTCATTGCTATTCATTATTATCCAGGGTCTGATTCTGCAAGGTGATTTTTCATTACAATTAACTTTTTTGTATGAATTTGGAAAAATATTTGGTTTTGTAAAAAACATTTGTATTTCTTGTAAGGTATTTGTCCAATATTCAAGCGAAATTGAGATCAAAGATTACAGTTTTAACAGGACTACGATTGGCAGTGATGAACGACATCGTATCAGGAATTCATGTCATAAAAATGTACGCTTGGGAAAAACCATTCGAAGCACTTGTAGAAATGGCAAGAAAGTAAGTTTACAGTATATTTGTGCTAGCTGAAAAATAATAATTAACAGTAAACATTTTAAATCCACAATGCAGAATGGAACTCGGCGCTATATCAATGTTATCTTATACAAAAACAATCACCATGGCGTTGGTTGTTTTTACGGAAAGATTCAGTCTTTTCCTGACCATTTTAATGCAGGTGTTGCAAGGAAACAGTTTCAAAGGTGATTTGGTGTTTTCCATAGCTCAACTCGTTAATACCATGCAAACATCAGTTTGTTTTTGCTTACCATTGTCATTTGAAAGCTATACTGATATAAAACTGTCAGTATCCAAAGTGCAAAATTTTCTATTATTGAACGAAAAGGCCCCAATCGCCACTACCAGCGATACTATTATCAACAAAAATACTGGAACTATTATCTTAGCAAATGTTACTGCTGGATGGTTACCAAAGACAATGACACTAACTGATGTTGGTCTAAACATTAAACAAGGAACTTTGTGCTGAGATACATGGACAATGGTCCTCTTGTTCTGAAATACTTGAATTTTAATATTAGAGCTGGAGAAAGGGTGAGGTTATGTCTATGAAAGCTACTGGAAAACTGTTAATCTACTTTTCAGATTGGCATTGTTGGCAGAACTGGAGCAGGCAAATCGAGTCTCATTGCTTGCCTATTCAGACTAGCTTCGATAGAAGGGCCAGTCACAATATATGTAGACATTGATAAAATTAACTTGAAGGTATTGCGTTCCAACATTTCCATCATTCCACAAGAGCCAGTATTGTTTTCTGCATCTTTGCGTTATAATATTGATCCTTTGGGGAAGGTCAACGAGAAACCTTATGGAAGGTACTAGAAAATGTAAGCAACAACATTGATAAGTAAAATTCTTCAACGGATTATGGAAGCTGACTTTACCCTGTTTATTATTTTCACGTTTCAGGTAAAGCTAAATGATGTTATAGAAAATTTGGATCAAAAAGTTATACAGCGGAGGTTCAAACTTCAGCGTTGGACAGAGACAGCTGATTTGCCTTACCAGGGCCATTATTAGACACAATAAAATATTGATAATGGACGAGGCAACAGCAAACGTGGACACAGAATATGATTGCTCTAATTTTATTTTTTTTCCTATAATCTTCATTTTGCAGTACTGATGCGTTGATTCAGAGAACCATACGCGAACACTTTAACAGCTGCACTATAATGACTATCGCGCACAGGCTCAACATCATCATGGATTCCGACAGGGTATTGGTGATGAATTTTGGTCGAGCCGTATAGTTTGCACAGCCTCATGAGCTCCTGCAAAAATCCAACAGCTATTTCACGAAATTGGTTCAAGAAACTGGTAAGGCAACCGAAGCAACTCTGAGAGACATCGCCAAGGTAGATTTTCAGAAGAAACTTATACACATCACGAATGATATGTAATTCATATGAAAAAAAATTACATAAATTTTATATTATTTTGTACAGGTTGTTGTTTGGACTACCATCTCATTTGACAATAAAACTTGTCGTTTTAAGCTAATGATGACTAATAAATTTACCTTATTTTTCTGGATATATTTATTCTATATTTCGACACTTTCGATCTACTACTAACTACTATTTTCTAACCATCTTCTGCAACTCACAATACAAACTTTGTGTATGGTGTGTTGTAACTTATTATGTCTCATCTATATTTTTCAAATTAATTATGCATAATAAACTGTTAAGAGTGGCATTCCTCATTTTACAAAACGTTAAAACAAAAATGTTCAAGGAAGTTCTCATTGTCGTAAATACTATTTTATTATTTTTGTTGCCTTGAAACACTTGCATATCGAAGTGCATGGAAACTTTTGCTATTTTGTCTAACAAAAACGCCCTAGAGCTACATTTTATGAACAAAAGACGCTAATTTCAAGGTAGAAATGTCAGTATTATATGTAGATTCATACATAATTTCATTATGAGCTAAAACTACTAGCGATAAAAACTGATTAAAATGAATATACATTTATCATTTCAAAATAAAAATGTAAACGTTTAAGATTTAAAAATAGCGCATCTTTTACTTTCATCTTCATGACCTCTTCATTTTGACACGAAATGAGTTCTCATGGATATCTTGATTCCTTAGACATTAATTTTGTCAAAGTAAGGCTATACTTATCAGTTTAAACTAATATAAAAATCAATAAGACATCTATAATCTTTATGATATATTCATAATTTCCATATGACATTAACAATGTTATTTGTACATATTATAATCACAGGTCTTTTTTTTTAATTCCAAGGATATCTATTAAAGAGAGTTCAGCATATCTGTTATTGAACTAACGTAATTTAGATTTCAAATATGATGCCACTCAATGATTTCTTCTAAAATTTAAAAGGAATATCAGGATCCGGTATCACCAAAATGTGTAATACGAAGATTTGACAAATGGGGAGTGATAGATTTTTTTTAAAATAGATAAAAACTTTGCATCCTATGGTGTACTTTTTTGGCTTACCTCAATTTTTTTTAAGCAATCCTGGCGATATTGTTCTGTATCTGAAGAAGATTGTTCTGCTAAAAATATTTACTAATGAAAAATAAAAAATGAATACTTAGAAAAAATGTAACAGAAATAAAAAAGGAACAATGAGCATTTCTTTAGCAATTATATGTGGTCGATGTTAATAAAAAAGTCACTATTAACTATTAAAAAAATAGTTATGTAAATAAACATTATTAATAAATCTTTTCAGTTGCTGCTGACAATGCATAGATTGGTACCATTTCTATGAAACTGCAATACTCGTTTTTAAAAGCTTAAAATAGATTATGTTCAAAATGTTTAGGTAAGAAGAATTGAGGAGACTTTAAAGTATTTAGGGGATTTTTATACCATTTAATAGTCATGTGATAGTGATGCCATACTCTTCCACGTAATTTTGCCATTTTTTTTTAAAATAGAATCAGTGACTTAATTAGGTGTGGATTAGTTAAATTAAAAAATAATATATGTTTTCGAAAGCATTCTGAGAATCCTAAATATGTGAATGCTCTTCTAGTTTACTGATATTTTGTAATAAATTTTAATTTCTTTCGAAAGAGAATAAAAGTTCTGAGATTAATTTTAAATAGCTTAAAGCTCTCATAATAATACATTATATTACTGATAATGAGCGCTTGCGTCAAATGTCTCGCTTGTTTATAATATTAGTTTATATGATGTTTTGTGCAACAATTGCAATTTTTTAATGAAAAATAAACTTGAAAACATATTTTATGGTCGTCGTGGATAGTTGTTGATAACCAATTTTCTGATTTTAATTTTAACGCGCATGTAGAACATAATGAAGTATTTGCTAGAAAATATATAACATCTTTGGGATTACTGCCGCCAAAATCTAAAGAAATTTACGACAAGGAATATTCGTTATTCAAAGCTTGAAAAGCGGAAAATGCAGTACAAACTCGAAAGAAATTTTCTTAACATATTTTATACGAAAGGTTGGTTATCAAATTATTGTTATATGTTTAGGTGGTTGCTGTTTATGTTATTTCTGGTGGGTGCAGGCGCTATGAACTAGTGAGGATGTGCACAGAGGCTACTGGTGTATTTCCCATTCACAAAAAGTCGCAAGGAGCGGTCTTTCATGGTTTTGAAATTATCCTATTAGAGCTGTATCGAAATTTCCAAAATTTGCGTTCGCAGAAAACAACAATCAGCCGATTGTTTTTCAACTACCAACAGAGAATACTGCCAGGTTTCTGAAACTAGAGAAGCAAGAAACTAACAAGCAGCTACTTTATAGCAGAAGATAAAGTAGCTGAAAGATACGTGACAGATTGTCTTCAACAGAAAGTCAAGATTGGGAAGAAAATTTTGAACGACCCCAATGCTTACCCTGTCTCTACTACTGCTTGTTTTACAGTTGCAGTAGCAAATACAGGGCGTTTTTATATGAAGTAGCAAAAATGGTACCAGTGAATGTAGAGCCAAAAATAAAACGATTCAAGTGAAAATACCTTATGTGAAAGTTGCACCCCTCTTAAAGGAGGGGATTGAAATTCACATTTTAATTTTTTTCTTTAACATGGGGAATGTTAGAGATACGAAACTTGGTATGAGCATCCTGCTAATAAAGAGACAACTTTTCAATATTTTTTTGATCATTGACGTATTTCATAAAGGAGTGAAACTATTTATTTAAAAATATTTATTGGGAAGACTTTTTTACCTCTTGTTATTTTTCGATAAAACCGATATTTTTCTAGTAAAAAAATTAGATGCATCATCTTTCACTAAAGGGGTAATTACGAAAATTTTAAAAATAAAGTATGTCATAACAAATAAATTGTTATTTATTATATTGACACTTTCTGTCAATATGTTGGTAATTTAATAATAACATTAAGAATAATTTGCTATTAATTAATGAAAATTGTTAACTTGATAACTTATGACTATGGGACATGTATTAGGTAAAGTTATTTATCTGAAATAATATAATACAAATGAAAAACAAGAAATACAAAATAAAATTTAAAGAATATTCTCGAAATAATTTCCATTTTGCTGCAAACATAACAAATTCGGGTAATTTAAATTTAACCATTCTCTAACGGCAACTGTTCTATGTGCAGGCGCCCCATCGTGCATATACCACATCACCTGACGTGTAGCGAGGGGTACATCCTCAAGTAATGTTGGAAGGTTTTCGTTAAAAAATCTAAGATACTCGGTCCTTCCAAGGCTGTGTGGAAGAATAAAAGTACCTATTTCCTACAATTCCCATCCAAACGTTTAAACTTAAATTATGTTGACATCTTAAAACAAATATTTCACGAGTATTCTCTTCCGACCATGAATGAACATTATGAAAGTTTACTGCATCTACTCTAGGAAAATTTGCTTCATCGGTGAAAAGTATATTCATTCGGAAATTTAAGTCATGCCTGGAAATATTAATGTACCATTGACAAAAATCCACGCGGTTAGGTAAATCAGGGTCATTCAATTCTTGCACGGGTTGATGGTGAAAAGGGTATAAAAGATTTTCATGAGTTACATTCCACACAAGACTGTGAGAAACTTGCAGTTGCCTGGACACCTGTCTTGTGCTTGTACCACAGTTTTGTTCTAGATGTTCCAGTATAGCTTCCTCAGTTTCAACAGTTCGGACATTATGCCTTCTTCCGGCATCCTCACGATTGGTCTGAATTTTACCAGTTTTGTGAAGCCTTTTTTCCCACCGAGACCAATGTTTGTCTATGAGGAATCGGTCGGTTTGGATATCTTACTTCAGCGTTACTATTTTTTCTGGACTCGAAAAACACTTGGAGCATGTCGACATATTCGTCATTGGTATAAATATAATTTGCCATAATTATTCTATAATAAATTAATCAATTGGTACTAATTATTGGTTGACAGAAAGTGTCAATTTATTAATATGATAAATAACAATTTATTTGTTATGACATCCGCCTACTTTATTTTTACAAATTTTCGCAATTACCCCTTTAGTGAACTAACACGGATCTAATTTTTTTACTAGAAAACTATCGGTTTTATCAAAAAATTACGAGAGGTAAAAAAGTTGCGCAATAAATCAGTATTTCCAACAAATTTTTTAAATAAATAATTTCCTTCATATAAAAAATTTCTAATAAAATATTGCAATGGGGTTGACTCCTTTATAAAATACGCCAATTAGTAGGATGCTCATACCAAGTTTCGTGTCTCTAGCATTCCCCATCTTAAAGAATAAAATTAAAATGTGACTTTCAATCCCCTCCTTTAGGAAGGGTGCAACTTTCACATAAGGTATTTTTACTTGAATCGTTTTATCTTTGGCTCTTCATTCCCTAGTACCATTTTTGCTACTTCATTAAAAAACACTCTGTATTAATGGAATGATGTCTCACAAAGAAAATGTGCCCCTTTGTGTTAGTTCTAATTTAGTTTCCCAGTTACATTTTTCGTTTTAGTACAAATAAATAGTTATTTTATTTCTCCAATGTTTAAAAAAATGTTGGTTGCACTAGTGATTTAAATTAATTTTAGTCACTATAATTAACCCGTACAAGCTTACAAAACTGCAACTCTTGGACAAGGGTCACAAGCCACAAATCTACATCAATCACATATGTAATACACTTTGAGGTTAAAATTAGTAAATCCATTCAATCCAACAGATCTACAAGTGACTAAGGTCACTCTAAGGAGCGATCACTTAGAATAAGACCTGTTTTGCTTTAACAGATTTGTAAGTAACGGGATATTAAAATGCAATATTTTCGCAACTATTTCCATAAGAAATGTCTTTTAAGAGAGATCGTAGAAACCGGCCTGCCAGCATGACGCACCACATAAGAATAAATATTTGATAACAAGTTTACTGATAATTTATTTGCTCCTACAGCTGCAGACTGTAAAGTAGATATATCGCCGGGGGCTAACTTCAGATATATTTAAACTACGTGACTCATTAACAAATAGAAAGATCAATTGATGGCTGGAAAAATCCTCTTGCACATTAACATGTGTCTCCTTAATATTATAATTAGCGAGGCATTAAATGTTATAAATATGTTTATGGCCTTATAGCGACTGCAGTTTGATATTACAGCGATTAAGAAGACAGCCGTCATAAAAATACTGTTTTACTTTACGATTTCGAGGAGATTTATGCAAAACATAATAAGAATTAAGTGTTTTAAGGAAGATATATTGCTAATTGCTCTTAGAGGTGACTTTAACTGCAGGTAAATTGAAGGATAGCAGCCTTTAATATGTTAAGTTGTAAATAATGATAATATCTAGTAGTTAATACTGAATGATCAATGTAAGAAAGAAATAATATGTGTCATTCTAAGTTTGTTTACTCACTTTAAGAAAATAAATTATTTTTGTGACATCCTTCTACAAGCTCAGGCGATTTAAAACTTTGAATTGTTTTCTCAATGTGATACATATTTATTATAAAAATTACCCTTTTTAGATTGTAGGAAGGACTTGATAATTTGGCCAACACGCCAATAATTAACAATTGGTTTCATTTTGCTGAATTCGGGATGTATCTGATGACAGTTGTTGTCCTTGTGGAATATTGCTTTATTTCATTATTTTATTGCTCTTTGCATGTTTATGGTGTAGAAAAGGAAACATCAAAACAGTTTGTTAGATTTAATGTGATATTTAAATAGCTTGTGACTATGTGACTTTGAAAAAGATAAACCACGCAGTTTTTTTAATCTGATAGTGTTTTCTGAAGTAATTGTTCGCCCTGAACCCAAAGTCTTTCGTAAAAATGCCTATAATGTCAAAACTTTGAGATATTTATGTTTCAAAGTGCAAAAAAGCCGTTTTGATATATTTTTGAGGTTAGTTCTGATATATTTTTCCCCTTCAATTTCAATTTTGATTTGTTAGGAACATGGACAATGTTCCTCCAAGATATCACCAATTAAAATTTAGTTGATTCCAGTATTTAATCAATTATTACGTTCGATTGCAAAATCGACCAAAATAACAATATTTTTTAATTAAGGCATTTATTTTTATTAATTTTAATGCTAACCAATTGGTCAAATTGAGAGAGTTCACGCAAAACTGAAATTAAAGAAGAGATTTATTTCAAGTTAATGTATAGGTACAGTACTGACTAAAGAAAATAAATGAGTTGAGGTTTACAAAAAAACCGCACATCTCAAGAATACAATACCATCAGATACCATTTTTTTCCGTCATCCCCATCTCGGCAAGAATACTGCGGATTAAAAATAGCACTGGGTTCTCGAACTCGTTTTGTATCTCGATAAAATAGTCTAGTCAAGTTTTTCGAATGGTACAAATGAGCAATGGGTTCGTTTTAGAATCACATACCTGAAAAAGGATTCCGTTTTGTTTTTTGGTAGAAAAAGGTTCTATACAGGAGTTTTTCCTTCAAAAAAATCGGAACTAACCTAAATATTGACGATGTAAGGAGAAGATAATATGTTTTTATATGTTATTGGTTGGTTAGTTGTCAAATAAAATAAATTCTTTTTAAGTTCTTTTATTTGTTCACAAGACTATTGCATACCGAAGAAGGAACTTCCACTTTAAACAACAAATTGATAAAGACATACTGTTTTCTTAGCTACTGATATTGTTAGAACCAACTACATGTTCTGTCCAACATAGAGTTACACCCATAATATCTAGTAAGCAGATAAGACCTGTTTGAACTTATTAGCTCTTATCATTGTACCATAGGGGAGACTACCGACGATCTGTTTAGCTATTCGGCTATGTGGGTGAAATATAACCGATATGATACAAATTTTATGGTTATATATCACCCACACTAAAAGAAAACTGTTTTATACAGTAAATTTTATTAAAACTGATTGATTACATTGTAGGGAATAATTCAGTAGTGTTGAAATTTTATTTTCTATAATAAATTAAACAGCATTCTGATTGATTTAGACAAGAGGTTTAGAAGAGCATATACGTTTCATGTTCAACACTAGACACCCTGTATATAAAAGAAGATTGATACCGTGGCGCCACATACTGCAGAAATAAATAAAATGGAAGAGCAATTTTACGACCTCAATAGTCGCGATTTGTTGCTTTTTCATATAACCAGTTGCCGTGGAGAATTAGCATAAATGTCTCTGAGCATCACAATGTGTTACAAGAAGTTCCTTACATACCAATTTGACATTGGACTGATATTCTGTTACTTTGTAAGGGTGAATAGATGTTGTTTTATTTTGTACTGGGTTTTTGAAATGTACGCCGAAGTACTTAATATTTAAATCCCCTTTTTCTTATTTCCTTCAAGTAAAGTTCAACAAGTTATTATTAACCGTTTTAAGTTTTTATTTTCAGTTATAATTAGCACAATAAAGAAGTCCGAAAGAGCAAAAAAAATTGATTTTGCGAATAGCTTGACGTCAAGCTTAAACAAAAATCCCTGGCATTGGTTCCCACGGTGGTAATAGATTTATTCCGATAGCAGAATCAATTAATACAAGTTGATAAACCAGTTGCACAAATGACTTATTACGAGCACAGTCAGGTGGTTCCTCTAGTATCATTAATAATATTATAGTGTTTGCGCTTTACATTTAAGAAATTACCATTGCGGTCAATGAGCACAAAAAAATTAACAGGTATTATTAATGAAAAAGTCGATTTGATTCTATAATTTGCATTTTTTTTTTGGTGTTGTTAAGTAATTACTCTTATAAAAAACTTTACTAAGAACTTATAATTCGTGTTACTTTGTTTCTTCTAAATAAAAAATTTTGTATGAGATAGCTCTAGCAATAGTTTTGGTACCTACTATACTACGTTATGACTTTATTACATGCAATTTTTTTAATAAATCGTAACTGCAAGATAATAATTTATATTATTCAAATATACAGGGTGTCCCAAAAGTGACGTCCGTTCTTCTGGGTTTGATTAAGGAGACAAAAAGAATTGAAAATCAAGAGTGGAAAATTTTCCGATTGTTTTCCGTTGTTGAGTTATTCAAAAAAATATTAAAAAAACTAAAAAAGTAAAAATCTATTTTTTTTTGTCTCAAAACAGGTATGTGCTTATGGGGACCAAGACATATAATTTATAACCAATAGTAGATAAGTATAGTTTTCGATTGTCGGTTGTATCTGGGTGTAAGGAATTATTTTAACCTGAAAAGAAGAGAAAATCATTTTAATAATAAAACATAAACTAAAGCCATAATGTGCTTAAGGACCCCATATTCTTTAAATAGTGTTTTCCACAAAGACGAATAATTTCAAACATTTAATAACTGAATAATTTAAAGCTTATTAAATAATATGAATGTTATGTCATGCCATCTGGTTATTTTCAAAGACGCCGCAGTAAAAGGAATAACCAGGTGCAAAAAACGATCAAACCATCACGGTTTTAGGTACTGAAATCTACGAAAATACAAACTTTTTTATATATAACTCTACATGTAAATATTCTTATAACATTTACTTGCTTAGTCCTACATATAAAATTGTTTACTTTTATTTATAAGTACGTGAAAATAATTCTTAAATTGTGGGGTTAGGATAACAGCAAACGCATGTTTTACAAACGCTTTTTTCTTAGTTATTATTTTATTTGAGTAAATTTAAATAGTAACAATGAATAAACAGAACACCAAGGCTTTTATTTTTGTGCTTACTTTTGTTGTACAGGTTTTAGTTTTCAAGATTTCAGTACCTAAAAACGCTAGAAATTTGACTATTTCTCGGCCAGGGGTATGGCCACCTTAAATAATAGAAATGGTTTTTACAAAAGGTGTTCAAATAAGTTGCCTTCTACTTCAACACAAAAATTATCACGATTCAACATTGAAGCTTGAACTCTTTGTAGCATCTCTTGGTCTATTAACGCGATAGCAGCGAATATACGGACTATAAATCTTTTCTTTTAAATAACTCCAAAAGAAAAATCTAGGGGATTCAGATCTGGTGATTCAGGAGGCCATGGTCCTCCTCTTCCAATCCATCTGTCTCGGAAGTTTTGATTCAGATAATTTTATATTCGTAAACCATAATGTGATGGAACTCCATCATGTTGAAACCAATAATTTAGTCTAACTGCTAACCGAACGTCATGCAGCAATGGCAATGGTAAGTTTTCATTTAAAAACATACAGCTGCAGCAAATGCAGCTTTGAACTACACAAATATTTAATAACCCAGTCCAAATGTTTATTTTTAGTTTTTTGAATAATTTTTAGAATAACTCAGCAAAGAGAAACAGTCGGAAAATTTTCCTCTTTTGATTTTCGATTTGTTTTTGTCCCCTTAATCAAAACCCATAAGGACGGGCGTCACTTTTAGGATACCCTGTATACAGAGTGATTTCACTTTAAATATACAGAAATAGATTGTTGCCAAAAAATAAGGAGAGTTTTATTATTTCCACATTTCAATTATTATAGTTTTTTTCAAACAGCCTTCTTGCGAATAATATATATATATATATATATGCTTAGATAATATAATTAAATTATGAATTTAAAATATAAAATTTTGAAAAAAAAACAAACTCCAAAATTCCATTTCACCAAATGATTTTATAAATAATAAATCCTGGACAGGGCTGTAATCTGCAGAGTTGTTCTTTAAATAGCAACAAGCTTTACTATGTATGTATCTTGTACAATTACAGTATTAGCCAAAGAATAGTACAAAACCAACACAAATATGGTAAATATCACAATACACATATAAACACATTATACAATTAAGTTTAAAATTATTTACATGAAAGTATTCGTCAACAGTATAAATATTTAGGTAAGTTTTTTTATATCAGTGGGTAAAGTGTTCCACAAGTTACACATCTTAGTCGAATTACTATCTAGAATCGTCCATTTATGAAAACGTAAATAAAATTCATCATTCTATTTCATATTAACAGTGCGAGGATTCTGATTTGAAATGAAATAATTTCTAAATGTATACAAAGTTCATAAATTAGGTTTTGTCGACATATATGTCTGTACTATTATATAATTTCTGATGACAAACGTCTTTCCGTCATCTTTGTTTGAGAAAATTATAGAATTGTCATCGCTACAGATATTAAATAACGGGGATAATAAAGCATATGTCATTCATATCGACAAAGAAAATACTGGGCCTAATATAGGTCCTTGTGGAACATCTAAACCGATTTCCCTTATTTCTGAATTACAGTAGTAATTATCTTCAATCTGTAGTCTCTACAGATTGAAGATAACTATTCACGTAGTCGAATGCCCCACTGAAAAAGTATCCCAGCAGAAGACTTGTTAGGTTCAATAAATTTTAGAATTGCGTCATAAAATGAATGAACAGCTGTTTTAGTTGATATTCAGATTATAAATCTATTATGACTATTTCGATTATATTCATTTAAAAATACAATAACCTTTCTAACAACTCATGTTCCAGTTAGAACGTGAATATGACACTTTGTTTTCCGGCAATATTGAAATCTGATCTGATCTGAATCTGATCTTTTCCGGAGAAATTTTTTAGGATCTCTGGTAGAGATCAGGAGCATACCAAATTATGCAAGTGAGACGACAATTGAAAAAATATTAAAATTGAACAAATTTCGGCCTTACAAACCTAAATTTATACATACCTTGAGGCCAAGCGATTTTGAACGATGATTGGAATTTCGTTCTTCAATACAAGGAGAGTTAGAAAATTATTCTTTTATGGCCAGAAATACTATTTTTTCCGACGAAGCAACGTTCAGGTCCAATTCCCATTGTCGTTGGTGGAATGATGCTAATCCTAATTTTAATATTCGGACTCGTGACCAGTACTTATTTAAATACATGTGTGGTGTGGAATTTATAAAGATAGAGTAATTGGACCACTCTTTTTTCATGAAACATTAAATAGTGAACGTTATCTAAATTTATTAAATACTTTTTTATACGATTTTATTCATGAACTCCCCATACATCACAACCAAAATTTGTGGTACCAACAAGATGGGGCGCCATCTTGTACAAGAAATATCTAAGTAATTTTTGTAATGTAAAAATAATTGATAGATATTCTCACATTTTCTGGCCCGCTAGGTCACCGGATCTGACTCCTCTCGATTATTTTTTATAAGGCCATTAAAAAGTTATACCTGCAAGGGCCTT
Source organism: Anoplophora glabripennis (assembly GCF_000390285.2). Taxonomy (NCBI): domain Eukaryota; kingdom Metazoa; phylum Arthropoda; class Insecta; order Coleoptera; family Cerambycidae; genus Anoplophora; species Anoplophora glabripennis. The sequence continues at coordinate 542,567 of NW_019416212.1, read as the reverse complement.
TTCAAAATATTGGTCATTTGGAGAGAGTAATCAGGGAGAGAATAGAAGATATAATAACTCCTGTCATTATTAGAAATGTTTTAAAAGAATTTTCCACAAGAACGGCCACTTGTATGGAAAGAGGCTAATATGCAGAGACGAAAAAATGCAGTTAAATTATTTTCATGTAATGTTATTTTATGTTTTAGAAAAAGAAACATTCATAAATAATTACACAACCACACACACTGTACTTTTCATGCGACATATGTTATCTACAGTATTTTAGCCTTCTGATCACGAATTCGGTGTCAGAATTGAACTATCACATCACAGCAATTTCCTAACCTCAAAAACAGTTCAAAAATAGCAAAATTTCACGAAATTCGCGGTCAAAATTGATGGTTCCGTTTCTAACATAAAAAAACGGGTCAATTAAGGTCAGATATCACGAATTTTAAAAAAAAATTTTGAGGTCGTCACGGATTCGAGGTGAATTTTGCAAAATTCAAGATGGCGAATCCAAGATGGCCAACCAAATTTTCAAAAAATAACAGATTCGCGCAAAATTCGCGTTTTCGGGGTCGCTGATCACGAATTTGAGGTCAATCTTGCACAATTGAAGATGGCGGCCGATCAAATTTTCAAAAAACAACACATTCGCGCCAAATTTGGTATACGGGGTTTTCGGAGTCACTAATCATGAATCCGAGATCAGATTTACAAAATTCGTTTTTAATAATTTAATCAATTACGTATGTACTTTATTACCTGAAATTAGGCAAAAAACCCGTGAATTATCTTTTATAGAAAAAATAACAAGATATAGCCGAAAAAAAGAAGGTTATAAAATAAACAAAAATATTACAAAATGAATTTCGCAATTTTGTAATATTTTCTCGAATACGTAATCAGCGACCCCGAAAACCCCCGCTTACCAAATTTGGCGCGAATCTGTCATTTTTTGAAAATTTGGTCGGCCATCTTGGATCCGCCATCTTGAATTTTGCAAAATTCACCTCGAATCCGTGATCAGCGACCCCAAAAACCCCCGTATACAAAATTTGGTGCGAATGTGTTATTTTTTGAAAATTTGGTCGGCCATCTTGGATCCGCCATCTTGAATTTTGCAAAATTGACCTTAGATCCGTGATCAGCGACTCCGGAAACCTCCCTATACCAAATTTGGCGCGGATCTGTTATTTTTTAAAAAAGTTCGTGATATCTGACCTTAATTGACCCGTTTTTTGAAATTTCTGTTTTGTGACAGCTCAATTCTGTTCATCCAAAGGTCTTTTTGGTGTAACTAATCAGTGACTTGTTTCAGATGGTGAAGCTTGAAAAATATCTTGTTTCAATATTCAAAATTTCATATTTATTTTATAAGCTTGATTTTTCATTTTTGGCCAGCCTGCTATTTCAAATGTGAAAAATTTAATACCAATTTTTCAAAAAGCAGAACTTTTTACCTATGTGTGGAGAACCTAAACGAATAAGAAAATAGAAGGATGTTATGAATCTAAACTTAAACTTAATTTTTAATTCCAAGTAACATTTTCCCATAACATTTTTCTCTCTCTTGTTAAATTAGATTTTTTTCATTTTTGGCCACCCTGTATATGGTATTTCAAGTTTGAAATATTTAATATCATTTTTTCAAAAAAACAGAAATTTTTATAAATACCTTTTTTCGTAAAATTAATAATAAGAAAGTTAATTTTCCTTATCCCTAAATTAATATATAAAACACCTTGCTACTGACCATTTCAATAATTTATTATAAAAAATATATAAATACGTTTTATTGATACAATAAAATATTTTAAAAAATGTCGCCGATGCGTACATTACTATCTACCCAATTCCAGCTGGATCTCCTGTAAACTCTTCCCCCTCGTCTCGATAACGTAAAACTTGGCAAACAGAGCTGCACCAATGCAACATGCGGCGTAGAACCAAAAGTAATCAGCTAGACCAAAAGCGCTGAGCATCGATTCGAAATGTTTAGTAATCAAGAAAGCCAGGAGCCAGTTTACTGAAGTAGCAACGGATGTCGCTATGGATTTTACCCTGGAAGGGAAAAGTTCCCCTAGTATAGCCCAAGGTAGCGGACCGTACCCGCTGTTATAAGAGACTATGAATACAATCATAATCAACAATGGTAGAAAGGATACAGATTCCATGTTCACAACTTCCTTGCCCTTAATGTAGCTGTAGGCTCCTAGTGAGGCGTCTGACAAGGCCATACCAACAGCGGAAAATATTAGGATAGTTTTTCTCCCCAACCTTTCCCCTATGAGAGGTGCTATGAAACTGCTTATAAATTGCATAGCAACTATAATAATGGTGCATAATTCTGGTGCTAGGTTAGCACCTACTTCTTTAAATAATATTTGTCCATAAAATAACACTACATTGATCCCTGAGAACTGCTGGAATATCAATAATCCTACTGAGGTTAAAAAGGCTTTTATCAGTGCTTTGGACCTAAATATTTCCGAAAAAGAACCTTGTTCTTCTTCCTTGAATTTCCTTTGGATTTCACCCAACTCGTCATCTATGTTACTCTGTGACCCTCTTAATCGTTGCAAAGCTTCTTTAGCTAGGTCCGTCTCGTTGATGCTGATGTAGTAGTGAGGTACTTCCTTTCCTATGAAAGGAAATAGTATCAAGAACATCAACGGGAAAGCTGCCAGTACCAAATTGAAGACCATAACGCTGACGTAAGGTCCCAGAGCGCAAGAAAAAAGAAGACCGCTGCACACTCCACAACCCATTTGGAAACCAATCGAACCTCTGTTGTTTTTATCGGCAACTTCTGCAGCGTAGATGGGTAATACAGAGAATACCCCTCCCACGGTTAAACCAAGTATAAATCTGGCTACGTAGAAAAGTTCCACTATCTTTCCGAAGGCAAGCATTACGTAGCAAACAACAAAGGGCACCCCAGCTGATAGTAGGGTATATTTCCTTCCCATCTTGTCTGCAAGGTACGTGAAGAAGAAGGGACCGGCAACGGCACCCAGAGTTACCAGTGACGAGACCCATGTGGCTTCTTCGCTTGTAATGGCTCTCTTGAAGGGACTTGTGGTGGCATTTGAAAGGATCGGGAGTTCTGGGGATGACCACGTCAGAGCGGTCCCAGAAACGAACATAAGAATGTTCCCTGTAACAAAAAAGATTTTTGGTTAAGCACCTTCAACAGAAGATTGCTGTGCATTGGAGAATATTTTCTTTTCAATCGTTTTAATGGGTTGTTTGATTTTTTTAATAGATCACATATGAAGTAAAGGATAAAGACTACAGCCATTATTTTGATTTGACTGATTTAATTTGATACAGTGTAATTATGTAAACACACATTTGGAAGTATATTTGTTGAATAGTTTCAACGTGTTAATGTGAGATAAATTTGTCTATTTTTGGAATCTCCTATCCTATTTTGCAATAACAGCCGCGTCATTAACAGATACTGAAAATTACGGGTTCAAGTGTATACCTTGTAGCACAATAAATTTTTTGATATTGACAGACAGTTAAATTGTATAATTCGGTATGCAGAACTAAGATTTTGAAAATATACGCCTGAATTTTGCATAAGGAAGAATATTTTATTATGAATGGGGGGACATTTTGAAACGTGAAGTGTATGGCACATCAAAATTTTTGGCTTTTTGAGTTTGACAGCCATCCAGATTTGATACAAAATAATCATATCAGAATATAATATCAAATTTGAAAAACTGTTCCTCAATTTTGCATTAGAAAATATTTTTAGATACCATTGGTATATTTTGGAACTACCTGTTTTCTAAAAACACTCGCTGTTATTAATGAAGACTGAAATAAATAGGTTTAGATATGAACCCTGGGATACAACAATTCTCTGAAAAACTATTCTCTTTAACCTAGTCCTCTATTTCCTGGTGTCATTAACAGAAATTGAAAAATTATGAGCTGAAGTAAATAACAGGTCTAGATGTGAACCTTGTGGCACAATAACTCTCTGAAAAACTACTCTTTGAATCTACTCTTTTCTATTTTCTCGTGTCATTAATGGAAACTGAAAAATGAGGGGTCCAAATATGAATCTGGTGGCACAACGAACTCTTTGATAATGACAGCTATTTAGATTTGATACGGTATAATTTTATTATCATACAAAATAAATATTTTGGAAAATTACGCATTAATTTCGCTTAAGAAAAAATATTTTTAACTTGTGGATACTCTTTTATTTCCTAATATATCATTATCGTTAATGGAAATTGAAAAAGTAATGGGTCCAAATGCGAATTTGTGGCAAAATAAACTTGTTGACATTGAGAGCTATATGATACAATATAATCTTATCAGATAAACTAACATTGAGAAATAATATTTAAATAACATTTGGATCCACTAATTTGTTTTCTAGTATTGCTATTAATGGAGATATAAAAAGTAACGGGTCAAACTATGAACCTTGCGGCACAACAAGTTTTTTTTTGATAATGACAGCCATCTAGATTTAAAACAGTACAAACAAATTAACATAAAAAAAATAAATGTTGAAAAACTACGCTTTAATGTTGCATAAGGGATAATATTTGAATATGAGCGATACATTTTAAACTTACTCTAATAATAACAGTTGCTGTCATTAATAGAAATTTATTAAGGAAGCGGTCCAAATGCGAGTCCTTGTGGCAAAACAAACTCTTTGACGTCAAATTTGATAGTTAGCAAAATTATTAATAATTACAAATTTTCTTAATTAATTTTCCTTTTCAATAAACATTTTCTATTAACGAAAAATTATTTTAATAATTTTATGGGTCGAGAGCGACAAGCGGCCGAGTGGAAAACGATCTCGCCCTGTATAGGAAAATAACAAGATCCTTACCAGTGCTAAATGTAAGCATCGCTTGTAAGAGACTCTGCAGTCGAGACACTTTCACAGTCCGTTATCAATGCGATACCTAGGTAACCGACTATACTCGGAGGAGATCCAAACGATACTGAGTAAGAATTACCCAAAATGAGTAACAAGGGCAGCTCACACTGCGGATTGTTCAATAGCACGTAAGCCATATTGTTTATGATGGTAATCATTGCTATGACATAATGTGGATTGACTATTCGGGTGGGGGCATGTCGATAAATTTCCGCTATTTTAAATTTACATGAGTCGTCAGTCGATAAGTAGGAAATACCTGTTTTTAATTTTGGAGGGATTTGGCGTTTGACTCGTCTGTTTGAAATAAAAAAATTGAATTAAGTAAACAAAGTTGGGGATAATATTTAAATCTAAGTGAATTCAAGAGTGAACAGGTAACTGATTTCCGGTCAAACAACCCTTTGATTATTAGTTCTTTTAAATTTAAATAACTTTTACATTTTTTTTTGTAAAATTAGAAATAAAGTCATTTCAATCTTGAACTATTTTAAATGTTTGTATTTTTTAACCCGCTGTACATCAAAATCTAATTTTTTTACGATAATGTTATTTTTTTGCGACACAATTTTTATGATCAATGATTTCACTAAAAAAAATACACTACATGTTTTGAAGAAATACAGTATGTTTCTCTTCTTTCATATTTTGTTTTATTTAAACTTATTAGTAGCAAATAAATAAATTGAAATAAAAAATAAAAATATAATTATAGATTAACATTCAAGTAGATAATATAAAATAAGTTTTTATAATAATTAAATAGGGTACCTAAGCCAAGGACCACATTTTAAAAAACATTCTATATTTTCCTTAATAAAACGTAAAATTATAAAAATACTATTTAACATAATTATAAACTATCGTAAAAGTAATACTTTAATAATTAAATGATAGTGTTGAGTCTCTGATTAAAAAGTTATTTTTTATTTCCTGGATCATTTATAGGTCTTTTTTAATTGAATTGTTTTTTTTTAAATTTATTGAAAAAGACACACTTCTTTGTGAAATTATATTAAAACAGAGAAATTAAAAGACTAATTAGGTCTATATGTATTTTTTTTCTTCAGATACTTGAAATTAAAATAGGGAAATACCTATAAGAAAATTAGAAATATATTAACTGTAGGTTAACCTACTATCCAAATTTTTGACTTGGCATTGACATTTTTTTTAGGTCTAAATAAACAATCACTTCAACTGAAAATTTCGAAAAATATTTTTCAAGATAGGTATAAGCAAATAATTCGATTTTAAATGTTTCTCAGTCGTCTGTTATTATTAGAAACTAATTAATCTAAAAAATGGTAACTGGCAATATTAAATTTAAAATTTATTAAACAAAACAGAAGATCTAAACCATAAATTTATCTAATATTTATAAGACGATTATTCTCTTTGCTTATTTAAATATTGCATTTGAATAAGATAACACTGAACAAATATTTCTCAATGAGTAATATGAATAAATTCGAACAAAATCTCTAGTCATTTATAAATGACTAAAAACTAAACAGCAGAAATGCACTACGCTTTAGTAATTTTGTACAGTTATTTTGAATATCTAATTTTATGGGATTTGTATTCATAAGTCCAAGTCTAGAAATCATGGTCATATGGTAAGTTGATGCAGAAATTCAGCTGACTGAAAAAAAATGTATAAAATCATGATGTCACATTTTTCAATAGGTAAAATGCCAGACAACTTATACCTACTTTTAAGTAAATTAACAGAGCTAGAACTTGCCTTGTGTATTTAAGTAAGAACTAACAATAAATGAGTAGTTAAGTACTTAAATAAGTAAACAAGTAGGTTATTTTACTACTTATTTTACCTACTTATTTTATTTACTTAATTATATACTTAAGAATAACAAAAGTTTTTCATACTTATTATGTAATTTATACTAAAATATACTAACAAATACGTTAGTATAGTATTATAAAAACCTTTATGAAAATCTTTACCAACAATGTCACTGAAAAATTCCGAAGCGAATGAATAAAAATGACGGGATCAATGAAGCAGCGTTCCTTATCCATCGTTGATATCTCCATAAATTTTTACGAAGTTTTGTATGTAATCTTAGCACTCAATCGAAATTAGGAAAAATTTTGGTTATTTACATCATCAGGTATATATACTGTGTGATGTAGGGCAACTACAGCTATACAAATATTTTTTAATTAGGTACTTTTTACAGTGTCTTATAAAAATTTTTACATACGAACATTTTTTAGCAATTAATGAATTAGAAATAGATATTACTATCACGTAACACTTGGATTTGGCATAAATTTGGAAAATTGGAGTTGAAATCGGCAAACGTGTGTTTTCCTAAGCACACAATTACTACATAATTAAGTACTACACAATTAACTACATTTACTGCATTTACTACAATTACTACATAATTAAGTGCTTATGTAACCATTTACTTAAGTACTTAACTATTTACTGAAACACTTAACTACTTATATAGGTACTTAACTATTTATTTAAATTTATTATAAGACAAGAAAAAGTGTTTATGTGTTTATTCCAATGATCAAATCAAGAATTTGAAAAAAATTATATCTTATAACTAGTTTTTTTTCGATTCCATTTTAAGCATGTATTTATCTTCTCTCTTATTGTCTACCTATGAATGTTTTTAACATTTGCTATCTTTACAATCAGACTTTACAGATTTAAATTTGTTTACTTGCAACGATAAATGGCATTGAAGTAGAAAAAAATACCTCGAAGACAATCCAAACACAACATTACCTTTCTGTTTACTCCGTCATCGATGGACTACAATAATAGCACCATTCCAAATGGAAAATTACATAAATCTTGACCAGGAAGTCATTGACACACGAGTGGATAAAACAGGTCTAAACGATTTCGTGCAAATTAGAGACAGTCTTATTACAGTTGGTAAATTCCATTGCAACACTAAGCAAAAAATGGATATAAGTAGACACGCCTATAGCACAGCTCACATGGATATTTCTAGACGCCACATTCAGTCAATCGGTCAGTCCTTGTACAGGATGTTTCACAAATTCGTGCGTGATTTTTACTTCCTTAATTTATTGTTTCTAAAACACCCTGTACAAATTTGGATGTCTTTACGTGATACTTAAATAAAAAGTATTAATTTCCAGTATTTTTTTCTGCAAAAAGCTTCTTCATCTTGTGGCAATCGTGTTCCCCAAAGCTATTCCTAGGTTTGACATTTGACTTATTACCTTATTTGACCCCGAAATGTTGCTTCACACTGTATATCACGATTTGGAGAGCGTTACATCTCGCAAATAAGTAGCCTCCATTAGCACCCAGTTAGAGCGATTATTTTTACACATTAAATCAACTGCTGTTGTCAATAATAAACATCTCATTACCATCGATGCATCACAAAACAAACAAAGGAAGAAAAACCGAGTGATTAATGAGAAACGTTAAAATTACAAACGTAAATCGACAAAGCAGAGCACAGCATGAATAATATGTATTAATTCGATTAGTAAACAATATACCAGAGGATTTTATCTCCGAACTGATAATTATTATTTTTAATTATAACTATTATTTTACGACTATGTAAATATACATAAACAGTATGAAAAATCTTATCAGAATTATCTGATGTATTAAGGTACATTGTACCGAACAAAATGTAGTAGATGACAAGAATGTTTTCTGCTACAAAAAAAAAATTCTCAAAATCTTATGAAATAAACTCAAACATCGATACCACAAATCTGTCACCAGATTTGATGCCACATAATGTTTTTTTTACTTGTTAACAGTGAGAACGCACAAAAATAAACTCCTTTGATGTTATAATTCAGATTTTATGAAAAATTTTACTAAGAAAAAGTTGCATGATTTTTTTGAAAATCTTTTTTACTATTTGGCCTGTCTCTGACGTTAGGTTAGAGTTGTTTCAAAATCTTATGAGCTTTGACCTTGATATGCGCAGAAACATAATTCCGGTCGTTGCCTAAATTATTCTACGTCCTAAAAACATTACATCCATTATTCACAGTCTATCTCGAGCTCTCGTAGCGTAAACAAGCCTTTGCTCCGATTACTTTGACTTTGACTTTGACTTTGACTTTGTGGCTATAACAGAAACATGGTTAAATTTGGGCATTAATAGCAGTGAACTTTCACCTGATAATTACATTGTCTTTCGCAAAGACCGATCTAGGGAGTCTACAGGTTTATCAAGAGGAGGTGGTGTTCTAATCGCTATTAAAGATAGCTTTAATTGTACCGAAATTGATTTATCCCACGTTGCTAATATTGTTCCTGATATTGATGTCGTTGGTGTGAAGATTGGAAACTGCAATAATCGCAAATTATTAGTGTTTGTTTTGTATATACCACCACATACCTCCACGCAAGACTTTGATTTATTTTTCGAGGCTCTTGACTCTTTACCATGTCTAAGAGACGATATTAATTTATTATTCGTAGGCGACTTTAATTCACCAAATTATTCCTTAGATCGGTATGATAGAAATTGTGTGAGAATTAATAATTTTAAAGAATTCCATGGATTATTGCAGTACAACAAAGTTAACAACAGTTATAATCATATATTGGACCTCGATTTTTCTAACTTTAATTGCACTATAGGTAGATCTGAATGTCCATTGCTTGATGAAGACAATCACCATCAATCGCTTCTGGTTACGTTAGATATAACCCCTAGACTGTTGCATCCTTATTATTATTATTATTATTATTATTATTATTATTATTATTATTATTACAAATATCATAATCAAATGTTCTAATCTTTATTATTTTAATTTAAGCAATAAATATATATATAACGAACATTCGCCAGTTGACTTTATTGATGCTCGAGCGCCTTAGTTCATTTCTTGTTGTAATGAGGCACGTGGTCTAATTCTGAGTTAATGTTTTCACAACGTGCTTATTAGAAGAATTATGTGGATACGCCACGCCTTTCACGCATTTCGTGAAAACCCTTGGGTTTTTCTTAAGCTGCAATAAAATAAAATGCCAAGATTATTAAATATACTGCATACAATGTTAATAACTGGTTTATATTACGTAATGTTGTTTTAAACAAGAAAAACATGAGTCACATCTATGCATAATATAAGTAAATAATTAAAAAAAAAAGATATCCTAACCTATCACATAAAACATATTAGTATGAAAATCATGCTTTATTTGCCTTTTTCCTGAAAGAACAAGGTCGCGATCACTAGCACACGCGTGGATAGGAAGATTTTAAAAATATAAGAGAAGTAGAATGATTCTTAATGATATTAAGTCTACCTATATTTAAATTGAAATATATGAATATATTATCTTATATCTAATTAATGAAGTAAATTTCAGATTTCGACAACATGGGTGCACTCTGAAACTAGCTTTCCAGCAAAAAATATACAATGAAATAAACGTATAAAGAAGTTTATCAAATTGTATATTAAAAAATATGGAAGCCTTTATATAAATAATAAACAAGATATAATCAGATTTCCAAAATTTACGAAAAAATAGAGCGTCCAAAAAAACCTGTTTCCTTCCAGAAAAATTGGAGAAAATCGAAAAATTCACTATATAAAAGGTTCTAGTCACTATGTTTGCCAATAACAAATAGTATAATTACATGAAATAAAATTTTTGGATCAGAAGCAGGTGATAAATATTATGTTTTGTTTTGAAAGAAACAGTTGATAAATATTTTGAATATATTCAAAATGATCGAGAGCGTGTTGGGCTGAAATTAAGAGCATCAGAAAATGCGCACTCAGACGAAATCTTTTGTTATTTAAAAAGAAACATGTTATTTATAATTATGTTTTATTAATTTATGCTTGAGTTCCGCTAATTTGAAATTTATTCTAGCAAAATATTTCTGGAAAAATGCTTTACTAAAAGTTTCTATCAATTATGTTTATTTATCCTTAAATAAGTAATATCTTTGCGATATTTACGTATTCAAATTCCATGCTTTCTATAAGGGGTAGAGTTGCCAGATCTCCCGGATTAATCCGGAATCTTCGGGAAGAATATTGAAAGGTGAAAAGGTATTATTCATAACATTTTCCCCTAATAGTATAGAAATTAATATTTATTTAGTTTTAACACAGTGATAGTCACCCTCTAAAACTTCCCCTTACGCAACATGTAAGATTAGAATATTTCTGAATATGAATAAGATATCTAGAAAAGTTTTCAGATATAAAGATATCACAAAGAACTTTATATTTAAATACCATCCCTCGTTAGAGAGGCCTCACTAATTATTTTTGGGTGAATATTTGTATAAAAAGGTACCTTAAATTTTATATTGATTTTTGAATAGGTTCTCTGTCCTTAAAATACTGTACATGACAATCTGCCAAGCGCTTTCATTTTGCATAGAGTTCTCAACATCATTTTCCTTGATTTCATAAATTGTTATGCGTAAATTGAGTCATACTTAGCGTATGAATATGAATTTAAAAAAACCCTTGTTATTAAAATCTGATGAGGAAACAAACATTTCAATGACTAAAAAATATACAAATATAACTCTCCCGCGTCTCTGACTTAATGAAAGTAAAAGGGGATAAACAAATAATGACAAAATCTGAAATCACATGACTTTGTGACCCTATTCCATTTAATAACGTCTATCTGAAGGTCTCAGAGACCGGAAAAATTTCTCTCGTTAATAGTTGATAATTATACACGTAAATCATTTTTGCAACATGGGGGGATTTTGAACAAAAATAGTTTGTAACTTTTTAAGAGGTCGTCCTCATGACCTTATATTTTGTGAAATTTATTTATCATAGAATCAAGTATGAATTTTAAAGGCTATAAAAGTGGAATTTGGTGGTAGATATAGTAGCAGTAGTAGTAGTAGTAGTAACATCAATACAAATCATTCTCACAATATGCAATTTTCTATGCAATTAAAAATACGCTGCACCTCAGCATTGTGGTTTTTTAAATTATCATTAAAAAATAATATATATGTTTATTGCTTCCGTTGGTAATATTCTTGTGCTAATAATTGAGGAATTATTCTAAAAAGCGTTCTATTAAATTTATGAATTTTTTTTTCGACATGCAATACCTCAAACCATTGCTCTTTAAAATGCAGACTGTATTTAAATTTAGAAAAACACGAACGGCATTGTGTGATATTATTTGGAGATTATTTTTATTATTCAGTGTATTAAGCTTAAATTACTGCAAATAATCTAAAATAGCTCTAGAACTATTCTCTTAACAAAAATTTTTCGTTTTATTAGAAATAGCCCCTTGCAGCTTAACACCAAAAAAAAGAAAATGTAAAATTAGATTAATTTTTAACACAAGTTAAACCTCTTCAGATATATTTAAGAAAATATGATTTCATTTCAAATTTTAATATTCAATTAGTTGGTAACTTAATATATAGAGAACTATGTTTGAAATTTGACCCATTCGTCTCCGGACATCCTGTATATCACAAAAATAGAAACTAGTTGAGTTCGGGACAGTCAGTAACGTTTATCTAAAAAAAATTATTTTTTAGCGTTTTCAGCAAAGTACCTTTTTTTGTAACATGGTTTACGTTATACTAATGATATGCCCTGTAAAATAACGTCTTCTTTTTGTGAAAAATATGTTTCAATGAAATTATTAGAACTTGTCTATTAAAAGATATACAGGGGGTCTCTAAAGGGGATGTACAAAAAGAATGTACGAAAACATTTTTCTTTAATGTCTTTCGAGTACTTTCAGCTAATTTCGTGAAATTTCGTATCCGAGGGTTTTTTGGGATGAGAAATTTGAATTTATCGACGATTTCATTGTATCTTCTAGAGGACACCACAAGCGAAAATTAGGACGCATTTAAACTGCCAAAACTTTTTGGGCTGGAAAAATCTATTCCCCCAACTTTTCTGCTTAAATAATATGTAACTTGCAATATCTCTAGATCCAACTATTTTCAACAAAAGGCATTTAAATTTGTAAATGCACAAAAAATTTGTTTAAAAGTATTTTCAACTCCACGAAATTAGGAGCATTCGTCTGTTAGCAAGAAATATGCCTTTAAAGGAAATAATGCAATTACAATTTTAAATTTCGTTTATTTAACAATTTTACTGCAAAATAATAATTTTTAAAAATATTCTAATCAGTTTAACACAATCTAAACAATGTAACCCATCTAAATGATCTAAAAATCTAAAAAATAACTAATTATTAGGTATTGACCTGTCTGAATAATATTGTGTAAATGTTTTCTTAAAAACTAAATTCGATACACTTCAGATTTGTGTTCACTTCCATCGAAAATAGGGGGTAGCCAAAATTTCGCGAAAATTTTATTCTACACCAAATTATTTTTTTTATGTTCTATACTGAATGTATCGTACCATTTTCCAAAACACTTTGTACATTATTTATGATTTTTTTCACAGCTAGGTAATTAAATTTAGACTTGCTAGTGTGCCTTTAAGAATTTCATATTTAAGGGCAACGAAATTGACCAAAAATTTTTTTTCTGAAACGCGTACGAGAATAAATGCATACATGAGCCGAGAAATTAACCAGACGCGATGGAATAAACCGTCCTACCTTGAAAAAACTAATCAATCATCCGCGTATTCGAGTTTGACAAATTGGCTCTGAAGCCAGCTAGTTCCCCATAACCTTAAAAATTTCGATACTGCCGTGGAGCGGCGTCAAAAGGCCGAGATCGGGCGCTCGTACTTGGCTGCGCTGATGAGTTCGGTACCATATTCAGTACTACTCGTTTAATTCACTACACTTCAGCCTCCAATCGCGTTGGAAAGTGCTTGCAACCGCAGACACTTTAAATTTTCGTAAACATATCATGTAAGCGCGAGAGGAACGTTGTAGTGAATCTTAGTACCCCAAAAGACTGATCAGTGAGTGACGAAATGGACTCTAGCAAAAAATACGACAACCCTTCACCCGAAGAGAAAACCAACATAATCTCGAAATTATTCTTCTGGTAAGTACATCAACATATCACATATGCTTTCGAGTTTAAGGCACCCTGTTCGTTAGTTTTTTATTGTTTTTTTGAAAAACCGCGTCCTTTCTTAAATTCAGTTCTAAATTTAGCCCGCTGCTTAATATATACCGTGCGAAAAACTTGCCCAGGTTATTTTGATTGAAAGGCAGAACCAGTTTCTGAACCCCGCGCTATTTTTAGCCGGTCTTGGTGCCGAGTTAGGGATGATGCGAAAAAGGTATACGAGTATGGAATTCGTTAGATGCGAGCTTTTTTCTCCACCAAGCTCGGCAAGTTCGTGCTTAAACCGCTGCTATTATGAAAGCCAGGAGCGTCTTGGATACCTTACAGGGTGAAACACATACCACTCAATTTTTTTATAAAAATAACATAACCTTTTTTGGACTTAAAGTTCAGTCCGTACGAAAACAATGGTCTAAATTAATTATCAGGCACTTAACTTTCTTAAAAGGATTTTTTTGGTACTGTACCTAGCCCAAATGTGGACAAACTCTTAAATATAGGGGTGTCCAGAAATTCATGCAACAAAATTTGGTCACAGATTCTTAAGACAAATTTAGAGGACCTGTATTTTTTATTTTTGCCAAGTGGTCCCCTCTTTCGGAGTTACAGCCCCCTGAAGTCAGCCCCTAAAAATAATCTTTTGTTTATATCTCATAACCCTGTTGTACGAGAATCACTAAATTTGGTACACAGGGGTTTTATGACATGTGGAATCTGATGGTGCTACGTTTTTTGGCAGGGAACCCCCTTAAGACAGTTTTTCGTGGACCCTCTTGTCTTTGAAGCCAAAAAAAATTTGGTCGCATATTTAAATTTCTTAAAAATTATCAGTCCACTAGAAAGCCATTAAATTTAGAAACTTTTTGTCCCTTTATATTTTTTTCGTAAAACGCAATGTTTTTGAGAAAAATGTCAAAAGGTGATCGAATGCATATCGTGATTCGCCATTTCCTCAAAAACATTGCGTTTTACGAAACAAATATCAAGAGACAAAAAGTTCTAAATTCAATGGCTTTCTAGCTAACTAATAATTAAAAAAAAAATCGAATTTGCGACCAAATTTTTCTGGTTCCAAAGACAATGGGGCCCACGAGAAAGTGTCTTAAGGGGATTTGTCGCCAAAAAGCGAAGCACTGTGAGATTCTTAGGGGCAGATTTTAGGGGGCTGTAACTCCGAAAGAGGGGGCCAGTTGGCAAAAAGAAAAAAACGGGTCCCCTAAATTTATCTTAAGAATCTACGACTTATAAATTATTAACTAAATTAATTAAGTTTTTTCTGCAATGAAAAAAATTCTGCTAACTTCAGTGTTATTTTTGATGTGATCTATGTTTGATCAAGAAAAATTATTTAAAAAAATTTGATCAAATGAAGTCGATAACAGAAATCTAGGTATGTAAAAGATATCCAACTCCACAGATACGACTCATAACTACTGCAGGAAACAACTAATAGCTAGTAATAATAATTATCCAAAATAAAAACTGAAGATGATATGTCTAAATAGAATTACATATTCCTTTAAAAAAACATGTATTTCGTTATGATGTCTTCTTTTTTAAATCAACTAATTTGTTGCACCAACTTGATTTAAATTTTATTATTCCCATTCACTTTTTTACTTCAGGCCATACTGGTTTTTTATAAATCAATACAATAAAATATTTTAAATATGGCGCCTATTATGTGCTTCAATACAATAATGGCTAAATATATAAAATTCTAAAAAAGGTTTTGCAGTTATGAAGGAATTTTGAATATGTTTATATACAGAGTGTTTTAGAAAAAATATTTTTACATCAAATTTTAACCATATATCTTACAAAAAAAACAGCAGAATGCATTGAAATCTACTATAACTTAGTTTTTGACTAGAGGCCGTTAGCTAGAGCCTTATCAAGTGATATTTCTTTTTAAGAATGCGAAATTGTACCAAGGTAACTTGATCTAAATCGGTTTCTTTTCAATCGAGGAAACTATCCCTGAAGTATAGCTCATTCATTTTTGGACACCATGTGGAATAGAAGCTGATTGACTTTGGAAGGCACTTTCATTTTTACCAAAAACTATTGCTGTGACTGCAATAAGAATACCATTATTTGTAAAATAAAATTTTATTTTATATTATGACATACAACGTGATAAATCTAACCTCAAAAAAACTTTGACATAAAATGTCATTGGCTAAAGTCGTAGTTGGCGACTTCTAACAGATTGTCAAAAACCTGTACCAAATTTCTATGATTACATTGTTTTTTAGAAAAACATGGCAAAAATTTGTTTCTCAAAAACAGAACGTGATAATTCTATAGAAAAAAGACGTTTAATTTTTTGATCTTCTGTGAGCCTCCTAATTTTTGGTACATTTTTCTAAAACATCTTCTATAAAGAACCCCTATTTCTAATAAAATTAGTTAAATTGCAACTTAAACATTACAAAAACGTATTTTGAAATTTGTCCAATATTTAAAATTTATAATTTATAATAACTTATTTATATTTCTTTGTCTTTAAATAAGTCTAAATTATCTTTCGTGTAAAAAATACATTATTTAGAACTCTATACACATTGCTTCTCTGTAACTTAAATCAGGAAAGTTAGGAGGATGCTATTACAGCAAAGTTGACTTTATGAATAAGAAAATTAGGCAGTACTTCATATTTATAGATTATCACTTGAATATTCTTAAGACCTGTTCAATTTCAGAGTGGCCAGTTAATTGTCACCACTGTGTATGCAGTTGGGTAACTTCCAAGTATGTTACGGAGATTAACGGTCTCGTGAGAAACGTTCTTTGTGTGCATTATGATAGAAACAGCTAATTTTAAAGTAAACCTCGCCCATTGAAATAGCATATTATGTGTACGTCAGTATGGGGAGGCCTTATGAAAATTTTTATTAAAAAAGTTTAAATAAAGTATCGAGATGATTTGATGATATAAATGACCGCGTAAAAAGATAAACGCCACTGGTTTTCTAGTGCAAAGAATACTGCACTAGAAATCCTACTGCTAAAATAATAAACGATACTTAACACTTTATTTAAAGTGGAAAATTTCAATAATTTTGATTATGCTATAGGTACTTGTACAAGTCATTGTACATTATATTATATTGTTTATAATGAACGGATATATGATGAAAAAATATAACTAATAAAGTTTTAACACAGTAGGCCTTGACAGCAGTTGTTATAGTTGTTGTCATATTATTTTGTTGTGTAATAAAAAACTTTGTAACAATGTAAGAGACTTTATTGCCTTGGGTAGTTAAACTGAATCAATTACATACTGGATGCATTCCAATAAAAAAGCTACCAATATATATCAGCTTTTTATGAAGGAATATTATTCTTGTTTCCGTTTAAAATCATTAAAGTAAATCAATTTAACAAATTTTTTAATTAGAAAAGGCAATCTCTATGGTATTTAGTCTATGTGAGGTATTATTATCACTTCCAACTATTTCCATCAAAAATTAAAAATATACAGACATAATTTGTATAACAGTTTATATTTCTCATATATTTTTTAATCAAGATATATTTCAGAGAAAATATTTTTTTTTAATCGTAACCAACTACGACCTTATCTAAAAAATGTAGTTCTTTCTTTCTTTAGTGCTTTTTGAGATAACCTGAAATTCCATCGAATTTCACCCGCTCTGCACAGGAACATTAAAAATTAATAATATTATATTCTACATTTATCGTCTTTAAACTATGCATATTTATCAAGCATAATTAATTCGTCAATAGAGACCATAATATTACATATAAATTATTGGTCACACTGGTTGGTACATCTTAGAAACCACTGATGGCTATAAAATCTGAATAAATTCACTTTTATTTCTACAGGTGTGTAACGGTGTCTGGCTGATATTACGAAAATGTGGCAGACAGTATTTAATTTAACTGATACTGAAATTCTACACATGCTAATATATGTAAAGGTGTAACCATTACAATAACGGTTGTAAATAATTGAACCTACTAACAAAATCAACACCATTTATTTTCACAGAACTGAGGATTTATACGGTGAGAAATTTAACTAAATCGTGTTTTCTTAACAACTTTTTACAAACGCTGTCTAAAAAAAGCTGAATTACAAGTTATGCCATTTAAAGGCTTCATATCTGGCTACTTAATAACAATTTAAGATAGACTTTTTAGTATCCTCCGAACAAAGACAGCAACTATATTTCGAAAAATGTCAACCATATTTAAAAGATGACTACATTATCTTACTTAAGACTTACATTATCTAAATCTCGCCAAGGTTTAACAACGTTCTCCTGTGATTCAATGTCGATTTTCGATCACAGATTTGACAAACTGTGATGAAAGGTTACATCTATTTAATATAAAAATTAGTGTTTGTTTAATAATTTATTTAAAATGTCATCATTTCATTGAGCTTTACGTTTTGATTAACAGGTATAATGATTACGGTCATGTGCATTTAGCCCTCTTCATAATTTGGGAGCTGAATATGAAATAAAAATGAAATTTGTAATTAAAAATGAAGTACCGGTAAAATGAAGTTCCTTTCTGAATGCCAATACCAGAACCACAAATAAATATTTTTCTCTCAAAAAAGCAAAATTAAGTTATTTAAATATTTTATTCTTAAGAGTTTCGGACATATTTTTGAATAATATTCGTATGGAACGTCATAAATATAATATGAAATATAATATAATATAAAAATAATTCCTTTTTTAATGTTCCCCTTACCGATATATCGAACTTCAGAAGGGTGTATAGATATTTGCATTTTAACTTTGATCAAATTTTGGTATACTGATGATTATAGAGGCTGATTCAAAATTCAGTACAAAGAATATAGGGGCGTATTTTTGAGGTCAAAATAAGACTTTTTTCCCCATAAACGTGGGTCCAAAATTAATTTTTAAATTTTTCACTGTAAATAGTTATAAAATTTGAAAATATTTAACTCCTCATCAGCCAATATCTCGTAAACGGGTGGTCTGAGAGATTTCGACCAAGTATACCTCTTTTGCTTAAAATTGATTGGGGAATAAACACGCTAATACGAAACGTCAATGTACAGAGTAGTAAAAAAGTTAGGGTCAATTTAATTCAAGCATACCTTTATAGGTGGCGTCCTTTACAAGCAGCGTCAAAACCAAATGACATATTTAAATTTACCACCCTAAAAAACCCCCATACCCCAAGTTATATGCGTAAATTCAAATCCATTTGGAAATTATTCCTAAAAATTGGAAAAATTTTTATTTTGACCGCAAAATTACGCCACTAAATTCTTTGTACTGAATTTTGAATAACCCTGTATATTTAAACAGGTTTCCTACTATTACAAAGTAGGTATTTAAAAATATACAAGCCTCAAAGCTACCAAATGATTTTTGTTTAAAAAGAAGATACTCTTAATATATTTCCAAAATATAAACGATTTTTGAGAAAAATCGGTTTTTGAAACGGATAGAAACGCCTAGAATTATTGTTTTGTATGTTTTTAGTCTATTTAACTATTCTAAAGTACAAAACCTTTGAACAGACTTTAGAGAAACATGGTAAAAATTGAAAATAAACATTTTCATAATAATTCAAAATGAGAAAATATTCAATATCACTTCGGCAAGTGTTCAAAATCAGCAGCCTCTACATTTCTTTAGTCCAGTGCACATGAAATATTGCATTATAGTTACGAATCTTATTATATTTCTTTGTAATTCTCCTAAAAAGTATTTTCTAGTATGTACGCCACACATTAGGAAAAAATATAGGGATTAGTACTATTATTTATAGATAAATTATAATTTTATTGTATTGTAACGATTACGATATTTTCCCTAAAAAATTGGAATTACAATTTTGACAAAATAATTTTTGAAAATGTATGTATTGATTATTGTGAAAGTATGTTACAGAGAAATAAGACGTTTTTTGTCAATTTCGTAATGCGATTATATAGATTTAGGAGAAAATAACTTACGGACAGTGGCAGTTTTTTGTAGAACCCTATGTATGAAATTGTATTAATACCTCGATCAGATTTACTATGGTCGACAAGATTGAGCAACAAACAATTACGTTCAAGAACTAGACGTTATTAATGGCGTTTTTTTCGTTTTGCCCGAAGGTGATACAAGCTGAAATCAATACGGTAATTCTTCTAGCAAGTTCGACCATTCACACTCTTAAGAATACAGAGTGATCAGATATCAACAGGAGATTAAATTTGTGCGAAAAACTTCTTGAAATTAAAAAATATTCTTCTTCCGAGACGTATCACAGAAAGTTTCCATATTATAAACAGTAACATTCTTTGAGTGATGCCCATAAATTTTTAACAAAAATTAGTTAAAAACATTTGTACCAGTGGCTTAGTAGGTGGGAGTCTAAAACAATGGGAAAGTATTGATAATATAATACAATAGGATATATTGTTTAAAAAAGTGTTATAAATCACAGTCCATGAGTCACTAAGCTAGTATTTTAATTTTATGCTTGTGACGTAGAACGAGTAAGTATTATTTGTAAAAAAAACAATCGATTCATTTCAGCAATAACTTCACTTGCTTCCTGATCACCATGAGGAATAGATAAACAAATATTTAGCGTCACCTAGTTGGCCTTATGATCGATACCTCTCCTTTTAAAATAAAATCAGGTGTGAGACAGCAACCTTAAAGGTTAATTATATGTATTCGAAATATTTTCAGTCCTTTATGGATTTATTTGTGGCTTGTAATAAAAAAAAAACATACATATTGCGCAAACCAAGTTGTTTACTCGGGTTTTTCTAACTAATCAGATGTTGCGATCTCATCTCATGAGATTTTTTTCACTGGCATGTCCCATCATGGTACTGTAAACATGTATATTAACCTTTTATTTTTTGGGGGGCTTTAAATATTCTTTATAGTAAACGTTTTCATTCACTAACATGTACGTCAATCGTTACATAATTTTCTCCGCCATCATTGTCAAAATCTTATAGCCCAACCCAACAACAACATGAGCAAGTCAAAGACTCCTATAGCTGAGCCTAATGATGTGCGTTATAAGTCTGTACACTGTAAAAAAATTGGACTTAATTTCACTCAATAATGTACCAATTTCTGTCCACATCTGATTAAGTGAAATTTTATAAGTGAAACTATTGCAACAGCCTTTAGACACTATTAGACAACACTAATAGACAAAGGCAACGTAATTGGTTAAATAATGGGGTAGGGTGGGGTTTAAATTATCTCAATTAATAAATACCAATTAAATATACTAGTTTGAACAATACAGAGTAGCTATCTAACTCTGTACTCGGTTTAACATTTTCTTTCACAGATGCAAATAAATGAACACACCAAATAATTGGTGTGAGTGGACACATTAAACACTTTCAATTAATATTGAGCATTCTGACAATTTTATTCATTTGTGAGTGTCTGAGTGAAAGCAAAAAGGTCCATTGAGTGAAATTCTTGAGTACATTTCAGTCAATATTGAGCATTATGATAATTTTACATATATTTCATAATATTTAAACTAAACCTGATAGTTTCACTCATAAAATTTTAATTGTATTCGTACTAATCGAGGAAAATTTCACTCAATCGGGTGTGGACAGAAATTGATACATTATTGAGTGAAATTGAGTGAAAATAAGTCCAATTTTTCTTACAGTGTGTTTGATCTGAGACGGAATAATCTCACTCAAACCAGATAAACAAGTACTCTGAATAAACTTGTATGTAGTACATTTATACCTAATTCGGAATAAATGTTTTCATTTTTGAGTTGTCTATTTTTTTTATTTCAATAAAATTTATTTACACATACCTAAAACTTTTACGCTATGAGTTTGAGAATATATAAAATTCTGTTAACATTACATTTGTTGTAGGTTACATGCAAATGAAAGTGCTGAAAATTGACCACATTATTCAATATGCATGTTCATACATTTTTTTGATGGTATTATTGGTTGAGAGATGAAATATGTGTATGGTTGAGAGGTGAAATTTGATTTTTCGTTATTACTTTTTGGTTTCTCATAAAATTTGAATAATTTTTGGATAAGAATTGGGACGTTGTTTCTGGAAGATCTATCCAAATCCGAGAGATTTTCTCCTCAATATTTAGTAAATTGAAAACCAGGTCTGAGCAAAAGATTGGTCAATAATTTAAATTACATTCGAGAAAAAGTCAACTGTTAATTGTTCTTACATGCTCAGAATAGAGTAAAAAACACTCGCTGGATAATTAGTGAAAATTCAGACTGAAGTAAAATTATCGTATTATTAAAGTGAAAATTTCACTAAATCGAATGTGGATTTCACTATTTAGAGCAGCGACCAATATTCGTCAAATTTAAAAAGTAACTGGAGACATCCAGTTTTATATATCCTACCTGTGATGACGTCCACCCTGTAGACATAAAAATAGTGGTTCTCGGTGATTACAGTCGCGTCTCCGATTCTAAATATAGAATATAACATTAAATCTAACGAGATGCTTTACTGTTTCCTTTTGCTGAAGCTTAAGTATGCAGAATGCTGTAAAACGAAGAAGAATTTTCCACAAGGCTAACCGCCGTCTTCCGTTACTTGATAGAATTTTAAGATTTAACAACGTATTGTATTCGCGTTAAAAAAAATCCGTCATATGACAGTTCCTACACTGGGTCAAGAGAGGCTGTCTGTAAAACCACATTCTTTTTCACATAGGAAAAATATGAACGCCATTTTCCTTCAAGTGAATAAAGGAAATTTTGATAAACACATGAAGAATATTCAAAAGAATATTCAAGGGAATAATGCTTTAAAAAAATGCCCGGTATTTGGTCAAAATTTTACCGTCAATAAAAATTTCTTTACTACTAAGAGTAATTTTTAATGGTATTTCGTCCTTAAACTTGATCACTTCAATCACATAAATTCTTTAAGAGAGAAAAAAGATCACGAAGGTTATTAATGCTGTTATTAAACTTTTGTGGTGCTTTCTACATAATGTAGTGTCATAATGAAGGTGTCGTTGACCATTGGATTCCGTAACATGGCTAGAGGATTTTTCAGCACCTTGCCAAGGACGCTGTAGGACGACACACTGCTGAACCGACCGGTAGAAAAAGGAAGGTAAACCAGTCGGATGTCGCATACAGGTGGTTCCAAAAGTAGTGCCACTATCTCTAATAAAAGTAATAAACTAAAGCAGCTGGTGCGGGTCTGCAATAAAAAATTACTGAATTATTATCTTTCCAACGATCTTATAATTCTTTAAATCTCAGTAATAGGGAAAAAAGTATTATTCTGAGGTTTCAGTTCTGTTGAAGTTCGGCCCATGTCGGGAGTCCCTCAGATTATTCATTAATGACATCTCACCGTCATCGTCAGTTGTCTTCTTTTTACGGATGATTTAAAATTATTTCGCAATATTTTGGGCCGAATGAGATCTTGCAGCATTTAGGTATTATTCAAAACTGATGAATTAAAAATAAACTTAGTACACAATTTTTTAAACGAAAGGTCCCTTAGTGGCTAAATCAGACGCAATAGGGTTGTTCTATGTTATGCCTAAATCAATTTGCAAGTGACGAATCTCAGTCAATTAAAAACCTATAAAAGAATCCAAACGAACAAATAATAACTTATTCTTAGTCAGAGTCTGAAAATGTGGTATTAAATTCAACGTGGCTGCAAATATAAATAACTACGAGCTGTTTTACTAAAGCTGAAATCGTATATTATATAAATACACTGTAAAAAATTCGGTGTGAGTGAAAGCAATAAAGGTTCGGAGTGAATACATTGAGTGAAATTATTGAGTACATTTTCACTCAATATTGGGCAATTTGATCATTTTACTCATTTGTGATTATATTTAAACTAAAACTGAGTACTTTCACTCAAATATAGGTACTCCTTAAATAAATTCTTCACGTAAATTCGTATATGGTGCACTTGTACCTAAATCAGAGTAAATTCAATTGCTGAGTGATCCCACCCTTTTTCATAAGCATTGTCTTTGTCTGTTCCAATCGTCTCATTAGGTTATCTCGTTATGGTGGCGTGGTGGATGGCAGTTTGGCGTATGGTGTGCTTTGGAGTTGGACAAGTATCGGTTTATCTAGTTATTCTAGTGAAAATTGTATTTAAATGCAGTGAGTTAATTACAATAATTAATTAAGTCTCGATTAATATTTGGTTAAATAAACGGATAGTTAATGGATAGTTAAATTGTTATGTAATTGTTATGTATAATTACGCATTTATAACGTACAATATAGGTTATGGCAATCTATTCGTTCACGAATTCCTTTAATCGAGACCTAAAATATTGTCTCTAAAACTGATCTGTGTAGAAACCACTGTGGCAGCTAGTAGTTTGTGACATTAATACAATGATATTTAAATTAAAATTTAAAGAGAATATAAACCAAGTCTGAGAAAAAAATTACTGAATAATTGTTAAATTTAAACGTAGTAGAGAAAAAGGCAACTCTAAATTGGTTTTATATACTCAAATTAGAGTCAAAAGTCACTCAATTGATAGTTAGCGGTAACTTGCATTTGAGTAAAACTCACTCATTCCTGATGCAGCAGTTTCACTTAGTTGTACTCATGCTAATAGAGTGAAAATTCCACTCAATCGGTGTGAACAGAAATTGATACATTATTGAGTAAAATTGAGTGAAATTTGAGTGAAATTTGTTTGTAAGCACCGTTAAGTATATAATAAACATTATTATTAAAGGATGTAAAAAATTTAACAAAACAAAATTATTATAGTTACATATCCAAGGGAAGAGACGTTATATTGACTTATATAATTTATAACGCAAATGATTAGTCGTTTTTTTTTTCGTCCCTATACGGTAGAAATTAGCAGAAATCTTACACCATGGTCCCCAGGTCTTCGATCTATTCTTCTTCAATTTCTTCTTGACAAGTGTTCTGCTTCATTACTTCACAGTCCCATTAAAACTGCGTTGTTAATTTATTATAAACCAAATCGTCACAGATATTAAGTAACAATATTTCACAATCATTGATTTTCTTCCATCGCAATCGTTTACGTAAAAATACATGAGTGAAAGACCTTTTAAAACAAGCCTTGAGGGTCCAATCCACAGCAAGTGGCTCAGTTCAAAGTCCAGAATAGACAGTACTGCGCTTCTGGTCTCTAGAGGCCTCTGGGTATGAGGTATCCTTGCTGTACGTCCTTTGCCATGAACTGCGTTGACGCTTCTGAGAAAGCTGTATGGGTTGGGCGTGTGAAAAACCGAGATCACGTTGGTGATGACTCATCTTGACGTTCAGGTGTTCGTTGACAACGTCTGTAATTGTCAACAAGGATGACCGTCATGTGATCGTATATGAATTTATGCAAAAATGTGCCATTAAAAAGATAAATACCTGACGGCCTTTTATGTTTATCTTCGTTTTATTATGCGCCTTGAACTTGTAATACTTTGCTTGATAGAGCTCATAAACAACTCTCTAAAGGACAAGAAGATGGCAAAGGCGTTCTCTTCCTTACCTTTCGGCAAGTACGGTGCTAATATTGTTACCAAGTCAATATGATTTTTTTTAAGTTAATGAGGTCCAAATCTAGGGAATTTGGTGGCTTGCATAATGACATTAACTAACAAGTGAGAATTATATATACAGGGTGAGTCAAAATTCACTCCCCAGCGGCCGGATGTGTATTCTAAAATAAAAAATAAAACAAAAATGTAGAATACTAAAATCTCGAAAGCGGAGCCGTTTTCGAATAAATTATTAATTTATATCATAGTTCAATTTATAGTTCAATAAATGCAGACTAATTAAGTTGGCCGGACAAAAACAAGGAGTTTTCAATGACCACAACCTTCATTATTGGCATTATGAGAATCCTCATGAAAAACGTCAGCGGAATCAGCAAATACATTGGTCTGTAAATGTTTGTATAGGTATTTACGGGAAAAGGATCATATGTCCATATTTTTTGCCAGGAATACTGAATGGTGAAAATTACAGTAATTTTTGCGAGAACATTTTGCCAGGTTTAATAGAAGATATTCTACAACCACGTGCAACTATGTGGTTTCAGCATGAAGGTGCGCCCGCACATGCCACATTACGAGTACGACATATTTTGAACCTAATAAATGGATTGGACAGGGTGGACCAACACCATGGCCACCCCGGTCTCCTGACTTGTTTCCGATATACTTTTGGTTATGGGGATACATAAAAGAAAATGTTTATTTTACTGTGCCTGTTGGCAGGAATCATGAAGCAGTAGCGGAAATAAATGAAGCTAATTTCTGTTCTGTTGGCAGGAGTTTTTACCACAGATTGCAAAAGTGTATTAACAAAAATGATAATGGTTTTGAAGGTTAGCCAAAGCCAGAAGAATCTTCGTTTTTGCTATTTCTTATTTTGTATGGATTTAAATGGTGGATTTTAATAGTGTTACTATTAAACAAAAAAATTATAAATTTGAATTTTTCTTTACAAAATTTTCCGAAAACGGCTCCGCTTTCGAGATTTTAGTATTCTATATTTTTGTCTTATTTTTTATTTTAGAATATATATCCGGCCGCTGGGGAGTGAATTTTGACTCACCCTGTATAGTAGACATTTTTAAATCAAGATTTTCATTCGATTTATAAAAACTAATCGCATCTGGTTGTCTAGCCGCGGGGTTTGAAATATCGCGCCATTCAGATTCGCCTAGTTGGCCCCAATACTACGTCACAGGATTTTTTTTTTAAATAGAAACCGCTTTCGCTCCAAGAATTTCCATGTCTGTTGGGTACCATTGATTTATGAATAAGTTATCATTTTAAACGTTATAGTAATACTTGCGTTACATATTGCTACCCTTACATTTAGGAAGAAACTACAAAAAAAAAACAACGTGTGTAGGTACAACAAAAATGTATTGAAAAACGTACAAATTCAGTAGAAAACAATAAATGTATCCGTTTGCTAATAATAAATTTTGATTTAAATTTTTTAATGAAATTGTTCCTTTAAGAAATAAAAAATTTTCTATGGGCTTTTCAAAAATTAAACACATATATACATATAGTATTTTTTTACTTTAAAATAATCAGTGCAGTCCAATTATCTTGTATAATATTAACATATCAAGTATGTTAACAGAAAAACAAAAATTAGCGTAGGTAGAGTGTCAAATTTGAAAAAAATATTATCAGAAGTTTAGGAGAAATTGGTACTTTTATTTTTTTTATTTTATCTTTAAGGGACTGCAACTCGCTAGGGGTGCATTATGGTGTAGATTATATTTAAAAAATTTTGACCTGCAGTTTCAACAATATGAGTTTGGTTACATATTTTAGAAGCATTCAGCTTAATTGTTAGATTTTATAAATAGAATTCGTTTTTTTTCATTCACCGTTCTTTTGTTTATTTTACTAATGCATTTTAAGTGGAAAATATATTTTATTAATGTTTAAATCATTTAATAGTGCAAACAATTCAGCTGAATAAAAAATTGTGAAAAAAAAACATTAATCTTTACTTACCAATTTATTAAACATGTTTTAAATACTTAATAAATCATTTTGTTAATTAAATTTTTTAATCACCAAAAGAAATTATACAACCGATAGCCATAACTTCAGCCTTTAACAGAAAGAGTTCTGTTTCAGCTGGATCATACCATTCTTCAGATATGGATATAAGAACGACTTACAACTCAAAGACATTTACAACACTACAAACGATGACATGTGTGGTCCTCTGGCAGAACAGCTGGAAAGGTAAGATTTTTTTTGATTTCTGCTTAAAAAATTTAGATTTTATCTAAATAATGTGTTTTCTAAATATTTGAAATATCTTGCTTTTGACAGGACATATTTTGCATCATTTCTTTCATTCCTAGGAACTGGGCGGAAGAGGTGAAACGGGCTGGCGAGAAAAAGAACAAACCCAGCCTGAGGAAAGTCATTTTTAAAACGTTCGTGAAGCCGTATTCGCTATATGGGGCCTTTTTGTTTTTTCAGGTGATTATTTTGAAGTAAGTACGAATGCAACTTAATTATATTTAAATTAATATCCTTTCTAAAAATCTACTCTCACTCAACAGAAGGAAACTGCTGCTTGTGAAATTGATGTATTTTGTTCCAGATAAAATTAAAAATTTTCGCTATTTAATAATTAACTATACTTAACAGATATATGTAAACCTCAATAATAATCTATGTTGATGTACTCTCAAAAGGTCTTTGCATCCAATAGTCCTAGCCGAATATATAAGGTACTTCGATGACACCGAAAACAAAGACGATGATAAAAGTCGAACGGAGTGGGGATGGATTTTGGGATCCGCCGTAGTTCTTTTGGCATTCTTCAACATTCTGATGTTTCACCACGCCCAACTTGGCTGTCAGAGAGTCGGCATGAGAGTTAGAGCTGCTTGTTGCTCTTTGGTGTATAGAAAGGTAAGATTAGGAATAAGTTATTTTCCACTAGAAAAAAAAAGTACACAAACAATAGTTTCCTGGAATAATAGCGTTTAGAAGTGATATCTAATTACCTTGTCCGAGACCTTCAGTTGTTTACCACTTCTGACTTATCTTACTGAGAGGAAATTTGCTTTAAATTGTACTAATGCATTTGCCATTACCTTGACCTTACGAGTTCATCTTAATATTCTTGTCTTCAATTTGTCTAATTTTGGGGAAAACCTTGTTAAATTACACCCAGCTTTGTAAGTGATATAATAAAGCAGCAAAAATTGTCCCTAATACATGACGTAAATGAGAAATATATTCACACTAAATCAAAGTTAGACTTATATTGGCTGTGTGGTGACTAACTAAATCTTATTTAATTGACCACATTCAAAAGTTTCCACTTGTTTGGTACTGAATTTTTAGTAACTCAATCTAAGAATTTCAAATATTATTTTTAGCTACTAAAACTTAGCCAAGCTTCTTTGGGTCAAACCGCAGCCGGACAGCTGGTAAATCTTCTATCAAATGATCTTCAGAGATTCGACACTGCTTCTCTTTATCTCCATTACATATGGATAATGCCTCTGCAGGCTGTAATTGCCTTCTATGTGATGTACAGAAGCGTAGGCATATCTGCGCTTGCTGGCATGTTAGCTATGGGCTTGGAAGCATTACCTTTACAAGGTAAGACACTAATATGATATTTTTGTATCTACTTATACGATGGACATGTTGGAGAACTTTAAAAACTTACTAATAAAAAAGGTATGATTTTTCAACACTTCACAATAGTTTTTCTATATTAATAGCTTCTAATAGATTTTCGTGCTTGCCAGAAAAAATATGATATACAACGATTAGCCCCTTTCTAGGTGAGAACTTTTGAAATGAATTAAAAAACTATAATGTATCCAAAACACTTTTGAAAACATAACATTTCGTAACACCGTTTAGGTGCAATGAAATCGTAGTGGCATGAAACTCTCACCTTTACGTTTATATCGGCACGCAATAGCTAGTTCTTCCATTGTCATAGGAAGCCATGAAAGTTCTCGACTTGCAATTGTTATCTCGGAATTTTCCACAATCAACAACCTAGACATATATTCTCACTTTACTATTATTACCTCTACCACGGTTATTGATACACACACTTTTTTTCAGGGCGGTATCAGACAATTTCATGGTCTGGTTATCGTAAATAGACATGTCCCCTCGCCGGGTGATAGTGTTCTATTCAGGCGAATTAAAATTCGTCAATTTCTTTTTTGCCGATATTCGCAATATTCTGAACGATTTGAACGTGAAAGTGTAAAAATTTTCCACTCGATATCCGGATTTGCAAGCGCTAGCAACATGCTAGATTGTTCTATGAACGCTACAGGGTGGACCAAAAAAACATAAACCCGAATAATTAAATAATTAATTAATATAAATAAAATCTAGAAACTTTCCCTTTGTTTAAAAACTCATCACGTTTAGAAAATATTACACAGGGTTTAGTATTAGGCCCACAACAATGTGAAACATTGAAACTGACTAAATTTATGTATTATTATTATTATAGCATACCTAAATATTGTCAAAAAAATAACTTGATTTGCATTTTTTATAGTTCTCAACCTTTGCATAATATTTTTGTGCATCACACAGTATCACACCGAAAGTAGCAATAGGGTTTAGATCTGCACTGCGAAGAGACTTCGTTATTTCCAATTGACTATAAAATAACCCTCTGTGTTCGATTAAAATTGCATTATTATTATTAACATAACAGTGATGCATTTATTTCAAATGTTTTTTTGTTTTAGGTTATATGTCAAAAGTCCAGGGCGTGCTGCGATTCAAGATAGCGCATTTGACCGACCACAGGGTGAAGTTAATGAGCGAAATAGTGTCTGGCATACGAGTTATTAAAATGTACGCCTGGGAAAAGTCCTTTGAGAAAGTGGTCGAGCTCGCAAGAAAGTAAGTAACGTATTAATTACTACATTGATGCAAAACGTATAGAATCGAAGCTGGCGGGAGCAGTTTCTTCATATACCGCATATTGATAGAGAGTCTAGCAAAAGTTTTGTATACAGTGTGGATTATTAAGAACTGGAAAACCACTTTTTACTCTACTATAAAGGTATTAAGTTAATTTAAATCATTAAAAAAAAAACGTTTCCAAAAGGGTCATTTCAAAAACGTCAAACAGTGTTCTTTGGCATAAATAGTAGGACCATTCTATAGTAGCTATTTTTTCGTGTTGATCTTCATTAAGTGTGATGTTAGAACAACAACAACAATGCACCCGCACATTGAGATTTGTCAATTCGTCAGTTTTGTGTCTAAAGTAAGATTACTGTCTTCCTTTCTCGCCAGATCTGCCTCCCT
Source organism: Anoplophora glabripennis (assembly GCF_000390285.2). Taxonomy (NCBI): domain Eukaryota; kingdom Metazoa; phylum Arthropoda; class Insecta; order Coleoptera; family Cerambycidae; genus Anoplophora; species Anoplophora glabripennis. Next base: position 511,789 of record NW_019416212.1, on the reverse strand, counting down.
TACAATTTTTCCTTATTTCCAAAATTTTAAATCAGTGCTAAAAGGACGCCGTTTGCAGACTATTGATGACATCAAAGTAAATTCATCTCAGACTTTAAAGACCATTTCAAATTACCTATGTAGGATTGCTTCACGAAATGAGAACACCGCTGAGAAGTGTGAATAGAGGGGGAGAGACTTTAAGGATAAGGGGTAACAATGTATAAAATTTAATGTATAAAGTTTAAAAAATAAAGTTCGGTTATTTTTTAGCAGACGTATAATGCCTAGATATATTTGTTGAACCAATCCATTTGATAACCCGATGCTGCAATTTTTTAAAATTGGTTAGGTAAGCTCTTTATGTCACCATGCAATGAAAATTTTATTTGTAACACATGATTTTGTAAAAAAAATGTTTATTTGACCCCACTACAACGTGATATATGGCCAATTTATTAAATAAAAAAAATAAATACATACACTTTAAAACTGTTTTGCACCTGTCTGATACACTTTTTTATTTGCAAACAATTATTATAATTTTGAATATTATATAACTTTTAAGACCAATTAAAATGCTTTTAACAGGAGATTCATAATTACAATAACCATCAATATGTACTGTATCCATCATAAAAAGATAAAAATAAAGTAAATTAGTCACCAGCAAATAACAAAATTTGTGTACTATAAAATTAAAATAAGGTATTAAGTAAAATAATGTATCGACTACATAAATTTACGATAAAAATTCAAATTTCGTCAATATATAATGCCCAGTGATGACAATAACGTCTAATAAATTCAGGAAACATCTACCAATCAGAAATTATAATTATTTCGGCAAATCATGCTAAAATTAAACTTAATTTTGTTTGGGGAATACAAATGAATCCCCGCAGACAATTAAGAGAGACGTATTACAATATCTACGAATAAAACACTTATATTTAGTTTTTATATTATGAAGACCGTATCAAATTTATGTTTTATTTATTTAGTAATCAGGATATTTTACAACGAATTAATTAAAGGTTGTACAAACGTCTGCAAATGGTAATTTCTTTAGTAGAAGGAACTATTTTAAGTCACAGTGTATAATTTTTCGCGCATTTCTTGGTAAAAAAACGATTAAATACATGACGTTTTAAGTAGCCAACCAGTGCTAATTACTGTTCAAACACATCATCTTACGTTACTTGTCCTTTTGGCGTTACAATAATAATGGACACAATTATATCTGTTGATTTAACTGAATCCAATTTTGCGTCACAGAACGCCTTGTTATTTTTGCCACCAATTGTACGGTAAATAGCCGATTAGTCATTTATATACAGGGGATCTAAAATTTCGGATACCATACACTTTAAATGTGGATATTTTAAATTTGTTTCGATCACCGTATAGTTACAAAGTTTACCAGTACCTTGTACTGCAAGTGCTAATTTTTTCTTTAAATATCTGTAAGCAGTTACCCCTGTTTACTTAATGTTTTGGACGTCATAACAAATCGTAATTGTTATTATAATTTCTATTTGTTCAGCAGAAATCGACGAAATGTCATAATGCAAAATAAAAAGTAAATATTTGGCTAATTTTTTTTATAGGTGAATACCATCCAATGCCGTACTATTAATAACTATGAACGGTATATAAACTGAAATAAAAGTGATATAAATTAAGATAACAATTTCGTCATATTTGAAAATATCGAAATTTTACATATTGAGAGTATTTGAAGAAGAAACTAGTAAATAGTTACAAAACCATGTCATAATGAACGAAATATTTTATCAATAGTTTTCATCTAAGATGGCCTACCTACCTATTCGTGTAATCCTTTTCCATCCTTGAGATTATGTAATAAAACTTTAAAATCGATTTTTCTCGAAAACAAAGCATTTTATCGAAGTAAATCAAAAGTACATTGTTTTGTGAAAAACTCATATCTATCATAGTTTGATGTTTAAATTGGAAAATATCGACATGCAAAAAATTGGGGGCGCATTTTACCCGTGAGCCCTTCTGCCTGAGACACCCCTGTCTAAAATTTTTAAACAGTTTTCATGTAGTTCGTTAAAACATTTATTGAATGTCCAACATACCAAAATTCATAATGATACGTTAACTGGTTTTGGAAATATTTTGAAAAGTATGATCACCTGAAGCCCCTTTTAGGGGGGCATAGCTCCCTTAGGAAGCATTTTCGACCCTTGTTTATAGGAAAAAAACAATCTTATATTTGATCGTAGAATCTACTGTTAAAGTATTGCACACTAATTATGAGACACCCTGTATAGAATTGTCTGTGTCGACAGTTTATTTATGGTGATCCGCCGTACTTAAAAATAACCAGGTGTCTCAACACAGAGTTGTTATTATTCTTTTATTTTTGTGCCACTTTTCATGTCACGATATCTGCACTTTATTAATGCAGCTCAATAAAAGTAAAAATTGAATATTTTATATTCTTATTGTACATAAAGTATATGTATTGTTAATTTCGAAGTACTTTTCCAGAAATATTATGTTTTGAATCCGTGGTATGCAAAATCGTAAAATAAAAATCATTTTAGTGTCGACTATCTTCTATAAATTCTTAATCTTGGAAATATCAAAGTGCAGCAATATTAAAACCCGACTCTAAAAACATATTAAAATGTTTATGACCTCACCGATCGCACTATTATAGCGCCGCATATATTCTTGATATTCAACGCTATTTTCCCAGGACCGATAACTACGTGCCTGTTTATTATCACAGCCCCACAAAAAAAAAATTATTGGATCTGGTATTCAGACCCATGTATTTCTTCCGCTGAATCCGAATCTGCCTTCAGATTTGGCCTAACGGGTCCGAGTTTTGGGGAAAATTAAAAAAACAGGTCAAAATATTCACAAAAAACATAATTTACGATCGACGAAAGTTATAAAAAATCAAATTATTCTACCAGCTCACTAGGCGTATGATTTTTCAATCGTTTAATTCCAATTTATCATCATAGAGTCAGACAAGCTGGTCCAATTTCATTCAAAAACAGAAAATAGATTAAAAACGCCATTTTCATCTTTTTATCCACCCACCCATTTATGAATTCATACATCTTTCTATCCAGTCATTCATGCATGAATACGCATATTTATTCATCCACCTGTACCACCTATAAAACCCGCCCATCCACCCATCTATCCATCTACTTTTTGTACTGAGAGATGAGATAACAGCCTAGAAGATTGAGAATGCAATAAAACTTGTAGAATACTCTACTTTCTAAACAAAAGAAAACGATATCTACAAATCATTCTTATTTTTGTTGCTATAACGTGTTCTCTTCTCTTCAAAGGATCTTACGCTTTCGTTTGGTCCTTCTGTTTTTCGTTTCTCTTTTTAACAACCAACAAAAATCGGCCATCATGTTTTCATCCCATCTTCCTGAATATATACTGAAGTAGTATAAACCACATTTGATAGAAAAAAAAAACAGGAAAGCGTAACTTATTTCAGGCAAACAACTTCCTAACAAGAAACGTTGTTTTCAGAAAGGAAATCGACATCATCTCAAAAACCTCCTACATAAGGGGATTTTCCCTCTCGCTGATGGTCTTCACCGAAAGGCTCGCTTTGTACTTGACCCTCATCGCCTTCGTGCTTCTGGGCCATAAACTCTCTTCCGATGTTGTCTTTTCTATGGCTCAACTCTTTAATTCCGTCCAACTTTACATGTGCATCTACTACCCCCACGCCTTGGCCAATTTCGCTGAAGCCAAAGTGTCCATCAAAAGACTAGAAGAGTTTCTTCTTCTGGAAGAGAACGGAACCAGAGCTGTTTTAAGCGGAGTGGAAAGCAAAGGAAAGCCAGGTTCGATCAAGATTGAAAAAGCCACTGCTAGTTGGTCTTTGTACCCCGTCACTGATACTCTGATGGATATCAACTTGGATATAGCTCCAGGCACCCTCTGCTGTGTGGTGGGAAACGTGGGAGCTGGTAAGAGTTCCCTTCTACAGATGCTGCTCAGGGAACTGCCGTTGAATTGTGGGAACGTTGATGTTTCTGGGATTATGTCGTATGCTTCACAGGAACCATGGTTGTTTGTCTCCAGCGTTAGAGATAATATTCTGTTTGGAAAACCTTATGTAAAATCTAGGTAAGTGTGGAATCATTGCAATTTGTCTTTAGTATCAATCATCACCTTTGGACAATATTCATAAGAGATGGAAAATTTGTAGATATGATGAGGTGGTGAAGGTTTGCGCGCTAGAAAGAGACTTCGAACAATTCGCTTTTGGAGACAAGACCCTGGTTGAAGAAAGAGGAGTGTCTTTGAGTGGTGGACAAAGGGCAAGAATAAACTTAGCAAGAGCAGTGTACACCACCGCTGACATTTATCTCTTAGACGACCCCTTGTCTGCCGTAGATACTCATGTTGGGAAGCACCTATTTGAAGAGTGTGTCAAGAAATACATGCACGACAAAACCAGGATTTTAGTGACACATCAGTTGCAATTCCTAAAGCAAGCCGATTTGATTATTATCATGAATAATGTAAGGACAGTTGTTTTCAATAATGAATTCATTTTATCATTTTTGTTTTACATAGGGACGGATTACGAAGGTTGGATCATTCAGTGAACTATCTGAGGACGAACTTAGCAGCCTTTATCCCGAAACTAGTCAAGAAGACAAAGATAAACCTCAAGAAGATGATGCAGGAAAAACCCTTGCTGTTTCAGGAAACGAGGTAAGTCGGTAAATAAGAAAAAGTTTCAAATAATAAGTACCTAGCAAAAATTTTTAAAGAAGTTAAAGTTGTTAAGCTATTTTCTAACAACACTAAAATATATTTTACAGAATACTTTGGAGGAAGAAGGACTGGGTCCAGAAGAGAGTCTTGAAGAGGTTGAAAAAGGTGCTATACCTGCATCATTATACGCCGAGTACTACCGTTATGGTGCTGGTGTTATAGTTCTGCTCTGTCTTGTATTTCTACTAATAATTGCTCAATTGGCTTCGAATGCAGCGGATCTGTGGGTTACCTACTGGTAAGTAAAAAAAAAATATATTAGCATTTCTAAAAACCTCTATAAATCATTAGAATTATTACTAGATAATTTTTATCTTTCAGGACCAATATGGAAGAGGTTAAGTACAACTCCACAGACCTACTCGCAGACGATGACGAATATACTCTACCAGGAAATTCCTCAGAAATAGAGACTGACGACTCCATGATCTATAACGTAGACTTAGACAACTCTACAGAGGTGCTGCCATTGAACGATTCCATCTTATATCCATACATAGAAGAACCTACGGAATTCATCGGCTCAAGAGACTTTTACATCACCGTTTACACTGTATTTATAATAGCTGCGATGACCTTAACACCTGCGAGGAGCTGGTTATTCTACAAAATATTCATGAACGCTTCCAAGGGACTGCACAAGAAGATGTTTAGTAACGTGTTGAGGGCCCCTATGAGGTTCTTTGATACAAACCCATCAGGTAATAGAGTAATAATAGTAGTAATAATAGTAGTCTCTAATGCTAAAATAAAATAATGTGTGCATTTTCAGGGAGAATATTGAATAGATTCTCCAACGACATGGGGGCCATCGATGAATTGCTACCCAGAGCATCTTTAGACGCAGTCCAAGTGTTCCTTGTGATGTCAGGTATTTTGATGATTGTCTTCATCGTAAGCCCTTGGATGATAGCACCGGCAGTGGTACTGGGATTTGTCTTTTACTACCTCAGGGTAGTGTACTTGAAAAGCGCACAAGACGTCAAAAGATTGGAAGGAGTTAGTAAGTAACAAGAAACACCTATTATTTTTTTAACGCTTGTAACCGATGGCTTCTTATAGATCGAGCTCCTGTTTATTCCCACATATCTGCATCTCTGTACGGAATGCCGACGATAAGGGCTTCGAACGCTGAAACAATGGTTATCAATGAATTTGACTGCCTCCAGGATCAGCATACAAGCACTTGGTACATGTACATAGCGTGCAGTGAGATATTTGGTTTCTGGTTAGACATAATCAGCACCATATTCTTAGCTTTGGTGACCTACCAGTTCCTGGTGTTCCAAGGAGGTAAATAACTATTTAATCAGCGGTTCGTTATAATTTTTTCACGATTTACTCTTTCAGAGAATTTCTTGAGTGGAAACGTGGGTCTGGTGATTTCACAGAGCTTGGTGTTGACTGGAATGTTACAAATTGGTGTACGACAGACAGCTGAAGTAGCAAGCAACATGACGAGCGTAGAAAGAGTTCTGCAATACACCAAATTAGAAAAGGAGAGTCAGGAGCACCAACCCACAAAAAATTTAGAAGCAGATTGGCCACATTTTGCGAAAATCACTTACAAGAACCCAAAAAGGAATTGGCCGCAGTCAGGGAATATCGCCTTCAAGAGAACGTTCCTAAAATATTCACCTGATGGAGAACCAGTATTAAAGGATTTAAATTTGGAGATCAAAGCAGGAGAGAAGGTAAGGTTTCAGTCTTTACTGGTATTGTCTCTGCTTAACTCTTTATTTAAATGGTTTTAGGTTGGAATAGTTGGAAGAACAGGTGCAGGAAAATCCACTCTAATAGCTGCTCTGTTCCGCCTGGCTCCTATCGAGGGCGTGATAGCCATAGATGACGTTGATACCGCTAAAGTACGACTCAACGACTTACGGTCGAATATTTCCATAATTCCACAAGAACCAGTATTATTTTCTGCTACAGTTAGATACAACTTAGACCCTTTCGAAAAAGTCAGCGATGAAGTTCTATGGAGAGCCCTAGAAAATGTAAGTGTCAGTACAATAACGTACTTTGACACTATACCGAACACTAGTTAGTTTTATAGAACTGCATACTTAAGTTCAATAATTCATAGATGAAGTCTTATATGTACCTCGTCTTCAAAGTATAATATATGTATATTGTATACTCAATATTGAATTGAGACGTATTATCGATAAAGTCATATATGTACTTTGTCTACAATGCATATTGACAATATATTACACTTTGTTCGACAAACTATTGAATGATGAAGATGAGTGATCAATACGTTTGTACAGTACTAAACAGCAAAAATCAATACCTTGTCGATAAAGTTTTATAAATACCGACAAATTATATTTTATTGACGAAGTTTTACAATTTTTCAACAAAGTATTAATCGATAAAGTATTATTCTTTATCGGGGAAGTTGCAATATTTTATTGATAAAGTATTATAGCTTTTCGACAAGTATTGAACTGAAATGTACGCTCGATAAAGTCTTATATGTACATACTTTGTCGACAAAGTATACTTAATCGATAAAGGATTATAGTTTTTCGAGAAACTATTGAACCTAGATGAGCAATAGATAAAGTACATATTATATTATACGTCAACAAATTTCAATACTTTATCGCTACAGTCTTACCTGTACTTTGTCGATATATCGAGCTGAGGTGAATGATCTTTAAAGTGAATAAAATATTCTACTTTGTCGGCAATGGAACTGTATTGATAAAATATTATACTTTTTCTACAAAGTATTGAAGTTTATCGCTTTTACGAAATATTCTTTATCGTTTCAGGTTGAGCTGAAAGGAGTAATAGGAAGCCTCAGTCAGCAGGTATGTGAAGGAGGATCGAATTTTAGTGCTGGTCAAAGACAGCTTATGTGTCTGGCAAGAGCCATAGTACGTGATAATAAAATACTCGTGATGGACGAAGCGACTGCAAACGTAGATCCACAGTAAGTATTTTCATTTAGATTGATTTGTCGTTGTCTTTATTTAATCATAACGTTTTACTTTCTTTTAGTACTGATTCGTTGATTCAAAAAACCATCCGTGAAAATTTTAAACATTGCACGGTGCTCACGATAGCCCACAGATTAAACACCATCATGGACTCTGACAAAGTCTTGGTGATGGACGGTGGTAGACCCGTAGAGTTTGCACATCCGCACCAGCTCCTTCAGAAGAACAACGGGTACTTTACCCTTATGGTGAAACAGACAGGAATCACCATGGAAGCTATACTACGAAAAGTAGCGAAGGAAGATTATGAAAAGAAGTTTTCTGTGAAGAAAAAATGATGCGAGTAATGTAGATACTTAGGTTTTTTAATTAAAAACGTCTCTGACTGTCCCGTTTATTTTTATATTTATTGAATACGATGAATGACGCTAGGATTGAATACAGGTTAAGTGCCTTTAGAGTAGGTTAGTGGAATAGCAGTTTGATGATAAGAGTGTGCGATATTCTTGATTATATTATCTTTATCGATAAGGACTGGTTTACGTTTAGGAGTATGTAGGCATAAGTGGTTTATTATTTTTTATGAAAAGAAATAATAAATGAAAGAGTCGCACTTCAGTCTGTACTTTTGAATGACGTCGTCGTATGATTCATTTGACAATTTCTTAGTAAATGTTTTCTTTTTGATTGTTGTAAAATGTTATATGAGGTTCATAGAATAACTATTTAATTTTGATTATTCACTTAGGACTCTTATAGTACATATGTAAGGTAACTAGATAGTAACTTTTATATTTTTTATTTATAAGTTTGTATCTCCTTACAAATAATATATTATTCTGAAATTTGTATTTATAAGAGATTTACTCATTATTTAATAGTTTTTTCGTCTAGTACAGAGTAAATCAAAATATTTGTAAGAACTGGAATTGTAATAACTACATCTTTACAAAAAATATATATGTTATTGTGATAAGTTTGAACAAAATCTACAACATATTTGTTTAATACCAGGTTTAAACTAAAACAGAATTATATGAATAAGGTGTATTTAATTCATGCAAAGTTCGATTTCCTATTACTGTTAAATGTTTCACTGCTTAAAGAAGTAATTGTAGTTAAGGGGACTAGTTATACATTTTGTATTTCCTATATAAGGCTGACATTGTTTTAAAAATAGTATGCTACCTAGAAGTAGTTAAATATTTTGTACAATATCATCAATTTTAAATGACCATTGGAACATAATTACTGATATAAATTTAATTTACTCACCTTTATTTTAATGAATTTTTGTTTTATTTCATTAAAGAATAAAATCTATGATAATTTAAATCTGAGAAAATTTGTAATTCTAATTCTAAATTTGTTATAAACAAATATTTCAAATATTATACGTTTCTTTTAAATTGTACTGATTTCTTTTTAGAAAAGAATTGTCTTAATAAATATGTTGCCATGGTCTCTTGAATCAGTTGTTTCATTTGTTGCCAAACTTATTGTCCTAATTTTCAATATCAGCGATTCTTGTTGTTCAACTGTGACCCATTTTGCAGATCTTTTTATAAACAATAATAGATTACGGTAGATAATTACTTTGATTATTACCTATAAAACCATAAAAAAATAAAACTGTGATACTGTGTGTGGGAACTCTAGCTTTGTTATTGTGCTGAGTACGTTTGATGCACGATGTTTTTTCCAAAGTGGGACATCGTCTATTCTGCTGTGCTAGCAGGTAAAACAAATTTTATAATTTTTACAATTTACAATTGACTTCATTTTGCAATTGCACCTACAAATAATTCGGTGTTCATTACCTTTTTGTAAGTAGTATCACAAACCAAATAGCTTATCGTCATAGACCGCGCTTTAAATGCTGGATATTGGCAACCTAAAATGGATACAGAGTCTTGTTAGCAGGCAAATTTAATGCATTTAATTATGTAACTGAAGAGTTATATGTAATTTACCTTTTGTTTGGAAATGACATTTGTGTTAAATGCTAAATAAAATAAATCAAGTTAGAATTAAAACTATGAATTTATCTAATTAATTATTTATTTCAAAAAAGTTTAAAAATGTAAAATTTCCTTAAGAAGAGTACCTTAATTTTTTATTTAATAAAATTGTTGGAACCTCAAGGGTTGGTTGATACGAAATTTATTTAAAAAAAAAACAACAAATCATCAGTCAATCATCATAAGATAATACGTTCACTACTGCTGTTGCAATTATTGACTAACTTGTTTGTTTTTCGACAGACGGACTTAGGACCTTTTCCATTCAACGCAGAACGGATAATCACAACCTGGGGTGTGGGGAGATTTTTTAAATATTTTTTTTATTCAACGCACCGTGTCCGAGTTATACGGCCTTTTTACTATATGACGTCACACACCTCTTCTTTCCAAAATTTATTTTCGACATACGGGCTTCGGACCTTTTGCATTCAACTCAGAACGGACAATCAGAGCCAGGGTTGTGGGGGAGACTGTTTTAATTATTTTTTCGATTTTTTCCGAGTTATAAACACTTTTTTATTCTATGATGTCACACACCGTTGGTCCCGATTTTCTTTTTCGACATGCGAACTTCGGATGTTTTTCACTCGACCACCCAACCCTGGGAGATTTTTTGATTGTTCGAGTCATTTCCGAGGTACAAACAAATACTGTTTTTTTTCTCTCATATATTGTGACACCCCACTCTGTTCACCCACTGAGTGCTCTACTCAGAACCAAGGGGAGATTTGTTTACATTCCAGTTATTTCTGAGTTACGAGCAAAACCCGTTTTTTTTTCTCATACGTTGTGACGTCATAACTCGATCACAAAGGCTAAAAAGGCCACGCGCTCTACCCCACGCTCCCTCCCTAGGTGTCCTAAAGTTGGGCAAGCCCCAGAGACTCCTGAAGACAGCAGAGAGAGAGATAAAAGCTCTCTATGAGGACAAAGTCACTCTATCTCTATCGCATACTATAACTCTATCTCTCCCGCACACAATCAGACAAAAATGACAGAAACGAACCTTCCTTTAAAAATACATGGGATTTATCATTATCAAAATAAAACATAATTAAACTATTCAAATAACAATAATGTGCAAAATTTCTTCAGGAATATCGGCAAATTTATTTTGAAGGACGAGTCTCGTCAATGAACACTGTAAAAAATATTATTAGAAACCTTAGGTGCCCAGAAAACAGCCCCGATCTCAGTCCTTTAGACAATTTTTTTGTGGGGACATTTCAACAAAATATATTATTAAAAACCTCAAAATTTACAAATATTGAAAGAAAAAATACAGAACGAAATGTTTGATAATACCGAATTTGTTTTTAAAGTAATAAATAGTAAATTAAAGCATAATTTCAACTGTAGGTATTTTAATGTTATTTCGTTTTTAGGTATTCTCCTTATGTTGTTGTAAACGTTCGTTATAAAAATCGTTGTTTGTTATTTCAATAAGGATGAATTTTAATTTTTTCAATAATTTTTTTACTTTAAACATATATTTTATGCCAGCAAATTTTGATGTCAATAGAAAAGTCGTACATTTGTATTTAAAGTTTTTTTCTATATTTAATTATTAAACCTATAAGTGGATGTCAAAATACAAAAAAAACCTGTAACTACATTCCGCGACTCACTAATAACCTACCTTGTATATTAAATAAATTTATCATCATCTTCAAATATTAAAAAAATATATTACAAGCTGTTTAAACTATCATTACGAATTGTGTTTATTTGGAAATTATGATTATTATGACCTAACTGTGACACCGCTGCAGAATATCATATGAAACTACATAGATGTTCGTTGATCCTTTAAAACATTTTATCAATACCTACATCATACATTTAAGTAAATACAGTAACGCAAAAAACAGGTATTGATAAAAAAAAGTGTTAAAATAAATCCGTAAATACGCCTGGCAACATTGCCAAAGTGTTGTTTATATGTTGCTAGGATACACGTAGGAATGCGGGCCGCTGCATTTGATTCTTCCTAAAATTCTGCTGGTGGTGTACTCTAGCGGCAATCCGGAAATTTACAGCTGCTGTCCTATTCCAGTAGCGGTCTGGGACGAAGCTATATTGTCTTGGAAATAGTCAGGAAAATTTTCTATAAAATTAAATTGAATAAAATACAACAGTGTACTATACAAATTCTATTTCGATTCCAGTAAAAATTCTGAAATACCTACCGTATCTCTCTCAGAGAGAAAGAGATAGAAAGAGAAGAGCTGTACGGCTTCCCGTAAAAAGGACTGTATATAAGCGCGATGGGACTTCAATATCGAATATCTCGATAATTATTCATTTTTGGGTCTTAGGCCCGTGACAACTTTTGATCAGGACATCTCAAACTGTAACATATTTCATTTTCAGACAATTTGACGGTTGCTAGTTTCCATTAACTGTGTGCATGGTCCTTTACAACTATCCATGACGACCAACACTTGAATTATTTAAAAACCTCTTCAAGTTTATTTTCCTTTGAGAAACTGTAACTGCCGCACAAAATGTCTCATAAGAATTTGCCAAACTCGCTAAAGCTGCCGTTGGTCAAAAATTTCAGCTGCTTATAATGGTTTATTTCATTCACTGCACTGTTCTTTAAAGACAGTTGTTGAATGTTCGACGTTTCACTCGCACTGACACTGAAAAAATATAGTTACCTTAAAATGCCATATCGCAAAATCATACAAAAACAAAGTTTTTACAGTATCATTTTCACTCTCTGTCACTTTCTGATTTAAAAGGGTAGGGAAACCGCCCAGTGATGGCGTAGACAAGAGTTTAAGCTTTTAAGTGAAGTAAAAAGTGAATTACAATTCGACTATTTATATTTATAAAAAATACATAATTTAATTTTATTATTCTGCAAATCATGTACTATGCCCTCTAAAACCCCCACCTTCATTAAAGTTACACCCCGTATATGAACAATATGAAATAAAGGCAAAAACATATTTTCCTTTAATTCTATTATAACTAACTATCTATAAAACACTATAACTCTTTAAATATGTATTTTATAAATTTTTTAGGGGATCTCCTTCTATTCATAAGTGGAACAGCAATAACATGGTCGTCACCAGTTATAGAAAAACTGACGAACAGCACATCTTCACCGTTTGACCATGAACTTTCATCGGAAGAATCTAGCTGGGTATCCTCGATACTAACACTAGGTGCAGCAGTCAGTCCCTTCATCTACGGCTACTTCTTAGACAAATTTGGACCCAAACGCGTCATTTTGTCCATAGGTGTACCTTTTCTAGTCTCATACGTGATACTAGCCTGCGCGAAAACTACAACTTTATTTTATTTGGCTAGGTTCTTAGCCGGTTTAGCAGTTGGTGGGACTTTTGCCACTGTGCCAGTATATATAGGGGAGATTACTCCAAAGTCCAACAGAGGAGCCTTACTTTCCACAATGAGTTGCGCTGTATCCTTGGGCTTCCTGTTTCCTTACTGTCTAGGACCTTACGTTGACATTATAATCCTCAATTTGGTACTAGCTGTTTTTCCTGTTATATTCCTGGTACTTTTCTTTCTATTTGGAGTGGAATGCCCTCACTATTACCTCCACAAACAACACAATGAAATGGCTAGGATGGCTTTAAAGAGGATTAGAACAGGACAGAAAGATGAGTCTATAGAGAAAGAATTGGTAGAGATACAAACAAAAATCGAAGAAGAAGGACGTGGTGGTTTTCTGGACATGTTCGGATCTAAAGGTGCTACAAAGGCATTCATCATAGCTGTTGGTTTGTTGATTTTCCAACAATTTTCCGGAATCAACGCTGTCCTGTTCTACAGTCAAACAATCTTCAAGGAAGTAGGTACCACCTTAGACCCTGACATTTGTTCAATAATAGTAGGAGCTGTACAGTTCCTCAGCAGTCTTGTAACTCCTCTGGTAATTGACAGATATGGTAGGAAGAAAATCCTAATTTGTTCTGCGGTAGGCATGGCTTTGTCAGAAGTGCCCTTAGGCGTATACAGCTTCCTAAACGACCGTCAGATCAACGTGCAAAGTGTGTCCTTTCTTCCTATCTTGATGATGACTTTGTTCATCGTTTCCTACAACAGTGGATTTGGACCTGTTCCCTGGATAATGCTAGGGGAGATTTTTCCAACAAAAGTAAAAACTATTTCTACTTGTACGGTGTCTAGTGTTAATTGGCTGCTGGCTTTTTTCATCACTAAATATTTCAAAGCAGTCATAGACGCTCTTGGAATAGGAGAATTGTTTTGGGTATTCGCAGTGTGCTGTGTTGGTTCCATAATTTTTACCCAGCTTCGTGTTGTGGAGACCAAGGGGAAGAGTTTGGAGGAAATTCAGAACATTCTTAGTGAATAAGGAGAAAGCTTAGTTTTTCAAATTGACTTTTTTTAATAAACTGACACTGTCTTCTGACTGTTGCTATTGTGGGCACCATATTTATTCCTGTTTTTAATAATTAAATAAAATACCAATGACTAAGAAATATTTTCCTATTATTGTAATATTCCAAAATGAATATCTGAAGGGAAGATGTGGTAAGCTATTATTAATAGAGATGCAAATGTTAACAATGGTGATGTTGTTTTAATATATGTAATCGAATTAATTAAAAAATAAGTGTTAAGTGAGAAAAAGTGGTACTTCATTAAGCACATATAAAATAGGCCTAATTTTTCTGTTCTTTAAAATTATGAATTGTATTATTTGATATTACTTTTACTTTATTTAAAGGCTAATTCAAATAAATACAATTTTTTTTGATTTCATATTATTTTAGGGAAATATTTCGAATTTGAATTTTCGTTTGAATTAGGTCAATACTTTTAAAATAAATTAAGATTTTTACCTTATTTTGAAGGTAACTATTTGCCAATTATTGTAAAAATTAAAAACATATATTCTGAAAACTCTATCAAATGAAGTCAAACAGTGTTCTTTGTTACCGAAGTTAATAATCTTGTCTAAATATGTTTTGAATATCTAGATTTTTGTGTCGTACTACATCATTTGACTTCATTTGATAAGATTATTTAGAAAAAAAAATCGAGTTTATTTGAATTGCCTCTAAAAACAAGAGTTGGTAAAAAATATACAATATTTTATTATATCACCATGTCAATAGTGCATAAATGGTTGCATAGCTATCTGTAAACTTGTAACAACAAAATTCATCAGCGAGAATACTAAAAATACAGTTTATAATGTAGGCGGCCTTGCTGTACCGGTTTTCAAACTTAGCAACGTATTGCCAATCAAGCTTTCACGAGTAGTATTCTCGCTTCAGTTGTTTTCCTGTATTTTTTTTTCTTGGGTGACCTTCAAAGACATGCCAAACCGAACTGTTGTAATCAAAATTCGATCACGAATTCAGAATTTGTGACGTCTGTAATCAGATCCGAGACAAGCAAAGTTCATATCTGATTCAATATGATAATGAAGTTATTAGTGATGATAGTTAATAAATATTTTTTTCTAATAGTAAGGCTGTCAATCGTAAGGCTGTTTTTATACATAATTTTTCAAAATGAGTTTCTAGAATGGGCTACGTTACCTACACAGGGTGTTTGGAAAAGTTATATGTATTTTATTTATGGTTTCTGTAATGGAAATAGTCTGGCGGCTCAAAAAGAGTATCGGCATATTCACGGTTAGTAAAAGCATGATGGTTCATGGTCGTAAAAAAAAACCAATGAAATGTGAAGTTGGGCTCAAAGATCACAATAATTAAGAAAATAAACAATCATTAGTATCATTACAATGAAACTGTCACTATGAAAGATGCCTACTACGTGAAAATGTTAAAAAAAGTTACAGTTCTGAGCTATCCATTATTTAAAAAATAATTATTTCTGATTAAACTTCGAAACTTAGAATTCGAAAAAAAAAGTAGATACATTTTGTCTTCAAAAAAGTCCAATTCATTAAAAAATAATATCATTTGCTTGATAATTCAAAAGAATAAAAAAAATTCCAAAAATTTCTGTTGATTAGTTACATAACTATCCTTATTTATAACCGATTTTGATGAAACTTATGGCAGTTAAAGACCCTTATGGTATGATTATTATGTACAAATTTCATTCCGTTATCTTAATCAGAAAGAAAGTTATTTTAAAAAGTATCCAAATGATAAGACCCCTTTGGAGGGCGATATCTCGGTAACGGTGCTCCGGAGGACCAATGTTTATAGGAACTTTTTTTACTAATTTTGGCTCTACTTTCACCCCCTTAAATTTTGTACCAACTTTTCCAAACACCCTGTATATAACAAAATGGGATCGCAAAACTTATTGTACAGAAACCCTTTTATTAGTGGTATATTATTAATAAAAAGCTATAATTTTGATTGAATAAACCACATAATACACCTTGTATGTCTGCATAAAATCATCTCTGTCTCAAAATACCATCAATTTCATTAAAGAATCTAGTTTTGCTTGAAAAAAACTATACTTGTTTAGCACACATCTAAGTAACAATATTAATACTACTCCACATTTCCATTATTTTGCTTGTTATTTAGATTATATTTGCTATTTCTAAAATACCTTTCATGTTAACATGTTATCTCTTATCCATGTTAACCTTTGATTTCAATGTCAGAATTATAAGCGTGTTGCACGTTTTTTCTCTAAACTAAATGACCACAAATTAATTAATTATAAACTTGTTAGACTTCAACAAAATGCCGTAATTCATCGCTACAACATTGCATAACTCAATAATCAACTTATTTTTCAATATTTGTATTAGCAGCAGTTTTATTACAAAAATTATTTTATGCACTGTAACATTGCGAATTAAAAAAATTAAGATTTTTGTAGCCTCGAGGGCAACAATGTAGAGCAAGGCTGGTCCATACGTCCTTGACCAGTTGACGTCAATGCAAATGTACAGGGTGTGGTCTTGTCTACGTTATCAATGTTTTCTTCATATATCTTTTCGTGCAAATAAAGACTCGAACGTTTTTATACCCATTAATTTTCACAAATCTGTTCACTCATTCGGTAACTGTGTTTTATTTTTATTTATAGTCGTAGTATCCTTGGAAGGATATGTTATTTGTTTGGATAAGAATGTTTTAAATTCCAATCATAACTGAATTCTATTAGGTTAGGTGTATAGGTTTTCATAGTTTGTCCTCGAATATGGTACGTATATAAATTTATTCTTATACAATATTAGACTAGGTAGTTGAAAAACAACATTTTGCTGTATTTTTTTATTAAAACAGTTTACAGGGTTTTACGCACTTATAGAAGTTTTTTTTTGGTAGTTTAAATGCATTAATAATAAGCATCTTCAATAGTCAAAATCATAGACGCAACAAAACAGCTCTTGAAATTAATAGTCGTAATTGAGAACCTTTGGTTTTTTTCCTAAGTTACATACTACATAAAAAGAGTTTAAATATTCGCCTTAAATTGCGGGTAATCCGTTTCTTTGTCTTGCTTTTTACGGTAAAAAGAAAAATTACTAGGTAATCATCGTTCATTACGAAAACGTATGTCTTTTATTGTAAAAGTTATTAGTATTGTCTAAGTGAGGTTATTTTTCTAGATTCTTATTTTAATTCTGTTTTCTCTTTGAAGAAGGGCAATGTGCCTGTGGTGAATTGGTGCCTATGATTTAAAGAAGTAAACGCATTTCTATTAATCAAAACATTTATTTTACAAAATATAAATACATTTTACAAAGGATCAAATAAATATTAACCTTAAATAAATATTGGTTTATACATAATATGCTTGTAAAGGTAATAATAAAGCTCTCGGTTCACTACAATTTAAAAATAAATAATTACAATGAGTATCGATAAACTACATAGTTAAAACAATAAAACGATTATAAAATATTCGGGGTGTTAACACATTTGCAACCGCCTTCCGTACATATTCGTCATCGGAACCTTGCAAATGTGTTCACCCTCAATTTGAATGTCCTATATTTCAACATCTCAAACTTCTTAGACATATAAATTTGTTCATAGAACTTACTTACTTAATATATCATAGATATATGGGACCAGAAATCACCGAGTTTTCAAAAATTCCTCGAGGAATTGCGAACCATCAAGTATTCCTCAACGAGAAGTCGAGCTTCTAAAGATTCTTTACCAAATCTCGAGCATCAAACAACCGCCGAAAGAACACCTCTCAGTTCACATCCAAGAAAGAGATTTCTACTTGTCGGTAAATGTTTTACTTAAAAATAGAATTTACTGGAAATTACCTTCCTATTTGGATGCCTTACTGGCATAACGAAACGAGCGCAACGAGTAATACCCTGCGTTGCACCCGTTTGCTGCATTTTTTACCAAATGCAACTTCCTTTAACCTACACCTCACCTATACCCCCAGATATTTAGTTACTCGTGACTATAAAATCGCTTTTGTACGTCTAAAGCTGTTTTATAGAAACAAAATAACTGCTATGTACATGTTTGTGGAAGAAGAAGAATAATTACAAGTTGTACGGG
This sequence comes from Anoplophora glabripennis, assembly GCF_000390285.2. Lineage (NCBI taxonomy): Eukaryota > Metazoa > Arthropoda > Insecta > Coleoptera > Cerambycidae > Anoplophora > Anoplophora glabripennis. The sequence goes on along the minus strand of NW_019416212.1, from coordinate 493,549 downwards.
TGGCAGAACTGGTACACTAACCTCTGCGACCGTTCTGTTTTCTTCATGATGCCCTTCTTGTAGTACTGCCGTATGGACCTACTGAGCTTGTCGTAGTTCATTGCCGGCCTGTTTTTTCTCTTGCCCCAGAGCCGGGCTACCTTGACGGAATCTTCTATCTTGAAGATGCCCTTGGTGCGGTCTAACCACCGAATACACGAACCGTGTGTTTGGGGAGACGCGAGGAGTTCCTTCAGGAACTGCCAGAGGTGGATGTGAGAGCCAGACCTGGAGGTGGTGGGTTTCGGGGATTCGGAATGTGAGGCAGCCTCTTCTTCCTCATCTGGAATAGAAAACAGTGCGTTAGGTCTAATAAGATGAAAGAATATTTTTGAATTTTTTTGATTCCAAATTTTTAAACCAGTCTACGAAATAAAAGGAGAAATATAAGAAATCTGTATCCACGTCTATAAAATACAATACGTATTTAGTAACAACAAAGACATTTCTAATGTGTTTTCAAAAGATTTTGGTAGTGTCTATGGATCATCGATGTGTCCATCTAGCGTTAAAATATCTGATGAATCCTTTATGTCTTTATAATTGATTATAATCAGCATTCTTCAATTTGAATTTGGGAGTTAGTAAAGTTTCTGGACCAGATGGCTTACCAGATTTGATATTTAATAAGATAATTTTTGAAATCGCATTTCAATGTATTTGAAAAAAGTTAGAATTACGCCAATCCATGGAAGTAAAAGTGATAGAAAGAATTAACTTCCAATTTTTTTGCTGTCGATGTCAAGAAAGTTGTCGGAAGCAATTATAAATTGATGAACTACTTTTTAACTTGAAAAATGCCCCAATAAAAGAATTGCATGATTTTTTTCAAGGCTAATCTCGTGCATATAGGAACGTATTAATGAAACATTTGAAGTAGATGCAGTGGAAACTGATTTTGATAAAATTTATTATCCTATTTTGCTGAACTGGAAGATGTGTCAAAGTAAATAATTCTGCTTCAAATTATATCAAAATTACGGTATACCACGGGGTCCCATTTGAGTTATTTACTCTTTCTTTAGAATCTTGTGTACAGATAAAAATAACACCCTGTAAAAGGAAGCTTCGTAGTTATGTAAGCAGAAAACCTGCTCGCAGAACTGGACCGTCGACGTAAAATATAATAGGGTCTGTTTTTAGTCAATCAAGCGTTTGATTCTGCAAGTAAAAAAATTCCAAAAATGTGCAAAATCTTGGGAATCCCTAATTCGAAAATAACACAGCAATATCCTACGTAAAGGTCAAACCGTTTCTAGTTCTTTTGTTCGATTATGAGTCTTTATATTATATAAAAAGTTTTATACTCTCTTATACTTTATATTCTATTAAATGCTAAAGTTGTTAGCCTTCACTCAGAATCACATTCATTGTAAAACAGCGCCTTCTCATTAGGTGTTTGTAACGTGTAAGAAACAGTAAAATTACGATTAAATTCACGTTCATATGTTGTATTAAATGTCTTGGACTCATGTATAGAAAACTATGTTACCATATCACGTATATACAGAATATTATGTATATGATTTTTTTATTCGTATGTGGTTTAGTATTTATCGTTATTTATACACTTTGTACTTTCCCATCCTATAATTGGGATGGGAAATAAATAAATATTTTCGTTTGTTTCAAGCTTTAACAAAGTCATTACCTAACTATTTATTGAATGTGAGGTACACGTTGTATTTTATCGTATACTATACGCATCATCGGCAACGAGGCAGCATCCACTTTAAACAGCAATTTTTTAAAGCCGTGATATTAATGGTAAGCCATTAGAAGCGCCATACGATTTATTAGTCTATGTCGATCCACACAAATGGTTTTCCATTGTTCTTTCACTAGTATTGCTGGAATTCTGATTCATTTGAATTATTCATTTGTACAAACGTTCTCGTAAAATACAGCCAACAGTTTTCATTACTTTCCAGAACACTAAAATCTAAATACATAAATTTCCTAACAACCTCTACGTCTGTTATTGCGGTATCATCATTCTCTTAATCCTCTGTTGTTACTGTAAGTGTAATACTTGCTTTTCGACAATTCATACTTTTATTATTAGAGGTACACCAAAAGGTGATATTTCAGAATTCAATAATTAACATCATATTCCAATCTATTTGAATTTATAACCCCACAGGTGTCCCAAATTAAAAAAAAATATTCACTGAACATAAGGACGACGACTATATGCAAATAATTTTCTTTATTTCAATTTTAATATATATCGTTATTTTATTCGGAATCACTAGTAAAGTTTCACGTGTTCAACATGCTAAACTCTGATATATAAAATAATAATTCGTTTCGTCAGTTTCATACGACGCCACACTATCAGTTAAAAACTGTAGGACGAAGCAAATCTCCATGATGAATCACTATTCTTTGTCTGTGTAACATTTTAATATTTTCTCACGTTACTCAGATAGAGGTGTGATAGGATGACGTATATAGGTAAAAAGAGTTGTTATAGATTTTTTTAGGCTTACAGAATACCAAAGGTTATTGCTCATAACCTTACCGCTAACTTATACTGATTCAAGATAGTATTATCAACTTTCCCCCAGATTTGGATTGATTTTAGTAAAGTAAAAGTATACACATACCTTCGGAAACATCACCACTTGAAGCATTGCTGGACGTAGTCTCTGGAAGCCATTGCATACCCAAATCTTCCTCTGAATACGCTGCTTTCCATATCTCTAGCTGAGCGTAAAGGATCATACCACCCTGAAACAAAAAAACATTTAAGTCGAAATTGGAACACTTTCATTGATAATCTTATTACAGACTTATATCTGGGCTTTGAGAAGAATGTTCCACAAATTTAGGATTAATGTCATGATTAAGGTAAGTATTGAAACCGCGTTAAAGTTTGTAAAGACATATTAATCTCTGCAACAACTGGACTTGCAGCGGATCAAGCCATAAACCTGATTTACTGCTAAATTCTAGTTCCAAAAGAGGTTCATATTTCAAGTTGATTCAGAATGCAAAAACAAGTAATTAAAGCAAAAATTCCAATTAAGATGAAATATTGTGCCGCCTCTAAACTGATTTCTTAAGATCACTGAAAAAACGTTAACATCAAAGCTGTATTACAAGTTCTTCTGATAATAATTTATTTCTTTTCCTCCATTATCGGTAGTTAATTTTATCGCCACTAGAAATTAATTAAAATAGTTCAAGAGGCACTACCACCAACAGCAAAATCCTGAATCTATTTAGAGATCACGATATGAAATAAAGAGAAACGATTGGTTGTCACTTCAACCAATGGAATTCGAGATGAAGTAACGTACCATAACATTGTTTACACTATCTGCAGATGTAAATTATGGTGCAATAAATAACATTTTTAATCAAATATATAGAACTGCCACTCCGGCAAGAAGGAGTGTTCAACAGGTTGGTATTTAGGTTGCGTTTAATAGTTGAGCCATTAGTTTATATATCACGCAACTGCAATTACTTCTTGAGAAATACGCAAGTGATTTATGCAAGCTTTTAAGAATGCCACCAGAGGGTGAGTCAAGTGCTGGGATACCATTCGAATTCTGACTCTCGTTGCCTTGTACAGTTTCATCGAAAGGGATAGGTGGTGAATTTTTGATATTGCTCCGGAAGAATTGTCACGTTTTAAGAAAGCTTTTGGGGGAGCGCACGGTAGTACATTATTTATATTAGACCTTCAATATGCTGAAGCAACTTATAAATAATAATACATTTTTTTTCCTAAAATGATTCTTATGATTCTTCAAAGATCAGTCAATCACTAGACATTGGAATTGGGTCTGAGATTTTTCATCTGTCAAGAATTTTTCTTTGAATTCGTTGACAAAAATGTAGATCTGCATAGACAATTTCCACCAGAATGTTTTATCAGAAGATGATCATAAAACTCAATTATTTTGCCCTAATTTGAATGAGAAAAAATTATGTAATGTTATATCAAAATCAAAATGATTTTAAACCAAATCGAAATGATAGTTATGTAGTATTTCATTGAATAATTGTGTGAAAGACCTTTAAAACTGGACTAACCCTTTTACTTTATACAATAAAACCATATTTCATGGCACTGTCGATGTAACATAAGACAGCAACTCATTTAAGAATCTAATTAGTTTGTATTCGTGTTTACCGGCATGTGGTCACTGCTTCTTTCTCTCTTCAAAAAGAGAATATTAACTGTAGATCCGATTTTAAACAACAAAGTGTTAGGCATTTTGAACAAGCAAACCAGCACATTTTGCGTGTGATCTGCCTACCCAAACTACGACGCATCTTTAGAATATTAAACTATTTCAAACTTATTTTTCAATACCGACGCGAAGGAAGTTATAAAAATACATTCTCGCAATTTTTACGATCAAGTAGGTCGAGTTTGGACTTTCTCTTCGTGTTTGTTGTAGAAAATAGCGTTCGTCGGACGTCTTACAACCGCAAGGGCGGTGCTGAGGACGGTCAATGACATCGGAAACCTCATCGCTTTATTAAAACGGCCAAAAAATTAATCACGAAACAAACCGCGCGTTAAGCTGTCGAAATCATAAAAACCATAGGCATGATCTACTACATTTATGACAGAACAAAAATTTAATTTTCTAAAATGGCGATTTGTCTTTCAAAAGGTGCCCATAATTAATAATAGAGTTAAAAATAATCTCTACGACCTTTCTGACTCACTTAACCGCGTATGTGGAAGATATATAAGAAGAATGATGTTAAAAGAAAATAATAGTCAGCAGCGTGAGAATTTTACAATGTTTAATTTAGTAATGTGGTCGATGATGAACAGTGATGTCATTGGTGTAGAAAATTCGCGGTTTCTGTACATCGGGAGGTTGTAATTACTATTATTACTTCCTCCTGAGTTTTTGGAAGCTTTCATTGAAGGATAAATAAACGTAGGGGCCACGTCATTCACGCCATGTTAAAATTTGTGACAGTTTTACTGTGAGAAGCATGGATTTGACTGGTTTAACGAGAAAAATGACGCTGATATTAATTCTTTAACGTTTAGATATAAGATGTTTAAAATAGGAATTTTGTCATTGATTTAATTTTAAAAAGTTATTCTAAATATTCCGAGGGTTTATTTAATATTAATTCTAATAATTTTACTTTTGTGCTTTGTATATTGGCTGACCAAATCACCCTGTACATTTATCTAGACAAAAACAATTTAATACTCGTTTGCCTCTAAAGAAAGTCAAGTCTGTTTGGTTTCAGCACGAGTGAAAGTTACTTTTAAGCAAAATTATCATATCTTCTGACGAAACCAATTAATTTCGTGTCGCACTAATCAACTATATCAATAACACTACTCTCGTCACGTCTGTAAATATTAGCGTATAGGACAATATTTTTATTTTCCAGCACTCCAACTAACCAATTCGCTAAAAGGAATGTAAAAATCGGGTCATGCGAAGTCTAGGCAAGGTGAACATAACTGTAATCTCCTCATTAAGATTGACAACTGCACCACACTTGGCCAGCAAAGAGTTGGAAGTGTTACTTTGACTAGCAAAATGCCCCGCAGCATGTGTTGTTGATTTCTATATTGGGTAAGCGTAAAAGACAAGTTTTTACTGATGTTTTGAAAGCTCAACATTGGTCAACTAGAAATAGGATAGGGCAAAATTAGAAGGAAACCAATTAGCATATATCTTCAGCGTTAAAAAATTAATTGCTCATTAGAATACTATTTCTAAAATAAGAAAACACAAATTCATGTTTTTTTTTAAATTTTTTAAAACATCGGTGCTTAAAGAGATTCATCATATTTTCCTTAATTTACGTCTCCGATAAATTTTAATTAATTATCTTATACGGTTTAAATAACAAATTCTTTATACTTTTACTACTAATTATAGAAATTATTAAAAAAAACCAACGGAATAGCAAATCATCGATCAATCACTGTTAATTACGAACAGAAGTAGCAAAATTAGTTAGACGTTTATAATGTTTCTTGAAGAGTGTCAAAATTTATTGTTGTTTTGATGAGTTCACGCTGTTATTTCTGAACCTTGATGCAGCATCAGATTTTTTTATTTATAATTTTATATTAGGTGTTCACTGGTTGTCGTAAATATTTACATTTTAGGGCATGAAATTCATGGTTTCTAACAATCGTATTTTTGTATGTACTGAAACTGAAACCATTTGATTACTTTAACAAATCATTGAAGTAAATCCGCCAAGAAAAACAAAGATTAATAAAATAAAGCAGTGTTAAATCAAATAACTTGATAACGGAACACAAAGGAAATAAGGAAAGTAAAATTTGTTGTTTCATAAGTATGTTCCACAAAACTATATTGTCGATTCGTCACTATTTATTTCTAAATAGGATGTATTGAATGTTGCTAAAACAAAGAAGGAACAGCTCAACTCTCGATTTTTTGCCGATTTCTTTAATAGCATCTCATCAATATAAATTCGTTTGCATTGTTTAAAAAATGTCAAGGCTATAACTTAGAACCAAATAAAATAAATGTTAAATCCTAAATTATATTCACAGTTAACTCTCCAATAAACCTTGAAAAAAATCGCTGCTTGAATCACCAAGATTTTTTATTTTGAGTCACTTTTCATAGAAGTACTCTACTCAACTCACCTGAGGAGCCCTTCTGGTGAAGTCTTCTTCTGAGAGAGTGACTAGACTTGATCCGGGCATATCCCACTGTTCCGCAACTGGTTCTGGGAGGCCAAACTGTCTGGATGTCCATCTGATCCAGGACAAGACGCTGGCCGCGTCCCACTGAGATGGATCTGCAAAAACGAAAAGTCTAGTTGAAGTCAATCGTGGAAAATTTCAAATAAATGAATGAATAATTTTATTTAATTTTAATAAACCCAATATAAGTCTTCGTTTAATTCGAAACCTTGATGAATTTTTAAAAACTTTGCTTCTATAATGATATTCGAATTTATCCCAATATACACAAATACACATTAAACAAGAGAATCAATCAAATCCATGAGTGTTTCCAAGGCAACTAAATATAACAAATGAATAAATTTTATATAAACAAGTGAAAGTCCAAACAAATGCTATTAAACAATAATATACAGGGAAAGACATTGAACGCAATCCCATCGCAGCAAGCCAAGCTGACATTTATCTTATTATAAATGAATTACTGGTTTATCTGTACGTTTTATCAATATAGTACTCTAAAAATAGCAAAAGTACGCAGTTGCGTTCCACTCCTCGGAAACAAGAAACGACCTTCGCTTCAGACTGGAGCTGTGTCTAAATCAAACGATTTCCATTCACCCACACTAAATCATACACTTTCAGGGCCAGCGAGGAAAGAGATACAGGGTGTTGCACTGCGCTGGATCAACTGGTGAGTACCGCGAACGCCGTAACTCGAAGAAAAACGAAGCTAAATGAAGAACCGAAAAACTTTGAAGAACAGTGAAAGACAACTGTAGCTGTAGTTGTCTTGTTAAAATTGAGGAAGAAAATAAGTCTTGGAAAAGAAGAAATACCGCAGAAAAAGATAGTCTGCAACAACATATTTTCTTCGGGATATTAAATTTCTCTATACTTTTCTATTACTCTTCATTCTCGCGACTTCTTCTCTCCAAGAAAACCTGCTCTTTCCCTCTTCAATATCCAAATTTACAGAGATATATTATTGTGGTAACGTAAACTATTATTCAGTTCTAGATGTTATCTTATATCCCAAAATGACAAGTGAACAAAACAAAGTTTATTGTGTTTAAGCAATTTTTGATAGTTATAAAAGTCTGCGTAAATGAAGTTACTTGTTACTGCAGTTTTTGATGACACCACCACTATCAAACTTTCACTAAAGAGAACTTTAGAAAGAAGTCACTTTAAAGACCCAAAGAAACGGTTTTTTTCTTCATTAATGCTTGTGCAACTAAATAATGTAATCTACAACAACTTCATTTTTATTCATCTATTTATTATTCATTGTTTTTTAATTTCTCTCAAATTGTCTATATATTTCATAAAATTTTCTCTTCTTCCAATAAAATTGAGCTTCTTATCTGTTCAAAAACCATATAAATAGAGATGTCTTATGAAAATCTTTCTTCACCTTTATAAGTGATTTTCCATATAACTCAGGACATTGCAAAAACGATTGTTAAACAGTATTTTGTATTTATAAAATGTAAGTCTAAATAGTTACTTAGTACTGTATAGATTTTGAAGACACCGTTGAAGATGCATTCGACCAAAAGTGGAACACATTACCAAAGGCACAGATTGAATCAGTTTTTGTTCTCCTTGCAGAAAGGAATATAATAATCATACTGCAATTATAAAAACTCGTCTTAAGTGATCTGTGATGGATACTATAGAGAACCAAAAAACGTTATCTGTCCCAGTAGCCCACTACGGATTCTTCCTATATTTGGCCGCTATAATTACATTAAAGACCCAGAAGTATCGAAAACAATACACATAAAGCTGAAGTAGAATGGCAAGTCTAAGGTGTGGTGTTCCAAGGACGGTAATCCTGAACTGGTATGCCATTTTCCTCACGCTCTGAATAAGACTTCGAGAGCACATCAATTATAACGAGTATAATGAATGGGCGGTGGTCGCCGGATTTTTTTATTTAAATCAACTCAACTCCTTGAACAAAGGATGTTTTGGTGCAGATAGTTGATGTCTTGTTTTGTTGCGGTTACATAACAGTGCAAGTTTTTCTGCTACTGGTTGTCCACATGTTTGGTTGCTCCGGTATTTTAAAACGGAGGACTATTGGTTCTTAAAAAAATTGAATATTAATTAACGAATTTGACAAGTGTGACGTAAATTTTGCAATGCAGCGCTCGTTATCGGACATGTGCCTTATTATATTAAGCCGCAAAGCGGATCTTACATTCCAAATACTTTTGACAGTTTAAACAAATCAGGTTCGCTGTCTCTTGTTATGTCGTCACCTCTTTCAGGCAAAGTAAAGACAAGCGGCAACTTACATTTCGTACATGGACAGTGGTTTCCTTAAATGATAAAATTGCATCTTTTTTGTCAGTTAAATATCAATATTTTTGTTATTTATCTGTACAAAACGCAATATTTATAAAATTTCACTATACATAATGATTCTAATTCGAAACATTAACAAAATGTATAATAAATTGGCTTGTTATCCAATGCAAATTAAGCCTTCAAATGTCTGTTTTGCGCTAGAACCTTCACTTCGCAATAATCTAAAGTTTAATAGATTACCTTCTGATTTTATGGTGAATCTATTTATAGTTCTTGTAATTATAACAAAATAAACAAAAGATCTTCCTCTTCATCTCGCTTAGTTGTGTTTTAAAATAGTACATATATAATTTTTACGACAAAATTATTTTACTTCAAGATGAATAAATTTGATATCAACTACTCTGCGGGCTACAGCTCCGTGCAGCATTGAATTATACCCGCAATATTTAGTATTATTATATCTATTATTCTCTTCATCTCTAGATCCCTGCTGCTTAAATTAATATTTTTTTTCATTTTGTTTTATTTGCTACTTTTTGGTTATTTTTGTATTAGTTAATTGTTAATGCACTTTTAATTTTTTTTAACACATTTTTACCATTTGAATTGTCCACATTTTACACCAGACATACCTCGACAGGTCTCATTTTAATAGTTGTAGCAGCAAAATATTTCACATTCCTAGAATAATTCTCAATGCTGATACTATTAATAGCAACGTAAAGCCTTCAAATAAGCAGAAAATACGCCACAAATTTTTTCTTCGCCATACCCTAATAAAATTAACATAACCAACATAAAATCTTTATTCGTCTATTAGGGAACCGAAAATAGCTTTTGAATTTATTAGACGAGTTAAAAATATCTTTAGTAAAACATTCTTTCTAACATATACAATATCTAATCGAATTTGGGATTTCACACTGCGAATGTTTTATTTAATGACTTTAATTTCTTAAAAAAAGCAATGTCGCATAAAAGATACCATATTTAGATGACATCTGGAAAGATGTCAACGTTTCTTTAACGTAATTATTTGGGATTTAACTAAAAATAAGTTAACAGAAAAGAGCATTGCAGTCATTCCATTTAGAAAAATAATAGTATTGATTGCAAGTTTACAAGTTCAGAAATTTTTGTAATAAAAAACAGTTTAGAAAACACAATTTCTTCCAAAACATAAAATCTTATAGCACAAAAATTTAGATGCACCTTTAAAAATATTTACTGATGGACTTCAAAAGCATCACAATTACAAATGTTAAAAACAATAAATATCGCCCCTATAATAAACAGTAATTTCCCAATTTTAAATATATGTTGTTTTCACAGATGGTAGCAAGTGTTGTCTTTCTCAAAAATAAAATTATATCAGGCTTACCTCTGGAGATCCCCAGAGTGGCACAGGTGTTGTCAACATCTTTCCTCATCTGCTCGATGGCTAAATTCAGAACAGGCTCGATGTTTTCCCTCGCGATCTGCTCACTCAAGTCACTCGGTTCACCTTCGGGCTCCTCCATCTTAATCTCACCACCAAGAAATCCGAAGTCAATAGGTCTTATGTTGTACTTCTTTTGGAAGCTGGTATCCCTCAACACCTCCCTCAGGAGTTGGTGATCCTTGGGCTTCTCGGGCTCTGGTTTTTTCAGGTCCTCTTCCAACAGCTGCCTCAGCGTGTCTGTATCCTGGAATCCTTGCAATATGTTACCGAAGTCGACAGTACTCTCCTGCTTTATTTGTTTTTCTAACACAGTGGTGTCTAACAGATCCAAGACATCCGCACCGTCTCGTGTCAAGCTCAGATGATCCGGAGACGCTGACGCGTATGACGTAGAGAAGCTCTCTTCCTTTATCTTGAACGGCGCGAAATTGGGAAGCGGTGACGTAGAGTTGGAGTACGTTTCCGTCTTTATGTACTGGTTCTGGACGTAGTCTTCGCTGCAAGGTGACCTGGAGTATACGGAACTTGGGGAAGCTGTGTACAGGGACTGCTCTGGGGAGCTGGGGTAGAAATTGCCTTCCCCAGATTGTCTGTAGTTGGTGAAGTGGTCGTTGGGCGACAACAATCCTTGGCTTTGTGGCGAGTAAGGCGACAAGGCTCCCACGGGAGAATTTGGGTAATTCTTAGGGCTCGGAACTTCCAAGTAGATATTTGAAACTGGAGACCTGGGGTAGTTATGATTCTTCTTCTCGTCAGGTACTAGTAACGTTTGGAAGTCAGGCCCCAGGTCTATATTATTTTCTGTTGGAGGTTTCTGTTGTGGGGTATTGGGGTAGAACGTGGCGTATATTTTGGGGTGGACGTTTTTGTCTGGGTTTGGGGGTGGGGGTGATTGTGTGTAGAAGAGGGTGGAAGGCGATACTGGCTGATCACCTCCTGGTAAGAGCGACAAATCGAAATTGTCGGCGAAGTTGCTGTAGTCACATGGGGGGGTAAACCCTGCGGATGGTACAGTTTGGGGCATCTGAAAAGAAAGAAGCTAGTTAGTTATTATTTAGAAAAATTCATTGATACGAAGAGAAAATTACAGTTATTTTCCCAATTGAAATTAAAATAATGTTACGTAATTAACCGAGTAGTTTCTATTTAATTCATTGACAAGTTGTGTTGTTTATATTTATTTACTCTACATACTGAGGTTACAAACTCTGGCCAAAAGATCTTTGACCTCAAGGAGAGAGCAATTCTATAAATTTTTACAAAGGAAAATTTAATAAGATAAAAATAACACAAACATATAAGTAAATAACTTGTTCTTAATAATCTAGAGAAGTTTTAAATATTTCTTAAAAACATAAGTTCATTATCGTCAAGTATAGTGTCATATTATCTGTAATTCTCTCTTCTCTAACCTTTGCCGTTTCTATGTTATACTTTATTAACAGCAATAAAAAATCAAATAATTAAATGTAATCGTAATAAACAAGAACAAGAAAATTATTATGAAAATAATAAAAAAGTTAAAGAAAAGTCTCCACTATTATTTTATAGAACTAAAACGATATTCTAAATAAAGAAATATATTTGCACGAATAATTTTGTAAGTTTCCTTGAAATATGAGACAAATCTCGCTAAGTAAAGTACAGTGACTTCAATTACCATAACGAAAAACATTGTTAGGAGCGGTTTGCCTTTTGTTGATATTACATCTGAAAAACCCATACTTTTAATTCATCAAACTGTGGTATGAAACATTTTTTTTTCAACGATATATATTTACCCACGTCAGGACATAATTATTCCGTAAAATTCAGAAACATTACGAGTAACTGTGTAATATCTAGTGTGTAATACTGCTCACCAGACTGTATAGAAGGCATATGACGTGGTAGCCATATGTGAGAAATGCGAATATTTATTTTACTTTAAATATATATACGCGTGTGTTCTATACATAGAACGCAAAAATATTTGTACTTTATTTCTATTAGGCCTTAAAATTAGAACCTTACTGGATTTGGCGATTATGAAAATACGAGGATGGTTATGAAGTCATTGAAATTTGATACCAAAATGGATACCTATCAAAATAGGACACTGAAATATTATATTTTCATTAACGTCACATCGTTAATATATCAGTGCAAACTAGGGAATGTGTCAAAGACCTTGTAGCTCATCAGAAACCAAGACTAAGTACATAGTTGAATTATAAACAAAACTAACTCCTATCGACAGTTTAACCAGGATATTCTTCAGAAGTTTCAGAAGAAATATTGTATTCCTTTCATGTATCAGTATCGATGCTCACCAAAACTGTGAATGAAATCAATCAAACGGTTTCCTAGTTGTCTCAATAGAACGACAGGAATGATTCAGGGTCAACAACTTAACACTCAATTATTTTTTCTGTCCCTTGAATGAGAAATTTTGTTAAATTAATGACAGTTTGGTAGTATCAAGACAATTTGAAAACTTATCAGATTTCAATTGTATGATCATATTTTCAACAAAATTGTAAGATGTAAATCAAACATGGACCAAAAACTGTGGTTCAGTTCCACTGCATTTGAGAAACAGTTGCTCGCAATCAAATGGAACAAGATTTAATAGCAAAAGACATACCTGAATTTTTAACTGAATATCAAAATGGAAGCAATTAAAAGATTTGCATCGTCCCATATGTTTCAAAACCATTAATTCTCTGTCACTTTCGAAAGTTACAATAGAATTTAGAGTGTCCCTCGTAAAATTGTAGGGTGCGATAATTTAAAATGTTCCTTCGTTTTACTTATGGCTGATGGTAACTTCTACTGGTAAACTTACTTAAAGAAAAACGTCAGTCTCATTTACAAAAAGACGCAACGAAATTAAAAATGAATATTTTGAGAATAACCGCACTAATATTGAGCACTATACCCATCTCTTTCGTTCCGCTGAGTCGGCCGGATGGTTCACTACACTACACTGAGGCTGAGGTGGAATGCATGTGGGACCCAATCGCATTCGTATGTGATAACGCACGAGACAATCACAAAACTAAATCCCGAACTAAAACTAAAAAGCGTCCATCTTTTTTTGATTAGCCTGCCCGCGCTCCCTCTCATTTACCTTGATTTTGAACAGATTCCATGTCCGCAAAGCCTGCATTGTCAAGGCACGGTCTAAGCTGTATCCTTTTCAGCGCGACGCTTTAGAATATGTCCTCTCTCGCTCCGCCACTAGGAAATTTTACGAGTAAAAGTGCATTACGTCAGCGTGCTGTACGCTTTTTACGCAAATGAATTCGTCTGAGATGATGGCGGTTTTATTTTAATAAATGCCATAATCTGGGATTCGCGATGGAGCACCGTGCGATTCGCAGGGAATTCTGACTCCAATTAGCGCTTCGCTGTTATGTCATCGTATAATGTTTATTTCATTGCCTGGGTTTTTATGATTCACGATTAATTGAGGTAATTGATGGTCTACGTGAACTGCACAAACAGCTTTGGTGTTTAGATACTTTTAAATAAACTTTACCGAGACTTAAAGAACGTCGAAATGAATGGGAATGTTTCCTGAGGGAGCTTCTTCCCTTGAGAATTCAACGAGAAAATGCAGTTGCTATTAATACATAAAAATAAATGTTTACCCTTAAGCTTGTAAAGGCATTTAGACATCACATTTAGAAGATTCCATCTTAAAATGCTTCTTTCAGGTATTCAGGAATTTATATAATTTGTCTCTGAATTTCCCTGAAAGAGCATTTCTCCAGATTGCTTTTGGAAAAGCAGCTTTTCAATTATTCGTTGTCGATTGCTTTTATAGGTTGTGTAATATTCCACACACAATTCTAGAGAAATTCAACAAATGACTTTGATTAAATCTAAGAAAAAAGGTCGCACGAACCTAAGTTCGTAAGTTTAGAAAATATAAATTTTCGAAAGATTAGTGAAAATCTTAAGTACTATTCGAAAGTTCGAGAATTCGATACAGTACATTAAATAGTTTCTTGAGGGTGGACGAAATGTATACGTTTTCGTAGGAAATAATCCGCATTTTGTTTTTGGAATCACGATCTCTTTAATCCTTTAGAATTGTTTCCTTCCACCTTTAATGGCTCTTCTTAAAAAAAAACAGCTTTTTCGTTTTATATTCCAACTTTTTAATCTTGTGACTTTATAAGAAAATATTCGAAATGTTAGTAAAAAATCGTAAATATTTGATAGTTTTATGAAAACTGTAAACTTTCGAAATATTAGTTAATATACTCGAAAACTTAGTGAAAAGGGAAACGGATAATATTTCATTCCAATATGACTTTTTGAGGATAAACAGAATGTATGAATTCAAAATAATCTATAGGTTGAATCTTTTTTTAAGACCACGCTACCATTAGTCATCTCAATTTTTTTTATCACCACTACTCTTTTCCTGAAAAAAAAAAAACAGTTTTATTGTATCTTTTAATTTTTTTAATCTCATGACAACAAATGAATATTCGAAAGATTACTGAAATTTGCACATATTTCGAAATATTAATGAAAATCTAAATTTCAAAACTTTAGCGAAAATGGTAAATTTTTAATATATTTTATTTAAATAAGCAATATAAAGAGTTTTTAAGAACAAACCGAAGGTATGAATTACTGTTAGAAATAGTCTACGGGTTGACTATTTTATTTGGAGCCACGACAATTTTTTTAATACGACCATAATGACTTCTTTAAATTAACTAAAGCAACTTATTCAATACAACTGTTTAATCCCGTATCCTTTAATAATTTGATTGAAACACATTAAAATGTGACTTAATTCTATTTTTTAACATTTTACAAACAAACATTAATTCTGCTAAAATGTATTACTCTAATTCTACTACCGCTTGATTATAATCACGATGAAAAAAAGAAGCTTCTGTTGCTACAACAAAAATTTGTAATGCGGTCCTGCCTGATTTCTTAATGTGCGGTCGTTAGTTGTTAAAAATGTTTATGTCAATTTTCGATTGACAATTAGTCGATGTAAAGGAATGTAAATCACTTCGCATGCTGTTCCATTTCAAATCCGTTAGTTTTAGATGGAATATGCATGGGTTGGTATTTACAGCGAATTATACTTTTCGCACGGCAATTTTCGCAACGTTTATTGCATAAAAAATTCATGTATCCAAAGATCTTTATCAAAATTTCAGCGACTCGGAGTTCCTTTAAGGATATGGAGATAATTTTAACTTTCAAGGTGAACTTTCATATCACGTATATGCATATATAAAAAAGGTTTTTCCAAATTTGCTCTACATTGCTAAGTAGGTGCCTACAAGAGGAGAAAAAATTTGCAACTTGTTAACAACTGGTCGTGGAGAGACACATAAGACGACAACAAAGCGAGGTATAAAAATTACTGAATTTACATGATTTAAGTATGAATGTCCTTCAGAATTTTCAAATTCATTTCAATTTCTTTTATTGTGAGGAATTCGTGGTGATATAATTTACAGAAAATTGGAATAATGTAGCAAATATATATATATATATATTTCTTTTTTTATATTATATATTTTATATTTCTTTATTTTCTTAATTTAAGTGAATTATCAAAAGTAATTTTTTTAAATCTGAACATTGATCACACACAATCTTCAAAAACGGTCAATATTCGAAACATTTGAGAAAATTAATAATTCATAAGTGAAAAATAATAAATAGTCGAAACTTTAATCAAAACAGTAAATAATCGATTGATCACACACTATCTTCAAAAACGATCAATATTCGAAACATTAGAAAAAATTAATAATTCGTAAGTGAAAAATAATAAATAGTCGAAACTTTAATCAAAACAGTAAATAATCGAAAGATTTGTAAAAATTCCTTTCTTAATGTAAATAACGTCTGACATCACATCTATCTTAAAAAATTATAAGTATTCGAAACATTAGTGAAAATACTAAATCTTCGGAAGGTTGATAAATTTTGAATGAATCAACCAAGTTAAAATTGGGTTTTATATCTGAACACTGACATCACTTCTAGTATGTTTTAACAAATATTGCATAAATGTCATCGACAGCACTATTTACACATTTTT
Organism: Anoplophora glabripennis; assembly: GCF_000390285.2. NCBI lineage: Eukaryota > Metazoa > Arthropoda > Insecta > Coleoptera > Cerambycidae > Anoplophora > Anoplophora glabripennis. Next base: position 477,004 of record NW_019416212.1, on the reverse strand, counting down.
CTGTTAAACATTGACTTCCAAGAGGTACTAACGGTGCTAAAACATCTGCAAATACCTTGTTCACACTTTTATACTCACTTTTATACTTAAGTGTTAACAAGGTGAGAATTTCCCGAATCACTAGTATTAACTGTCTTAATAATTAGACCTGAAATTCTCCGTTAGGTTAATGTCGAAATGTTGCGCCAACTAAAAGTAAAACCAGAACCGATTCCTTGGGTAGGTCCATCGACTTTCTCTTTTCCTTCTTGGAATCCCATGACGCATAAGTGAAGTGTACTAACTGCAAATTAACCGTTATTTTGCGAAATGAACCGTTAATATTTTATTAGCTTATTGTTTTCAACAACTAAGATTCTCATAGGTACCTGATTACCTATATTTGGAAAGAGGAATGTAACTGTAAACTATAATTTGATATTAATCGTTAACAACATACGGGGTGTACATTCCGTGTGTCATTTTAAGAAGAAAATATATTTTCGAGTTATAAGTGTTGCATTTTTGACAAAATATCTTTTAGGCAAAAGTCCCTTATTGTGTTTGGCACTAATTGATGGAATTTCAGTAAAGTATACGGGGTGACCTAGACCATTAGCCACCATCTTCTTATTTTTCAACAATTTTTATTAAAAAAGTTTTTCGATATTTACTAACTGACTTTGAATTTTTCTAATTTTTCCGAAAAATCATAATTTTTCCCTTCTGTGTGTGAAGTCGGTCGTAGGTATATTGGTAGTCGCTGGTAGAAGTCCCTGCTCCTTAGCGCCACTCTGCAGGGGTCGTCTTCCGGGAACCCCGTGGTGCGTCCGGCGGCGTTCTTGACGTTGTGCTTAAAAATGGGTCATTTGCAACATGTGTACCCACAACGTTAAAGATTTAAATAATGAAGAAACACGAAGAATGTAAATATTGAAAGTACGTTAATTTTCACGGCAACTCCTACAACATCGGTACAGACTTCATCTGCTAATGTGCTTAATTTCTCTAAACATGTTCCATATCTTTGAGAGACTGTAAATACCGAGATTTTTTGTAAAATTATTGAGAAATAGAGGACTCTCGCATAAAGCAAAATAACTGGGAAAAATAATCATATTTCGATTTTCCTGTAATGGCGACCAGTCATCAGTTGGGTCACCTTGTCAATCAGTGGTCGAGATACTGGAAGATAATGCCACCAATTTTAATTCCACTACTTCAGAAGTTCGATTTGTAATCTAAAATTTTATTTTAATATCGACAGTAATTCTAACATTTTCCTTGTTAAAATGATCCGAAGAATTAGGTCCTTTTACTTTTTTGAAAAACTATATAAATGACAATTTTTGCAATACCTTAATTGCCTGAAGAAATTTATTTAAACATCACCCTGTATATATTTTTAGAGACGTTAGTTTATCTTACGGTTAAAATTAAAATTGATTACATGTCTGATTTCCTGGGATTTTTTAAATTATTTATTTATTTTAACTATCGCTTCTCCTCACGTTTGTCAATTAGAAACACAAATAATAATTGTAATTCTAGGAATTGTTACTCGAGAAAATGGAATTTTTTTTAAAAACAGATTCGCATCATGGCTAATTAATTGAGATAGTAGTAGTTTAAGCTTATCTTGTATAATTATTAACTAAGTAATATTTAAAAACATACAGGTAATTTTTATTTTAAACACTGTAATTTGCATATATGTGAGACGAACTATTGGGACCTTAAAAAATCTTTCTTTCAAGAAGTATATATTTATAAATACCTTATATAATAATGCTGTATTTATAGAAATAAAGTGCAAAAAGTTATTGACACAACTTGGAATTATAAACTATTCGTTTCTTCTACATTGTTAAAACAGTCAGCAACATTTTCACAACGTTTTGCCTTTGTAATACCAAATAGTATTTCTTCATCGAACCTTGTCTAACGCTAGTTTTGCAATGGGTATTTTCAAAATTTACATCAAACGAAAATCCCAGATCTTTAACCTCTTCTAAACACAAAAATAACATAAGAAATTCAATTATTATTTTCAGCGATTTTAGGAAACATCCACTGTTTTTATATTAAATTTGAATTAATTTATAATTCACATTCCATGCACCGAGGAGCAACTCGACTTACAATAACAACGTTACTTGCGTCCGTGGAAAGAATAAAACGCTTCCAAGTTAATTTAAGTTCTTGCCGTATTACGTAAAGTCGCTTCTTGATTCGGATTATGAGTTCGATAGCCTCTTCGTGACTTTCATCTTAATATTCAAATGAAAATATTATTGCGACGAACTTTCACCGTGACAAATTCACCAGTCATTCCTAAACTTGACGTATCAATTAAGGACGATAAACAGAAGCGCATATGTGGAACAATGTAACGTTAAAAATGTAGTGAAATTGAAGAAGAAACATTATACGTAATGTACATTTAAATGTCTATAAACAGAAGAAATAAATGTCAAGAGAGAGAGAGGAAAGAAAAGAAATAGAACAACGAACACACATTTCTTTGTGAAAGATTAATAAAAGGCAACTAAAAAGGAAAATAGTAGTAAATAAGGAAAAACAAATTGGAAAAATGAAATTAAGAAGGAAGAGCAGACGGAACAGAATCAAAATTGTCAGAAATTGGAAAGACTAAAGAAAGAATAAAGGTAGGAAGAAAGAAGTGAGGCAACCTGAGATGTTAGGAAAAGTTTGAAGCAAAAGAGTAAAACTAGAAAGGAAAGCAAATATAGTCTGGAAAGTCGGAAGTAATGTGCCTAACTAAAAGGTCAAAGTTAGATGGGAAAGATCATGGAGATTCATAATCAACTAGTCACAATAGAAAAAATTTATCCGCTCCATTTCTACAATTTGCAATTTTCATGGCACCTTAAACAATACGTTATATCCTCCAGGGATGAAATAGTAGACAGTAAAGACATAAACATTGAAATTTATTATAGGTACCGACGAAACAGATAAATAAAGGCCTTACGGTTTTCGACGTTTGGCAAAATTTAAATATCAATCGCACATGTCAAGCATTTTTAGAAGGATTTTCCCACGGATCAAAAACACCTTTTGGAAAAAGACAGTAAGTAATAATTACACAATATCCGAAGTGAAGTTATGAAATTATACACAAATAAAAACATATCCAGCTGTTGGGCATTTGAATATACAAATTGAAAGTTTGATATAATTTCTACTAGAATCGGCATATCTATTTGTTGTTCTATATTTAGTAATTCTCTAAAATGATGCATCTATGGAATCGACATACCTTCACGCCTTATCCACTGCATGGATCTACATGTTGAAAACGAGTCACTTCCTATTTGTTGGCACTAGAATATATAAGGCACATTTTTCATTCCTAACAGTTTAAATTTTGAACAATTGAAATCCAATGAGCTGTCCAGTTCTACTCTATCTCAAGTATAAATGTTGTGGCTTTTGCATCACCTGCCATCCTTAATTAATCCTCATTTGTTATTGTGTTCTGTAAGATTTGCCCCAGTTTACGCTTTGCATATGCGCGACCCCAATTTACTTGAATAAGTAAAGAATCTTGTAACTATTTGTCACTTGTTCTTTCAACTCTGTGTGTTTGAAAGTGTCATTCAGAACTAGTCTGCTTATGATGTAAAAGGAAAACTACTAACAAATGGTTTTACTGTGAAAATAAGAGAATTAAATTGTTTTAATTTTTTTTAACCATAAAAGTCAGACTTGTTTACTGAATTGACACTAAACGTTGAAAAATAAATTAACATAATAATATCAGTACCTGATAAGACAAAATATGGGAAAACCCTGTTCCCGCCATTAAATACAAAAAGCAGTTAAATTAGCTTCATTATACCAAAAGGAAGACGAGCAAGAAATCCTGCAAAATATTTTGGTGCTTTAATTATTTAATCCTCAACTATTACCATTTTTTATGATAAATATCAATCTAAGAGATAACTGAGGTATGTTAGGAAAAAAACTAGCTCCAACTTATTTATTAATAACGATGATTTTGTTAATTAAACATAAGGAAGCCACTTAAAATCACAAAGCTTGTACAAATAATTCTAGAAACATGCCACCGAATTTACTTTCTGAATAAATTTTGTAACAAAACATCATTAGACCGACCAGGCTAATGGCATATCTTTATTACCTTAAAATTTAACTAGGCGAATAAATTAAATTTAAGGAACAGAATAACAACTTGTGCGTAATATTTTTATTTGCCAAAAATTTAAATATTAATTGACAGCATCAAGGTGAATCTAGTGGACACACGTGCTAGATCAGTTAGTCAATCTGTATAAAGGGCAACTAGGCACTTCCAAATGTTTTAAAAATATTTTTGTCATTGTTGGACAATATTTTAAGTCAAACCGCTTCACAAATTTCAGTAGCCTTCAAACTTTTCAAGCCTACCTTCGCGGACAAGTGCACTGAAAGTGTGCTACCTTTTTTTGTCCTTATAATTAATTGTGCTTTATTTTTAAATTAATTTGTTTTCCAGGCATCTCCATAGTTTGAGAACTGCTGACAATCTTCCGTCTCCGCTAAGTAACTGATCATCCCGTGCAAATCCAATAATGAATTACTTCAAATTGAGCGTCTATTACTTACGAGCCTTTATAAGGACGTGACAAACAATCTCTGCTCGACATTCCGAATGTTGTAAGATGCGATTACGTGTTCTTTTGGAAAAACCAACCAGGTATCCTTGAGCCATGCTAATAAACAACCCAGCCACTCAATCTCAGCCTATTATTATACCTGATTTTTACGTTCACATTAATTTAGCTTGTAGCGTTTATTTTACTTTTAATTGTAAAAGTGATAAACCCATTTCGATCGCGTTGAGTCATGTTACAGGAATAAATTGGTGCCTGTAATGCGGTTTCAGTTTTTTTGGCACCGATTTTACTTGGTAATTAATTTATTAATCACTAGTAGACAAGACTTTCACTTTCGAAATATGCGTTTTTTCAGCAAAACAATGTTTTTAACCACCGCTATCAATTTTATCAATTAATTCTAAAGCACAATCTCAATAAACGGTGACTAAGCAAAATTTAGGCCAATATATGTCCCAACCTTGTTGCCTTGTTGAGATATTTACTACTATCATATGTTGCGAATCTAACTTTTTAGTAAAAAGCCGAGAATTAGACATTTTAGACAATTTTCCGGTACAACGGGACTCATCATTCATCATTCAATCCATTCACAATATACTTTAACACAACTGAAAACCGCTTTATTTGATAAGAAGATATGGAAACATTCAATATTTGTCCGAAAATTATTTATTTGTAATTGGAATGAGTAACACAATTTATTATTAATTATATCAAACATACAAGAATACAAGAAACCCTGCAATGGAAGAATGCATTCTTGATTTTCGATTACAAGAAAATGCCATTCGATTCAAACAAAGTATCCGGTGAAATCATGTAAGTTCTGCACAGTAAAATAAAGACGTAAAAAGCACAAACTTTCTAAGACAAGCAAATTCAAACATTCCGATGCACTTTCGCCTTACGTAACGTGTTTATTACAAACTACGAAAAATATTTACGTCAAGTTGGCCGCTTATCTGGATTACGATATACCGTCGCGGTCACAGATAGTGATGACTGATTATTTCTTGTTTCTGATGTATTTTTTATACAACTTCTACAAGGTGTAGATTACTGAGATTGATAGACTCATCACCATAGATCAGATTAGACGACCTTCGGAAGTAAATTGGCATCAAAGCAGTGCGATAACCAGGAAATAGTTAAAAAAAACTACAGATTTCTTAGGGTTTCCTCCAAAAAAATTGGAAGAAAGTATCCAGCTCTTTGATAACACAGGCCAACAAGGAAAAAATTCCAGAGATCAGACACTACGTTTCCGAAGGCATTTGGCGCGCTGAATCCGAATCTGGCCTTAGAATTGATCCATCACCCTAGGTTTCCGAGATATTCTAACCTAAAAGTGCAAAAAACACGTATTTTTGCTATTTTCAAGGTTATGTAACTTGGCGAAAAAATGTTTTTTCTCAAAATTGAAAATATCATTGGAAACTACTATCTTTCCCCTTCAAAACGCATTATTTTATTTGTAAAAAGCTTTATTTTTCCCGGAGATATCGTCGATTAAAGATGATCAGTATAGCTACCTTATTAAATCATGGCTCGACCTATAACACAATATCACTAAGCGCTACGAGCCTTAGATGTCAGGAAGGTTAACCCTAAGCCCTGTAACTGAATAACACTAAGCGCTACAAGCCCTAACCACCAGGAAGGTTAATCCCAATAACCCAAATAACCCAATAACCCAATAACCCAATTGGTTCATTGAATATAGTAAATGATTGCTTTAAAATATAATAAGTGTATCATGACATTACTCAATATATTACAATATTTAGGATAACTAGTAACATTTCATGGACGATTAGGGCTCACAGCGCTTAGTGTTGTGGGGTTATAGGGCTTGGGATTAACCTTCCAGACATATAGGGCTTGGGGTTAACCTTCCTGACGATTAGGGCTCGCAGCGCTTAGTGTTATTGGGTTGTAGGGCTTGAAGTTAACCTTCCTGACGATGAGGGCTCGCTCCGCTTAGTGTTGTGGGGTTATAGGGCTTGGGGTTAACGTTCCTAACAATTAGGGCTAGCAGCGCTCAGTGTTATGGGGTTAGTCGTGATGTAATAATATAGCCATACTGGTCATCTTAAATTGACGATATCTCCACGAAAAATAGAGCTTTTTCCAAATTAAAAAAATGCGTTTTGAAAGGGAAAGATAGTCGTTTCCAATGATGTTTTCAGTTTTGAGAAAAAAATTTTTTTCGCCAAGTTACATAACCTTGAATATAGCAAAAGTACGTGTTTTTTGCACTTTTAGGTTAGAATATCTCGGAAACCTAGGGTGATGGATCAATTCTGAGGCCAGATTCGGATTCAGCGCGCCAAATGCCTTCGGAAGCGTAGTGTCTGATCTCTGGAATTTTTTTTTTGAAATTTTGTCGGCCTTTGTAATTTTGTAAAGATCCAATACATTGCATCATACTTTAGTTCTGCATAGTCTAATCAGTGTTATGACAGTTCATTGAACCATAACAAATTTGCAATAATTAAAAAACGTATTTGGTTAACTCAAGGCTGCAAATTTTAATTACCGAATAATGCTTCGTTTTACTTTAAACCTCAAAAAGATCTGCCATGCTTATTGTCTGTTACTAACTAATAGGTATGTAAGAGGTGCCATAGAAGGTTTGTAATACCGAGAATCTTTCGACAAGGACAGGCAGGCTTGTACTGAATAAATTCAAAATAAATTTTAATACATTAATAAATGGTAATACGTTTAAGCAGAAATTAATCTTTACAATGTGTTGACACAATTTGTGATATACAATCAAGCCCAATCCACGGCTTGACTAAATACGTGTTATAAGTGTTGCATCGAGGAGTGACCTTAAAAAGATTAACAGTATTATGTATGTGTGTTAAATCACGTATACTTAGTCACTTAATTTTAAAAATGTGCCTGCTGCATCTAAATTAAATGACAATTTAAAGGAATTGATAAATATAGGGTGTTTTTGATCTAAATGAAAAATTAATAAAATATAAGTAAAATTATTGTAATTCACATTTAGAACCCAATGTGACAGACAATTTTTGGCCTAAAGAATTTTGTTGACATAAAAAAGTGATAATGCGGTGCTTATAATTAAAATGTGGATCATCCGACACCTCTTAAGCATTGTTAATGTCAGTAACCACTACTTGCGAGCTGTGATAAGTAGGTAGATGGCAACAAGAGGCATTTCTACAACAAATTTCACTTACTTATAATTCAGCGCACCAACTGTTTTGGTTTCAGTCTATTTTCTCCACATTATTTTTAACCACTGCGTTTACAAACGACATCGCACTTGCCAAAAGAAAACTCGTCGTCGAGAAAACGGTAGCGATGAATGAATCATTTAAATGTAGCTATGAATGAAAATATATAGTATTTTCTTATCGTCAAAACAACGTCTATGTATGTAAATTTAATTAATTACAATAGATACGTTTAGGTGACTCATTCTTGTGTGAAAAATAATAGGTGACAGTCCTTGCTAATTACCATTACTAATAATTGTTAGGTGATTTCCTAGATGGGTTATGAGTGAGAAAAGTTTCAAGAAAATCGACGTTAAAAGTTATTGCAAAAAAATCCATGCTCTTCAGGAAAAGCTAAAGGATCTGAATCATTAGAATTATAATATTTTGTTTAAATATGTGTTTGATATTCTTCTGAAAATAAAGTACTTAAAGAATGGCGCAACGAAAGCTTTATACTCTTTACGTCTTGAGTGGTTCCAGCACCGTTCCCTGAGGAACACCTTTCATAAATATGCGTGAATTGCTTTTTAATAGTCCGTGTTGATATTGTAAATAAAACATAGTAAAACAAAAGCTTTGAAAGAACAAGGAAATCTAACCATTGAAGGAAAACATTTTTCTGGCAATGTTCTTAAAATCACCATAATTATGTCTAAAAAACAGTATAACATTTATAACCGCATTAACAATGTAACCAGCTCAAAAACCACACTTTGCTAGGAACTGTATATGATTGACCAAAAAACTATTTTCGAGTGTAAAAAAAATATTCCTACGTAAAGAAAAGCACTGATAAATATTTCGTATATTTTCTGGAATATCATACAAGATTAAAATGCGAGTAAATAACGATTTGGTTAAAAAATATGCACGACAAGCACCCATGAAGTCCTGCCAATGTACAACGGGAAATTCCAACAAAACGAAATGGACTTTGAGTTTGAAAATCTATTCGGCGTTGATTGTTCAATATCGTTACATAATTCCTTGGTCGATTGATTAAAATACAGAGCCACGTCTCGGTTGGGTTGTCTGACATTGTTATGCCTTCTGTACGCCAAATAATTTAACGGGGAATTAGCAAGTTATTTTTTAGGCGGCTTGTTTAGGAATGACCAGACGTTTGGATCTAATGTAAAGTACCGGCTTCAGGATGTCTGAAGTCAATAAAAAAAGTTATGTGAACCAACCATCAACTGTAATACGCTATACGCAATAAAAAATTACGTATCTGCGTACTAAAACGTATACGGCAACTTGAAACCTTAAAAAACAGAAAAATAAAACTTCTGTTCCAACGGAAAAACGAGGGATCATTTATTAAGCACTTTTTAATTTCTAATAAAACGTTTATTTGCCATTACAATGACGGGGATTTTTTATCTTGGTTTGTTTGATTATTAATTGTATATTGAATTGAACTTTAATAAGAATGTCGGAATAAGGAAAGGAAATAATGTCTATTTTGTGCAAACGTTTCGATTAGATTAAGAAATAGCAGTAGCATCCAATTAATCGATTAAAATCTTCGATAATGAATTTACTTATTAAAAATGACTGATTAAAGAGATGCTATGTATAAAGTCATACCAGAGAACACTATATGTTCTCTGGTCATACAATAATTCTATAAACAAAAAGTCAGATACAGATAGTTTAAATACAATCTACAGTAGCATTATTAATACATTTCAATCAAATGATAACACCCAATACATTGTTAGAGTCTTTTTATCAAAGTTTTTTCGTTTACTTTTTGTTTTACCACAAATTAGCAGCTCCACCTAGGTACATTTTTTAATATTTATTTTGAGGACGACAACCAAACATACCTATTAAAGTTTTCTCAAAGAAATCTCCGTATTAAATGAAAATTAATCTAATATTTTCTTTAACTCAATTTATGATGAATTATTTTATGACAGTTGTTTTAGCTCATTAGGTAATGTTGCTACTTTTCCTTTTTTTGTGTTATATATTTTTGATCCTTACTTTTTATTGTGTTGGTTTATTCAACAATTTTCATGTGCATTTTTTTAACATTTTTAACTATTGTTTTAATGTCTTCTAAATTATGTTTTACATATAAATACACACAATCTTATATTTTATTATTACTTATAGCAAGAAGAAAATTTTAAATAAAATCGAAACACAAAATCTAGACCCATATTTCCTTGTCCTACTCTGACTATACGTTCTTATTAGGTACACCATTTGAAGGGAACGAAAATTATTTAATATTCTTATTGGATTTTCAAATGTTTCAGTTAACTGTTATTATATAAAAATAGAAAGTAGGAAAAAAAGTGAAGATGATCGCCGTTTCACGAAACGTCGCAGTGACATATTGTTAAAGAGAGCAAATACTATACTGAGAAAACAGTATCCAGTTCTTATAAACTTTTTAAGCGTAAGAAAAATATTGTACAAGGTAAACTGACAAATATCTAAAAGCACAAACCACAATGGGTACTTATTTTTTCCGCAGTATAACTTTTCCAAGCATTTGAAATTGAAATTGACTCATAACATACTGTTTCCAATTTGTAATTGAAATCAGACGTAATAAAAAATTGAAATTGTTGAACCGTAACTAATATTTTATATTTCGTTCGTTCACTTTATTAATTATAATTATGTATTTTTTCCAGTTTTATAGATAAACGCAGTTTTTACAACTTTCGATTGTTTCACACAATAATCCTTTGTGGGGGTCACTGTTGAATCAGAACCTTAAACTTCAACTTATTTATTGTTCTGTTTATACGTAGGAGGCCATGGACGATCGGGATTTATTTTCGGAGCTACGTGATTAAGAGAACACAAAATCTACATTATAAAAAGAAAATCAAAAACTGCTTTCGACCAAAAACAATGAATTTCACGTGAAATTATGATTTAATTGTAATCTAGTCCATTCCAGAAGATTATTCTTTGGATAATTTTAGATCAAATAAGCCTTAACTTAATATTTTAATCGAGATATAGGGTGTTGAAAAAAAATATCGCATTTAGGTACTTAATTTTTTCTGAAGACTATAAATATCCAAAATTTATTTTACCAACAAGTAAAGATGTAAAAGTACCTCAAGTAATGGGAGAACAAAATTCTTGCCTTTATTTTGGATTCTAAGCCACACATTTGTGAAAAAGTCGGTTTTACTTATGACCTTTTGCCTTATAGACATGTCATCACAGGTAGAACCATGACGAAAATAATGATTAATTTGAAACATATTAACCTTTTTAGTTAGCAAGATAATTTTTGAAAAAAAAAAATATGCAGATAAGAAGAGTAGACGAATTATTTCACTGATTACAATTATCAGTTGTTTGACACTCTTTCACTGCTTACATTTATTAAAAAAAAAATGAGATAAAATTTTATTATTCGGAGGACACTTTTACGAATATTTATTCAAAGCTGCATCATAACAAGCCGTAAACAAGCGATTCTGCAGCACAGAGCTAAGATAATTTTTAAAAATATTTGACCTTACAACCTCCAATCTTGATATTTGATAATAACTGTACAATAATTTATTCCTTATGTGTTTTCCAGAAAATGTATTCTAATGTTGAAGAATTACATGCCGTTTAGTAATATATTATCTCTACATGTTTCACATATTAAAACAATTAATAACAGTATTTTTAACAACATTTTAAACATGTTCTGCAGACAAATCTGGAAACAGCGTCAAGGTTCCATTCAATCTTAACAACAAATTTTGAAGGTAAAGTAAAACCTAAATGATGGATTTAGATCTTACAGTACCTACATAAGTGACTTGAATTTTACGTCACATTTTTCCAAAATTAATTTTAGCTGATAATTGCTACTGCGTTAATGTAATGTCACCCAAACAGTTTATTTTTGAGAATCTTTTACTGGTATTGGCTTTAATTTTGGCTTTAAAATGTAAAGAATGAAGTATTTTTAATTAATAATATTGATAAAAATGGCGTTATTCTGTAATTATAACGTATTGGTTTATTTATAATTATTTTCCTGTAAAAACATATTTTTAATTGATATTCCTTGGAGGCTGTTATCGAATGAATTAAAGTGCCAAAAAAAATTTGAATCGTACAAAGGATATAAATATGTATGTACAATAATTCTGTAAACAAAAAGTCAGATACATATAATTTAAAAACAGTCTACAATGGCACCATTAATACATTTTTGGCCGATTGGCAGTAAATACGTAGTTTTAGTGACAGGTGTCAGGCACTAAAGTGTCACATTTACTGCCTAGGCATTAGAATTATTTTTACTGCCGATAAACGCTAATCTCATAGCAACCACAGACGACCTGATGAAATTATTATTCATGAGAGAAGTATCATAGCTTTGTTTGCTATTATGATAAAATTATGTAAATGTAAAAAAATATAAATTATGTGTTTAACTTGGCAGTAAAGTAGACTTAATGCCTTGGCTACTTTAATAGACTCGGCTACACCTCGTCTGTTAAATACCAGCCGCGGCATTAAATCTTAGTGACAAAAAAATTGAATCTCCCTCGTAAAAAGGGCGTAAATCCTTTGCACCAATGGTCGCAAGATCATAATTCTAGTGGATATCAGACCAGAAACCAATATGTTGTTAACTTGATTGATCTCAGTGAATTATTTGTTGGGTATTACGCCACCTGTCAAAAAATTTGAGAAATTGTTTAAATAAACCCTTGTGCCAAAAGGATCAGTCAATAATTCTTCTTTAGAGTTATTCATTTCACAATTATTACTGCCGCTTTTCTATTAAACCTTATGTGAATCGAAAATTTTCCAGATTATCCTTCAGCAGACTACGTTATTTTACATATAAGCTATTTGTAAATTTCGCATTTTTTCATAGAAATGAGATTTCATGAAAAACTAATGAATTTTGGTATAGGAGCAGGTATAGCAAAGTTGTAAAGAATTTAATTCTGCATCTCATGGTATGAAAATATACAGGGTGTTGCATTTAAAAAATTCGAGATTTTTCAATTTTTCAATTGGCAATTTTGACATGATATTTTGGTCACCCTGTATAACGCAGTCCAGTTTTTGGAGCATGATTCGGAAGAGTCATCCTTACTAAACATCTGATGAAAAAATTGGCTTAGTAGCTATTAGTATAACCTGTCAGTATCAGAAAATGTAAGCAGCCAATATCGACTAGAAAAACCTTTCAAGCGAGATATCTCAAAAACTGTGAATATTTGAATAGAACTATTCTACACAAAGTACCCTTAATTTTTTATGTAGAATCCGAAAAAAATATAAAAAATGTGTGTTTCCATTTAAAAAAGCAAAGTTGGTGTCTGGCCAGGAAAAGTGGAACACCCTGTATAGTTGAATATATTTTTAATTTGTACATTCCGAGAAATGTGGCAACACAGTAAAAAGAAAAATCCATATATTCTTCATTTTAATATAGATATTGGACTTTCCCGCACTAGTGGGACACGCTGTATACATTTTTTTGTATATTGAGCACATTTCATTTAATTTGGTATATAAGATTTTATAGAGATGTTAAATTAGAATATTTTAATTACTTTTAGATACAAAAATCACTAATACATTTTTTAAGTCCATACCTTTTTAATTTTTGAAAATTTAACCCTTTACATTTAATTATTTTGGGCTAAAGTGGCAAAAAGTTTTAATTTAAAATAACCGAAATATAAGGGCGACTTTATGAAAAATGAGGAAAAATTATATTGCCTTAGGTTCTTAAAAAAGTAAAATTAGGTCATTATCAAGTATTATTCCATTAGCCAATGTATTAGAAGATGCATGTACTTAATATGTTACTTTGTTTATGAAAGTAAACTGTACAAGCATTGCTTCATTTCGTCACTATCTCATAAATATATGTATTACTTAAGTAGGCATATCACAGTAGATGTCTTGCAAACATAGATTTCTCCATTTTACCTCCAAATGGCGCCAAAAATATATAATCTAAAACCTGACGAACGTATTTCAAAAATGTTCTCCAAAAGGTATTACTACTGCAACTAGAGAACAGAATGTCTTGTAATATACATATTTAGCCATGCAGTTATCCTATATGGTCAAATGAAAGTTAGTAATTGCTGTTTTCCACAACTATTAACAATTACGTGTGGAAAATCGTGTTTAGTTCTAGTCCAATAATTCAAAAGAGCCGTAAAATCAGTAGTTAATGATTTTCAAAACAATATCAAAGTCAGCAAGGAAACAATTGAAGTACAAGTTCCACCGGTATGCGTTTGGTTCGCGACTTCACAACGTTCAAGACAAAATTCCAAGCTTTTAAAGTGATTAGCGAGCCGTTCAACACTTTAATCGCCCATAAACCACCAGCCGTTTTCTTTCAAACCAAACCAAACAGCATACTCGGTGCGACTGTGTACACAAGCATTTAGCTATAATTGGCAGGATCAAGTAGGTGTGAACTCACCGCTTCTTCCATGTCTGTATTCCTGGTGAGGAGGACCATGCTTGGCGTCCGAAATGGCACAGTTTACAACCGCACAACGTACTTTTCCTGGGCACGAGTCAACTGTCGGGTTCTCCTCTCGATCTCCGTTCTCATGAATCAGATAGATCAAAACAAATTGAGCAGCGCGTACGAACCGCGCTCTGTGATTGCCAGCCACTTAATGTTGGTGCCGCTGTTGGTGCTGACTCGCGGCCTACTTTTCGCTTGAAGTGAAAGATACAAACAAGTCGTTCCACGGCCTACCTCTTCGCGGTTGTGATGGCCGGCAATGGATTCAGTCGCAGCACGCTGGTGGTAGCGTAGATACATGAGAGTGCAATGCTGCAGATGTACAGAGCGTTTCTTTGATATTGCGAAGAAAAACTTTTAGGGAAGGTTCCTCAGTTGGATCGCCAAGGGGTGGGCCTTGACCCACCTTTTGGTCCACTCCCCCTGTTTGACAATGGGAGATAAGTTTTAAATTACATTAACTAATCAACATTTTAATATAAGACGATATATACAGTGTATCCCGTTTTTCAGGTTAACACCTCTGGAAATGTGGAATTTTTTTTTACAAATAGCGTCCTGAAGGGAGGTTATATTCTATTAATCATTTTATTGATGTGACAAAATCCTGGCCTACTACGATTTTTTAAAAGGGTTGTTTTTCCAGTAAGTGGTATTATGCATTTTTTATCAAAAATATAATTTACCAGGTTATTTAACACCCATCAAAATACTCATATACCAAATTTGATCGACAAATGTCTATTGAGTGTTTTTTTATGGAGTGCCAAACATCGAAAAATCAGACAATTAAAAATTATAATAAGCAGGTCAAAGATTGCCATGAAAGTGAAAACAAGTACCAATCGGACAAAGAAAAAATACAGACACTTTTAATTGAGGTCACAGTAAAAATAATCTGAATTATAAATACAAAGTTGTTAAACAAAAAATTGCAAAATAATCTAAATTAAATTTTAGTTTTCTCCACCAAACCTTCTTCTTAAATTTAAAAACACTTTACATAGGTTTTATTCTGTAAGGATAAATATTCTTCCATAGTTCCAATTATACAGAATGAATGAAATAATTTTAAACAAGTTTTAAACAAAATTGAAATAATACATTAGGTTATGATGAAAAATGAAGGCTTTATTGTTGACATTTTTGACGTTTAACTGTTAAACTAGTTAGTGTCATAAAGTAAGAATCTCTTGCAGTCATGGCAAAATATTTAGCTTTACGAGAAAAAATAGAAATTGTTCGATTAAGGGGTGAATATTTTCGTAGTTTTTGCAGAAATGAGTGGCACCAGAATAAAACCATATCTTATATTACTGTTCGCTGAATCAAGAAGTTGTTTGATGAAACTGGTAAAAAATTTAGCAATTAATATGTAGTATGTATTTGATTGTCATTCTTGCTAATTGTAGGTGCAGTATTCAAAATACACAAAAGAACTGTTGTTCCAATAAATCAACAACAATAAGTAATATTACAATATTTTCGTAATAACCCAAAAAGTAGTCTCCGAAATGTCAGTTTGGTGTTAAATTGTTCGAAAAATAAAATTCTTCGTTGTCTAAAAAACTATATAAAACCGTTTAAACTCAGGTTTCTTCAGGCATTGGAAGAGGGTGATGAGAAAAGGCGAATGGAATTTTGTTTGTGGGTACAGGGAAATTATTTAAATGATAATAATTTTCTGGGCAGCATTATTTTCACTAATGAAGCTACTTTTACGACAAACGGAGTCGTATCTTCTCAAAATATCAGATTTTGGAATGAAAATAATCCTAATTTTGTAATTGCAGGAAAGAGGCAGTATTCCCAGAAAATTAATTTGTTTTGCGGAATTCTAAAGCACAGGGTAGTAGGTCCCTTCTTTTTTTTTGTAATAACATAAATGGTGAAGTATTTCATCAGTTTATATATAATAATATATAATGAATTATGGGACATTATACAGGATATTCCTTTATTGGAAAGAAGAAATATGTATATTTACAGTTGGATGGAGCTCCAATCACAACACTGTCGCTGTCATTAGTTGACTTAATGACCAGTTGGCCACCAAGATCTCCTGATTTGTCACCTATGGACTTTTACTTTTGGGGTTTTATAAAACAAAAAGTGTATAAAAACAGACCAAGGAATTTGGATGACCTAAAGAATCAGATAAGACATACTTATGCAGAAATTACTCCACAGCAGTTATGTAAAGTATTTAGAGAAGACGATTGGAAAAATATGTTCTACTGGAAGGAGATTGTTTTTCAGTTTTTTGTTTAATAACATTAATTACATTTTTGATACGTTATTATTTTTACTATGACCGCAATTAAAAGTGTTTTTAGGTATAATGTGTATTTTTTCTTTGTTCGATTGGTACTTGTTTTCACTTTTATGGCAATCTTTGACCTGCTTATTATAATTTTTAGTTGTCTGATTTTTCGAAGTTTGGCACTCCATAAAAACACTCAATAGACATTTATCGTTCAAATTTGTTATATGGGTAGGTATTTTGATGGGTGTTGAATAACCTGGTAATATTATCTTTTTTATAAAAAAATGCCTAATACCACTTTCTGGAAAAAAGACCCTTTTAAAAAATCGTAGTATTCCAGGCTTTTGTCACATCAATAAAATGATAAGTAGAATATAACCTCCTTTCAGGATACTATTTGTAAAAAAACTGGTTTGCGGAAAGTCCACAGCCTTCTCACATTTCCAGAGGTATTAACTTGAAAAACGGGACACACTGTATATACAGGGTGAGTCATAATTAGGTGTAGATAACAGAAACTTCTGGTCAAAATAAAATTAGTAGTTAAATAAACCTTCGCTCCAAAACGTTTACATTTTTTACAGCTAAAGAGGCATCTAAATTATTTCTCAAATTTGTCGGTAATTTTCTTGACAAAAATCATGAAAATTACGAATATGTCATTACTTTTTCAAATACAAATTTCCTTCACCACAAGTTAATATTAGATATTTTATATTTTCAAGATTTTGTAAAATTCTTTCAGTCTCAGACAAAAATTAATGTGTCAATTTTTGGCAATATTAGGTGAAGGAAATATTTTAATTCAAGAGTCACTCAATATAATATTTGGCTAAATTATTTGTGCTAGAATTGAACAAAAAGTTCCCCCGTTTATTACGTAAACACCTACGTAAGCTCAAAACGCTCATATTGTTTACTGCATACATATGTGCCAAAACTGTTGATCAGAATTTAAGTTTACAGTAAAAGTTTATGTTTAGGATAAAGATAAAGGTTTAGCATTAGGAGAATTATGTCAGTCTGCTGTTTTACAGTATGATACTGGAAACATTCAGTATAATATTAAGTTCAGTATAATTATACTTGTATTTTATCATCTTATTATACAGGATGTCCCGGTACTTGATACAAAAAACTCGAGTACAGATAGATGAGGGCAAAATAATATCAGTTCTTCACATTTTTTTCATACGGCCCTCCGTTAATAAGTTACGGGCCCTTGAAGGTGAAAATTAAAAAGTTATTTTTATTTACAGTCTCTAAACCGTTAACATCAGCATGATACAAATCTGGTGATCGATAACACATGCGTACAGCTTGTTTTTGATGGTTACCCTTTTTCGTGTACGAGCAAATAACATTCGTAGCCTTAGGATATGTGTGGAGGTGGAAAGTGTCCATATTGAAAATGTATTTTGAAAGTGTTCTTTCTTTTAAATTATTTTTTTAACTTTAACTTATTCTTATTTTGTTTTAGTTTTTTTGTTATGTGTAAAGTGTATAGTGTGTTTGTCAAATTTTGTTAATGAAAATTACATTAGCAGACAGTAAGACAGGTTCTTATTTTAAAAATATGTGCATGCTTTTAACATAATAATTAAGTGCAACTAAAAATTAAAAACAAAAAATGGTGGATGCGCCGTCCGATGTACACTGTAACAAAATCATAAATATTTCCTAAATCGTTAATTTTACCGAGTTAAACCAAGAGGGTTTTATAGTTTCTTCTAGTTTATATAAATTCTTCAGGAAACTTATTTTTAATACAGGCAGATTGCGATCGTCATTTATGCAAAAGTTCTGGGTTGTTAACCATTGGGCATAGTCCGTCCCTGGCGTTCTGGGCATAATGAAATTTCACTTACAACATCAAAAGCAAGCTGTTAATGGTTTAGAGACTGTAAATAAAAATAACTTTTTAATTTTCACCTTTGATGGCCCGTAACTTGTTAACGAAGGCCCGTATGAAAAAATTTTATATGAAGAACTGATATTGTTTTGACCTCGTCTACCTGTACTCGACTTTTTTGTATCAAATATACCGGGAAACCCTGTATATATTTTTAAATTTTGCCGAATTTGGTAACAAACATAAATATAAAAGCATTTTTTTAGGTTAACACAATTGCATCAATTTTTATCTGCCATTATCAATAATTTTTTTGAGCTCGTACTTTTTTGTGTTTTTTCTAAATGTCACAAACTTTCTTTTTATATAGCACATCCCTGAACCCATGTATCTCCGCTACTGTGAGTAGCAAAACTACTTCTTCATGAGATTATTGCATCAGATTGGCATTATATTTTGGAATCACCATTATACTGTGAGTTCACTGAAGAAGGCGAAAAGGCAGAAAACTTTTATTTCCCATTTCATGAAAAGGCGTCATTCTTTTTAAAAAATTCTGCCTTTGTTCAAAAATGTAAAAATGTTTTAAATAGGCCAACATACACTGAGTGCCCTGTATAATTAAAGTGTTTAGAAAAATAGTAACTGATTGTATTATTAGATCTCACGAATACATTCATCATTTAAAAAACAATAATTAAATATGTACAGGGTGTGTAAAAAAATTGATCATAATATGTTACACGATCTTGTACGTTCTTTGAACAATATTTTCATATCTAAATAATTAAGTAGGCCTTGACAGAAATGAACAAGTTATTTTTTTGTATATAATGTCCTTTTTTCGTATATCGAAAAATTTTATTGACAAAAGTTGTTTGCAATATGCCAAATTTGAAGATAATCAACGATTTGATGAATCACTGAATTGTAAAATTAAAACCGACTGTCATAAAATTTGGGATTTTAATGTGAATCCTAATTCCAAACAGCTTCTAATATATTTTTCCCAATATCTTACACAAAAGGGGAACTTTATTTACATAGGATGGAGAAATTGAAAAAATAATCAGTACAAGAACAAAATACAATTCTGAACAGATTTCTTATTAGAGTCATTTGATATCTTGTACGAAAAAGTCAGTTTAATTACACAGACAATATTGTTCCTTAAAATGTAAAAACTTCGCGCAAAAATGTTTTGTCATTGATACAAATTGTTGTTGGAAAATGATTGGTTGTCTTAATAGAAGACCCTGTATATGTTAGATCACTTAAAGCTGCATTTTTGTATATTTGAACAGAAACAAATACAAGAATATTTTTGTTCATAAATTTCTTAATAAAATAGTTGCCCCTCTTTTCAACTCTTCATCTGAGGACATACTGTATATTTTTAGTTCGAGCTGTTTACAGTCAACAGTCTCTACAATCTTCTATAGACAAGTTTACAACTTTTACCCCAACAAAAGGGGGATTATGGTTTGTTTATTCTGTACGCTTAACAGCCAGATCGAACGTACATCATTTCCCTGCATGCTCAAATTATTTACTCCCCTCCCATCCGAAGACTGATTTTCATCCGGATGCAAAAAAAATTCAAAAATTCCCGGTTTTTTGCCATCGGAATGCCGCTCTATGAATCTGCATACCCGTACCTACATTCGGATGTATTTTTAGCGACAAAACAATAAATTATAGCGCATGTTGTTTGTATATTAATAAACAAATAGGTCGACTTATGTTAAGTCCGGTTTGTCTCTGGCGTTATAGTTATAAATCAGTACAGAAAAAAATCGCCACGGATATGTCCGCTGAAAAAAAATTGCCCACTGATTAATAATACGGCTGATTGTTCGCGCTGAAAATGTGAGTGACATAATCGGAAGGTCCGTGGAAATACTACGACAAATACACACTAGTAATTGCAATGCACACACTTAACCATAGGCAGTTAGAGGCTGGTAAAACCTAGGAGAGATGAAGTCCGAATCGCAAGGTGCTATAAATAAACCCGTACGATATTGAGACGGAAAAATACTCGTTTACGTTTGAAGTTTTTAATGATAAAAAAAATTACTTTTAAAATCTAAAGTAAATGAAAACTATTGATTCTGATTTTTAAACGATTGCGCAATTGAATAATTTAGTATGGTTCACATTTTGAAATTCCCGCCAAACGACTACCGATTACATAGCGATGTAATGTAGTGTGTAATACACTTACACAGGAAGCTATGATAAAAAATGATTTAACTATAAATCTACAGAAATCTAACAGTTGCGCAACTTTGGGCATGGGGAAACATATTTGGTTTTGTTAAATAACCATTGTAAGAGAATAATTTATGTACCTATTTTTTACTCGCTTGTACCAATAATGCCCATCTTTAATTTCCTGTTATATTTATACATATGTATAGTATGAATTTACTTATAGCCCGTGGAATAGTTGTTTCCCACAATATCATTATTAAAATGCTTATTCCGTGAGGTATGTACCTAAACCGGAGTAAATGTCCTCATTATTGAGTGACCCCACGCCATCCTATGGTTGTCGTGCGTTGTCTTTGTCTATTCCCATCGTCCCCATTAGGTCATCTCTTGGCGTGGTATCTGTCATGTAGTATTGGACAAGTATCCGATTATTTTGGTGATAATTAAAAACAATAATATATTGAGTCTCGACTAATATTTGGTTAAATAAACGGATAGTTAGATTGTTACCTATACTTACTTACGTATCTGTAACGAACAATATAAGTTATGACAATCTATTCGTCCGATCAGTTAACCAATTCTTTTAATCGAGACCTAAAATATTGTTTCTAAAACAGATCTGTGTAGAAACCACTGTGGCAGCTTAGTAGTTTATGATTTAATACAATGATGTTTAAATTAAAATTTAAAGAGAATATAAACCAAGTCTCAGTAAAAAATTACTCAATAATAGTTAAATTTAGAGAAAAGTCAACTCTTAATTGTTTTACAAATTCAGAATAGTCAAAAGTGACTCTGTTGATAGTTAGCAGAAACTTAGATTTGAGTAAAATTAATTTCGAGTAATTTGAATGGCGCCGTGAAGATGGCACCACTTATATATTGCCTCAGTAATCTCGACCACAGTTGATAGGGGCCCGTTAGATGCTCCTGGAAAGCGTGATCGCCAGGAGAACAGGCCTTAGCCGAAAACAGCGCGTCTCAGCTGGCGGATCTCAGCCAGGACAGGACAAGGCCCCGCGAAGTGAATTGATTTCAACACTGTATATCCTAATTAATCATTTATGAGTGATTTATTTTTGCATTCAATCTCAATATTTAGTTAATTAAAAACTAAGTCTGAGTAAAAAATGACTCAATAGTTAAATTTAAATCATATTAGAGAAAAAGTCGACTCTAAATTGGTTTTATATGCTCAGAATAGAGTCAAATGCCGCTCAATTGATAGTTAGCATTAACTCGGATTTGAGTAAAACTCACTCATTTCTGATGTAATAGTTTCACTCAGTTGTACTCATACTGATAGAGTGAAAATTTTACTCAATTGGGTGTGGACAGAAATTGATACATTATTGAGTAAAATTGAGTGAAATTTAATTACAGTGTATATTTATCTGTAAAAAAGCGTCATAAATTTAATAACTTCAGTTACTGAGAAATATGTTAAAAAAAATTTTTGGATGTAAATTTTATAAAATTTTGCAATTTGATTTATTATGAAGAATAAGAATAATTCTAAAATAATTGGACTATCCCATACGATACTGCAATTATTTCAAATTTGCGGTTTCTGTTAAATGGTCTACATAATTATTTATAACCTTGTTTTATACCTTTACCAACGTCTCTGAAAGTAATATTTATTTATTTGTTGTGGTTTCCAGTATTTACATTTTTCCAACTATGGTGCTGTACTGCACACATGAAAATGAATCTAATCAGTGACTAAGCCCGATTTCGATGGCATAAAAAATAAAAACAAATTAATATTTTTCAAATGCACACATATGAATCAAAGATCTGATTTTATATTTACATATTATTTTCTTTCTTGTTTCATTACAGCACTCCGTAAAATAGTCATCATACTATTAGTGTTTCAATTACTAACAATACAGCTAGTACTGATGAAAGAACAAACACGTTTGGGATTTCAATGAAATAGGTATTTAAAAATGAAGTTTTTGAATGAATTAATAAACACGTAATAATAAGTCATACATAACGAAATACAAGAAATATTTTAGATGCATGGATTGTTCATACTAAATACCTACTATTCTTTAGAAAATTTAGTTGTCATTCACAATTTTGCTTCACTACGCTTTTGAATCCAATAAGTGGAAACCTCCATTTCCCTTCACACTTGTTCACCGTCATCGGCACCAAACAACATAAACGGAATACGAAAAAAAAAACAACATTTTGAACTGATTTTTTAATTTTTTTCTTGTTATATTTAAATAGTTACACTTGTAATTAGCACATATATAAAAAGTTACAGTCTACAAACAATGGCGAATGCAATATTAAGCTAAAAATAGATTTGGACTGTGCTGATCATGTATTTGGAGTATTGATGAAAAAAATCCCCTTTTCCTTCCATTATGTCACAATAATAACCCCACTGGTTGCAAAATTCTCTTATTTTTTCAGCGGCTAATATATTAATCTACTTTAAAATTTCGCGGTGTGTTAACAGAAAAACTACGTAACAAGCAATTATGTGTTATGTAACCACCGTTCATAGAGCTACTTTCTAAAACTTGCTTAGGAAACGCATAAAAAAGTACTTTTTCAGTCGAGCTCATTTATTGTTTCAGCATTCGTCCTTCCTGTTCACCATGTGCCACTCACACATAAACATAGCCCCAGCAAGCTAAAAATAGCTAAATAGTTCCACCGCCCAAC
Source organism: Anoplophora glabripennis (assembly GCF_000390285.2). Taxonomy (NCBI): domain Eukaryota; kingdom Metazoa; phylum Arthropoda; class Insecta; order Coleoptera; family Cerambycidae; genus Anoplophora; species Anoplophora glabripennis. The sequence goes on along the minus strand of NW_019416212.1, from coordinate 453,597 downwards.
TTTTTATAAGGCGTTTTTTTGCCGATCAGCGCATATTGTGGCTGCGGTTATTAAAAATATAGGCTATATAAAAACCGAACGCATTTGCTGTTCTCTCACAACTGGTGGGACCTTGACGTCAGTAATGTAATCTCGTGACGTACGAAAATGAAAAAAATAAACAGATCAAGATATTGTCAGCATTTTTGCGATACTTGCTGATCGGGGTTGGTAAAAAACTACCACGCCTTGGTTTACCGAATTTTTTGGTTCAGGTTCGAATTGATTTTTTGGCGGGGTTGGGTAATAGCGAAGGCGTAACTGTTAGAAAATGTAGTTGCAATTATGGTCGAAACGTTTACTCAAATGATGTGGAGTATAAAAATCAATTATTTCACTCATCATATTGTTTAATAGTATACGAGATGTGTTTATATTATTTTTTCGCATTTTGTGTTAGTAGGTAATTATAAGCAAATAGTGATAGCTTTGAAAGGTTTTATATGTTTTTTTTATTTCTGTTATGTTTGTTTTTTTTGATTTTTGTTGGTTGTATTTCTTCTATTTCTTATATTAATTATTCTTGTTACTGTTGCTACTGTAAATGCTGTTCCTGCCGCTCTAGAAGCATCTTCGAGCTTGCTTACTTTAAAATCCACGGAAAAATACGAGAAGATATATGAAATATTTTGCAAGTGGAGGATGAAGAAAAACGCACTAAGTATATGTTAGCGTATTTTTATGAGGACGTAAGCTAGTTTTTATACACATTTCAGTGATATTCATACATTGTATTTCGTTATTTTAGGCACAATCTCCTATTCCATGTTGAAAAGTACTATACAAATAAACGAAAATATGGATATATCACAATATAAAAAATATATATATTGCCTTTTTAAAACATCAAAATGCCACATACGAAGCAAAGCAATCAAAAGTTTGACTATGGAAAACATTACTCTGTTTTTAAAAGAGGCTCTAGACAAGTTCTTATTACTGAAAGTGGTACTAATATTGATATAAATAGAGTATGTAGGTGTGCAGAATTGTGCAGTTTAACTCTTAAAGATATAAAAGACACAGAGAAAATTTTGGTTATAACTTTACATGATACCAAAGCCGAAAAGAAACGTGTATTTACCCTAGGATCAGAGTGCAACGGATATGAAATTTATCATAAGTATTTACAATTGAGATCCAAAAAAGTAAAAAACACAATAGATACTATAATCACGGTAAGAGCACAATACAACCAGTTGGCATCAACAGTTTTACAAAATTTCCTTAAAGAGAATACTTAAAACTACATGCATCCAGTTACACTGGCCATTGCTTGAGGAGGACGTCTGCCACCTTCCTTGCTAACAGTGGAGCTGATATTCAAACACTTAAAAGACATGGAGGGTGGCAGTCAACTAGTGTAGCTCAAGGGTATATCGAGGAAAGCATCGTCAGTAAGTTGAAAATTCCAAAAATTATTTTTCATCAGAATAGAAGATATAGTGGCATTTCAAGATCATTCAGGAATGCAGATAAAGAATCATAATAGTTTTCAGGAAGAACAAGTAGAATTGAATAGATTTCGTGTAAACTTTTCAAATTTGAATAATTGTACTTTTAATATATACTTATAACAATGTTTTCAATATTTAAATAAAAAATTTTTTGTCAAACTATTTTTTATTAACAGTGACAGTACTATATACTAAAATCAGTTTATGGTTATTTTATGAACCTATATTGGCCTAGCAAAATGTCACTGAAAGAAGCAAACAAATAAGAAATAAAAAATACTCATTATAGAATCACGCACTTCAGTTAATTAACTGAAAAACAATCTGTTTTCGTTCTCAAAACTAGAAATGACGTTTCTTTTTTAAATATGTCTCAGATTAAATTTTGTTTGTTTATCTACTTTTCTAGCTAGAGATATCATTATGACGCTTATTCTATTATTATTTACTTCTTATAGTATCCAAAAAAAGATCCAAGTTGAAGGAGTAATTTGATACACATCTTTCACCGCTTAATAAAATAATTTCGGTCCCTTATAATTTAACCATATTATTTTCCTTCTCTACAATCTTGGCAGCACTTATTTCCCAATCAAATATTCTCTTTCTCAGTTTGTCATTTTTCATGTAAGTTTCTCAATATTTACAGGTCGAGAGGTCTTTCCAATGCAGTGTTTATTGTATTCACAAGCCATGATATAAATGCAATTTTTTAATATTATTTGGACGTATTTTTGGCAAGAATCCCCGTAAAGTATTAGTTGCTTGAAAAACTATGTTAAATTTGTTACCAACTCTTTTTAAATTTTCTCGTAATACTATCTGAGTTGTGATACATGGAATTGTCATTATCTAAGCAATTTATTTTTGATGTTTTATAGAATTTCTTTTATTTTCAATATTCTTGAAAACCTAATTATTTAATTTTAGTAACTTCTGTAAGTATTATCAGAAAAATCAGAATAGGTAACAAATTAAACATTACAATTGTTTTTCTTTACGGACTTTACGGACTCTGTCAAAAACACGTCCAAACAATTATAGTCAAAATTCAAAAAATTGCATTTATAGCATACGTTGTCAAACAAATTTAATTTTTTTTCTAAAAATCGTATTAATCAAGTTATACCATGTTCTTCGATAACAAAAATTACGGGAAACAACTGCTCTATGGGTTACGTGTCTCCACTAGCATTGAATTATACCTGACATATTATGAAATGATTTAAATAATATATTGTGTTTTTGTTGCTTATTATATTTATCATTCTTACATATGGGAAGAGGGGTTTCATTGAGAAGTTGTTTCCCACAATATTAACAATTAGAAATCTATAAGCTTAGATATCTTTTACTTGCCTAGATTTATGGTATGGATGAATAGTGTTTGACTTCATTTGATAGGACATTTTCAAAATTGTTTATATAGAAGAACACAAAAATTGCATTTTGCGAATACAATGCAATGGGGTTCCACCAATATTTTACCAAAGGAAAATAATACAGAAACGTCTTTCTAGTTTGGGGAACAGAAAGAGATTGTTTTTTCGTTAATTTACCTTTAGTTTTATTTATTTATTTTTCCTTCGTGTGAGATTTTTGACTAGATAAATCCAATTTCATAAAATAACCTTTCACTGATACTTTTTGTTCACTTAATTTTAATTTCTTTTCGCGATTGACAACCCCTCATATCCTAAAAAATATCCTGAGAAATTCCTGAATTTAAGTAGCATTGGCAACAATGCATCAAATATTTGTGCAGAGACCTTTAAGTATTCCACTGGCAAATTTAGACATTTATTTTTCAGTCATCCAATTTCGACAAATTTTTTCAGCCGTGTTAGAAAAAATCATTTAATTTATTTTCACTATTGCTCACCATTGCTCTTAACTTTTTACTAAAACGATGTTTTGCAACTATCATTGTAACAGCTAAATTTTCAAAGAGAAAATTTCCTATTAATTCATATGAGTCACCTTGTACATTGCAATACGGGAAATACCTTTGCGATGGAATGTATGTACTCAACGAATTGCTTGTATTTTTATTCTGATATTATAATTAGTCTATTTCATTCTATTTTCTATTCTACTTATATAATCCCAAGTATACTAGTTTTACGAATTTGGGCATAGCCTTAGTCTTTTAATTTTTGAATACACAGGATGTATTCAATATGTATAAATTCCTCACAAACATTCTGTTTGCTTCAATACAAAACCGTATGTAGGTAAGTGCCAACAACTTTTGATAAAAAAGGATGGTTAAGAATTAACAGTTTTAAGAAGGTAATTCCAGAAATAATTATAAAAAAGTGAAATACAACAACTACGTAACAAAACCATTTAGTATTATACACAGAACTGAACAATAGCTGTATTAGCGTTATTTTTCTACCATTAAACCACATTAACATTCAATTTCTTATACATCTTCAGGAATTATATTTGACTATACTGATATTTTTTTCTTGGAAAAACGAGGAAATCCATATTTTCTTAAGTTGAAAATTAATGTGTTTCAATTATACTTAATAGTAATTTAACATCATGCTACACGTTATTATACGATCTAACTTAAATATCATAAATCAAGATATAACTGCTACAGTTTTATTATCTGGTTTTCCTTTATTATTAGAATTCTGGTCAATAGTAATAATGTCTATTTCGTTTCCGGATCTTTTTTTTAATTCGTAGTTGGGTCCATTGTAATTAAAGATTTCATAATTCAGATAAAGATGAAAAATAACTATTTTTATCCATTTCTTCCGATTAAGTAGGTACTTAGTTCAAAAGAGGAAACATCAAATCATTTATTAGAACATTTTTGCTGCAAAAAAGCTCAATGGGTATGAAAAACTTTTAAAAAATTTTATAATTGGGATGGGGATGCCGGTAAATCTCAAAATAGTATAGTTCAACGACAAATCAATAAAATACAGTATTTGATTTGAAATAACAAAAAAGTAAATAAAATTTTATTAATTTTCATTGAACAAGAAACGTAATAAAATTTTAATCCTCTATAACAAAAAAAAATCACATTTAATGTGTTTTTAACCAAATTTCAACATAAAAGTAAATTAAAAAACCAATTTCAGAAAAAAATAGTTTTTTGAAAATGCACTTGCTTCTGCCTATAGAGCAACATGTTGAAGGTCATTCTGATCGATGAAATGATTTAATGATTTTTTATTAAAATAATGGGTAAAAATTGTTTTTTTATAATATATTATTTTTATTGACCAAACATGGTGGCATATATAGGTTTTAAGAAAAGTTAAATTTTTCCATTTGGAAAAAATACTGTTTTTCTCTGACACCCAATTTTTCTGGACATTTTGGATCTCTGATTGTACATGGATATAAAAAAGAATATATAACTATCTGAAAATAATTAAAAATATAAAATATTTCGATTTCCATACTCGGCGTCTATTTTTGCATTCATTTTTATCATTTTCCAGTTTAAGCATACATTATGTATACTTTTTTATAGATTTTATGATGACAACGTAAAATAATTTATATTAATTGGATAATATACCTGGAACTATGTCCAGAGAAAACCACATGTTATTTTAAATATGCGGTTTTAAGAAAAGTTAAATTTTTTTTTCAATTTCTTGGAAAAAGGACAATTTTTTCTGTAAACAATTTTTCCAGAAATGTTGTACTTCCGGTTGTAATATATAGACAATATACAGGGCGATTCAGAACTTATCCAAAAAAAAATCTGGATGAACAGGGGACCCTTACAAATACAATTTTGTAAAGAAAAAATCAAAAAGGTCAGTTCGAAATTGATTTAAAAATACACTTCTGCACGGCACTGGAAACTGGTCCAGTGTAAAACCTGACCTAGCACAATGCGACCGTCATGGCGGTGTGATAAAAACGGACAAAAACTTTCGCAAGGAAAGAAATATGTAAATAGAATTTTATCGCACCTATTTTATATCGGCAAATTCAACTGCTTTTGCCGTTATTAATTAATAAAATTAATTTGTGTTTTTAAATAATAAAATCATTTGACATACCCGATGCTGCAACAGCAATTGTTCAAAATTTTATCCACTCACGTGTAAACACATTTGGGTCCGTCTTACTCACTTTCTACGAACTAACACAAATGATGTCTTGCTTCACCATAACACAAATACTTCACCATAATACAAATGTTGTCTTGCTTCACCATAAATTAAAACGATATCCATCAACTCTGAGTTGCTATACACGCAAGCCATTTTTGACACTAACTACTAAAAAACTGATGTAAATACCACAGATAACAGGTAAAAACTACCGCAACGACGGATTTCAGTATTAGGAGTCACATGGCTCTCCACGCGTATTGCGAACGACGCTAGAGACTACAGTTGTCCAGCTATGTAGTGGTTTAATATGCTATAACTTCAATAATTTTTTTCTCAGAAACTATAAGGATTTTACAAATTTTTTTTTTACAATATTGACTCCATTTCTCATGCCGCATCTATTCCCAAATTTTTTTGGATAAGTTGTGAATCACCCTGTATAGACGTACGTATAAAAATATGTGTAGCTATCTCAAAAAAAAGAGAATATAAACATTTTATCTATTTTTACTTTAACTGAACTGTTTTTGTCGTTTTCCAGATAAACATCCATATTTATATTTCTTGATAGATTTTAAGGTGACAAAGTAAATTAATTTACCTTCCTTGTATAATATACCTAGAACTATATCCAGAGAAAGTCACTTATGTCATTTCAGGCGTTCCAAAAATATTTGCAGTCACAGATGAACATAGAGTGTTCTTATTTTGGGTTTTCTGGACATATCGTGCATTTAAAAGTTTGGAAACTGCTTAATTATATCCAAGTATTGAAATTATTTTGCATGTGATACATTGGTAAATAATATGGAAAATAAAATAACTTTAAATCTTAACGTCTGTCCAAAAATGACGATTATTGTGTAGAAGTATAACTATACAGGATGTAATTAAAATATTTGGTCAAGCCGGTCCCACATCATAAATTAAGAAAAACAGTGTTCGAAAGTCCTTAATTTTCGAGATAAATGTAAAATTCGAGAATATGGTGTATTTTTTAATTACGAGGAAACAACAACAGCGATTTAATTGAAATTTAGTAAAGAATTCATTAAAGGCTATATAAAATTATAATTGAGAAAGGACGCATTCTTCTAGGGAGAATAAATAAGTAGGCGCGGCGATATATATTTTTTTTAATAATAATTGCAATAATTTAAGTTGTCACATTATCCAAAAACGAAAAATATTATTTAAATGGTTTTGCTCGACTGTCTTTTCAACTACATAATTTGTGCATATTCCATTAAAGTCTGGAAAAGTATTTTTTGATATGAAACTATTAAAGGATGTTCGAAACATCTGATTTCGGAAATAAAAACATACAGAAACAAATGAACCATTTATTACCGACAATTTATTTACAGTATACCTACAGTAGTAAAATGTAAAACCATAATTTACAAAAGATATATACAAAGCGTACAATTACAAATTTAACACTAGGAAAATAGAGTAAGGATGAGTATTTTTACATCAGCTGGTAAACAATTAACTACAACTAAAACAAAAATATAAAATAAAAAATAGGAATGTTCGAATTATCACAAGTCCAAAACATCCAACGAACAACCATTTAATTAAAAGTTAGTTTCAATGCATCAAGTTATATCAAGACGCACAGTCGATATGAACCCACGCATTTCGCATCTAGTAACATAGGCGTCCACGGTGGGCAAAAATTCCGTAAAATTTAAAATTAACCTCATCGAAACCAATCTGTCATATCAAGACGCCCATGACTAGATTTTAACAAAAGAATTTAGTTTAATAAATAAGTAAAGTTAAGACACTGCTAAGTCCTTCATCCCGGTCTTGACGATGAAGCCTGCGCCAATCTTGAACCAGAACCTAGCAGGTTTTGGAAACCTTGGGCCGCGCCCTGAAAATATTTAAGTGGGTAAATAAACGAATATGATATTAGAAAGTCAGTGTGCCAATCAAAACGACTATAATGATTATTAGTTGCCTTAAAGTTAAAGTATTTTAACAGAGTCAACATTTCTATCATAAGCATTATTTGAAAATTAGGTACAGGTTGTGGCGTTTATAATGATTAAAATTAAAAACCCACGTCCCTTATGGTGGAATCAAGAAAAACTATGTAATTGTTATAGCGTAATTATGATATCAGAATACTAGTAAAAGAAAGGACCAAAAAGTGTGCAAACTTATCGCAATCTAGAAACAATCCACGGACAAAGGACAAAATTACCTCTATTCAAAGGTACATTTTTGGAAAACTATATTTCAATTTATATTCACTATAAATGCTACACCTTGTGTATTGAACCTTTGTGATTAAATCAACAGAAAGACATGATAGACAAAATTCAGTACTGATGAAAAATTTATTTATAAAGATGTGGTTCTATACAGGGTGAGTCATTAATAATGGTACACAGCTTAATGGCATATTGTTCACGTCAAAATATAGTGCCAAACATGCCTTAATCAATTATTGCTCCTTTTCGTTCTGCAGGGTGTTAAAGTTGAAAAAATATATTCCTCTTTTATCTATATTTTAAGTATGTATGGACCGATTGTTTTGAAAATTTGTAGTTTTACGTTTTTTGAGGAGGCAAATACGAATATGCAAACAGTGTTGGGGTTACGTCTAGAGGGCGCTAGTTATACTGTCCTATCAATGTAAAAATATGTCTAACTTTTTGTATTTTGCTATTTTGAATTTTTTAACTACAAATTATTGAACTACGTTCAATTCTAAATAAAACAGGTGTATTAGTTACAAATCGATAAACTAAACCGTTTTCGAGATACAGACGTTTTAAGTTTTTGAGATTCGGCGGGAATTAAATTAGAAAATTAGCAGGTCTTAAGATACCAAGCCTGAATTAAGAATTAAGACAAACATTACAGCAATTAAAGATTTTATTATGCATATCTTAACAAATTATTAACTACCAGCAACTTCAATGCACTTTCTTAGCCTTTTATTAAGATATTCTCTTCTCTAAAAAATAACGACAAGGAAAAAACTACTTCTTAATCAAATTGAGTAGAAAACAATATGGTATTGTAGTGACAGCTGTCAATTTATTATGTCCATGCCTACTACTTTGGAAAAAATAATTTTCTAATTTAATTCCCGTCGAATCTCAAAAACTTAAAATGTCTGTATCTCGAAAACAGTTGAGTTTATCGATTTGTAACAAGTATACCTTTTTTATTTGGAATTGAACGTAGTTAAAAAATTCAAAATTGTGAAATATAAAAAGTTAGACATATTTTTACATTGACAGGACAGTACAACTAGCGCCCCCTAGACGTGACCCAACACTATTTGCATATTCGTATTTGCCACCTCAAAAAACGTAAAACTACAAATTTTCAAAACAATCGGTCCACACATACTTAAAATATAGATAAAAAAAGAAAATATTTTTTCAACTTTAACACCCTGTAGAACGAAAATGAGCAACAATTGATTAAGGCATGTTTGGCTCAATCGCTACATTTTGACGTTAACAATCTGCCAGTAAGTTGTGTAGCATTATTAATGACTCACCCTGTATGTATAGTTTAACATATCTATCACCTTTATTTTATTTTATTAACAGTTACTTAAATTCAATAAGAGAACGCATTGTTTTGTTTTAAATTATTTTATAAAAAGGTCGATATCTTTGAAATAAATTTCTCATTAAACTCTTTTGCGATAAATGAAATGGTGACTTTAATATTTTTGGTGAAATTAAATATTTCCTCCATTTGTCCTGTAAATGGGAAATAAAAGCTGAAAAACATTCATTTTCATGCACCTATATAAATATTAATCTCCTTGTAACCGCCTGCAAAAAAATAGAAATGGAATTCAGCCAGTTATAGGTGGCACTTTTTGAACAAAAATGATGGTTAGAACTGTTTAATATGAAAAAATGATCATTTCCAGCCAGTTATAAGTGGCGTTTTCATGTAAGGATAGAACCATATTAAAAATTATGATTAAAATTGTATAGATAAGGCTTTTAATAGAAGAAGTAGTTTTAGCTTTGGTTCATGCCAAATTTACCATTGTTAAGTAACTATTTTATTCCCCCTCACGTAATTTTGACACTTAAGTGGTGCAGGGAGGAGTGCTAATATTGGTACTAGCACCATTTGTTGTAGGGTTACTGATTAAAAGATTTCTGAAATTTTCAGATCCATTAGACAACATATGTGTGACCTGGTAAGCCGCATCCTAGAAAAAAATCGTGAAAAAACTGGTTACATCTGTAATTATTTGATCTATCAACTTTTCTCCAAGGGTTTACGTGACTATATTTGATGTTTATTCAAATTACATGCAAAAAAATTTTGTATTTCTATAAAAATTATTGATACTTTCATGACTACTGAAGTGTTTGAAACAAACAGTGATTCAGCAGAACCAGTCAGTCGGCTAAAGCACTATTTAAGTTTTTTTTGCGATGACGCTTGGGCGACCAAGCGCTTACAATTTTTATTATAATATATGAGAGCAAAATGTGTGCATTACGTAAACAGTGTTTAACTAATTCGTAACAAATGGCTATTGTAGTGAATCCCAGAACTAGCTGTGTGTGTGTTTTTGCCCCCATGGGAAAACTCGTACAATATTTGTCTTCCTCCGGCTTTGTCACTTTTGTTTTTATTACCCATTAACAACTTGCGGACTTGCTAACGGGCAGGTAACCACAGGAAATGCATGAATTAAGTTAAAAGTACAAGGCTGACCACATTCAAATCAGTAAAAATAACAATCGGGATAAATAATTCACCACATTTCATGTCTAAGAGGAAACTTCAATTTCACTGGTACAGAATATTTAAAAAATCAACGAGGATGACGAAGATCTTCAAAAGAAAAATGATAATGTTTGTCGTGTCGTGACTAAATAAAATAAACTTACTTTTTCTAGAAAATTATTCAAAATTCAAATTTACTTTAATAGTCCAACCAAATTACACTTGGAGAAAAAAAAATTGTTACCTGGACTCTTATAAGTGGAAATGGTAAAAGGGCTTATAATAAACATAAAAAAAATAAATGCGTGAGCAGGAGCGGCGGAGGGTTGATTTGGGGGGTTGAAAAGTTATGAAAAATTGTAGCATTGGGATTTCTGGCGAAAGTTGACGTCAAACAAAAAAGTATCTACTACAAAAGTTATAGATCATGCAAAAATTTACAACTTTTGTAGAGGTCACTTTTTAACATAACCTCAAAATTTCCGAGAAAAATGCGAAAAACAGGTATTTCTCTGATTTTTCGTTTTTATTTCTCATTTCCGCAAAAGTAATTTAATTTTGACGAAACTTGGTGAAAGTATACCTTTCTCTGTCTTAAATGACCTCAAATTTTTTTAGATAAAGAAATCAAGAAATATTAATTTTTTTCGACCTGAAACACTTTTTTTCAAAGAAAAATTCTACTTAAAAAAAACATCGTACATAGTTCTGCCGGTAATAATTTTTTTCGTTTTGACTTACTTTTTGGTGAAATAAAAAAATCTGTAATAACAGTTCAAAAACATGCTCAAAAATACAGAAAAAAATAAAAAATGACTTGCAACAATGAATTTTTCAGTTATTGTTGATAATTTGTTTAAGGGCCCCATATTCTTTAAATAGTGTTTTCCGCAAAGACAAATAATTTCAAACATTTAATAACTGAATAATCTAAAGCTTATCAAATAATAGGAATGTTATGTCATGCCACCTGAGTATTTTCAAAGACGCCGCAGTAAAACGAATAAACAGGTGCAAAAAACGATCAAACCATCAAGGTTTTAGGTACTGAAATCTACGAAAATACTAACTTTTTTATATATAATTCCACATGTAAATATTCTTATAACATTTACTTGCTTAGTCCTACATATAAAATTGTTTACTTTTATTTATAAGTACGTGAAAATAATTCTTAAAATGTGGGGTTAGAATAACAGCAAACGCATGTTTTACAAACGCTTTTTTTTAGTTATTATTTTATTTGAGTAAATTTAAATGGTAACAATGAATAAACAAAACATCAAGGATTTTATTTTAGTGCTTACTTTTGTTCTACACGTTTTACTTTTAAAGATTTCAGTACCTAAAAACGCGAGAAATTTCACTATTTCTCGGCCGGGAATATGGCCACCTTAAATTAAAAAACATTCAATAACCGATTACACCATTCACTTCTACGGAAAAAAATAAAAAAAACTGTGTCTAATAATTGTTTGACCTAAAACTTTATTTTTGTACCGTATTGCTATAATCATCTAAGTCGAATTACAATTGCACAAATGATATCTCTGGATGATTTGATATTTCAGCAATACAAATTATTAACTGCAAAGTCTACTGTTGACGCGAAATCCGAAAACCCGAAATGTTGCAAAATCATTTTATTTTTTTCTGGCTTTATTTGAAATCGAATTTTAAATAAATTGCATATTTACATTGCCACTTTTTTCGCTCTATATAATGGCGTCAACATTTTTGCAATCCGACGTTTCATCTTCGAGGAGCCATCATCAGATTAATTTTTTTAAATATATCGCTGCTATTTTTTTGACAAAATTTAGTCATTTTTTATTCTGTATTAGATGATATTACTATTGTTTTCGCTTAAAAAGGTTTTTAGCTACCATTAAAAATTTTTCCTGAGTACGGTTCTGAACGCTTTCAAAATACCTGTATCTATTGGAGGAGAGAGAGAGAGAGGGGGGGGGGAAGAGAGAGAGAGAGGGGGGGGGAAGAGAATAAAAGTCAATACAGCACAAAATATCCAACAATTTTTTTTAATCCATAATTTAAAAAGTTGTACCTAATAAAAAAATAATACGAATTTATGAAATATTTTATTATTTCTAATTAGTATTGCTAACAGTAGTAAAAAATTGTTGGATATTTTGTGCGGTTTTGACTTTTATACTGTTATGACTTCATCCAATAGATATTTTGAAAGCATTCAGAGCCGTACTCAGGAAAAATTTTAAATTATAGCTAAAACAAGCTAAAAACTTTTTAAGCGATTACAATAGTAATATCCTCTAATTCAGAATTAAAAATGACTTTAGATTTTGTCATAAAAATAACAGCGACGGAACTACCCGGAATTTTAAAACTTTCTAAACAGCATATTGTTAGGTATAAAAGAACACAACTTTTTTCTAATCTGAGCCACCCAGTATCTCTTACCGTTTCCTAGACATTAATGCTATCCCATCCTTATCTTGGACACACTGTATATCTATGAATTCATCAAACAAAAAAAAATAAGTACACTAATCGATCCTACGGAAAAAACATTATTATTTATTTTATTTATTCACTATTCGACTTATGTTTATAGCAATACTGTACAAAAATAGTTTTGGGTCAAGCAATGAGACAGTTTTTTATGTAGTTTTTCCGTACAATTGAATGGTGTAATCAGTTTTTGATTTTTTTAAAATTTAAACAAATTATCAACAATCACTGAAAAATTCATTGCTGCAAGTCATATTTTATTTTTTTTGTATTTTTGAGCATGTTTTTGAACTGTTATTACAGATTTTTTTATTTCACCAAAAAGTAAGTCAAAACGAAAAAAATGATTACCGGCAGAACTCTGTACGATGTTTTTTTTAAGTAGAATTTTTCTTTGAAAAAAAGTGTTTCCGGTTGAAAAAAATTAATATTTCTTGATTTCTTTATCTAAAAAAATTTGAGATTATTTAAGATAGAGAAAGGTATACTTTCACCAAATTTCGTCAAAATTAAATTATTTTTGCGGAAATTAGAAATAAAAACGAAAAATCAGAAAAAAAACTGTTTTTTGCATTTTTCTCGGAAATTTTCAGGTTATGTTAAAAAATGACTTCTACAAAAGTTGTAGATTTTTGCATGATCTACAACTTTTGTATTGAATATTTTTTTGTTTGACGTCAACTTTCGCCAGAAATCCCAATGATACAATTTTCATAACTTTTCAACCCCCCCAGATAAACCCTCCGCCGCCCTTGCTCACGCATTTATTTATTTATTTTTTTTTTCGTTTATTATAAGTCCTTTTACCATTACCACTTATGAAAGTCCAGGTAACAATTTTCTTTTTTTTTTTGTTTCTAAATGAGTTATTTTGATCGGTTTATAAACTGGTCATAATTTCTTAGATTCGTGATCAATGATTTGATAAGGAGCCATAACCCTCGATGATACTTGGAGAAAAGCCAGTCAGTTCTAAATCTATTACATAAAAATAAAAATTATAATACCTGCAAGGCTGTTCCCAAGAATCCAGAAATTGCTCTCGTAACATTCACTGCCGCTGTAATCAAGTTCCCTCTAATGAACGGTTCGGAATTGTCGTCGACACCTACCACAGGTCTCAGTCTAAGAGGAGGTAAGGCTGGTCTTTGTCTTGCAGTGGTAACCTCTTCATCTTCATCATCTTCATCCACGCTATTGCTAACAGTCTCAGGTATAACTGTCGTAGATTTTGCTGTCTGTTTACGAGTGGTCGTTTTTTCTGTAGTAGTCACCCTTGAAGTGGCGCCGTGCTGACCATTTGAAGCAACCTCTACTCCATCATTTGAATTGATGAGGTTCTGCAAGCTCTTTATTTGTGAAAAATCCAAAGCTGCAGTGTTTTTAGGATCTTTCTGCACGGCTTCCAACTGTTTGATCAACTTCTGGACGTCACTTTGAGAGAGAGAATTTGGGGAAAAGGGTTTTGGAGCGGAAGTTACCATAGGAGTCAAACGAGTAGGCGAGTTGGCTAAAAGTTCTTGCTCTACAGGAGGTTTTTTTGGTTTCGCTGGTCTCGGTTTTGGTTTCCTTGTAGTCGCTGGGGGTGGTGCTAAAGCATTAAGCAGCCAATTCAGTCCTTGCATCAGTCGACCTGGGGCACGTGGAGTTGTTACTCTTGGCTTAGGCCTTCGCGTTGTCGTTGTTTCCTCGAAAACACCCTAGAATTCATAACAAATTAAAATTCGTGGATTATTATTCAAAACTGCTCTTACAGCTTGCTTTATTTGGTCTGCCAAGCTCTTAGGGGTTGGTGGATTGATACCCTGTTCTTTCAGCAACGCTGCCAATATAGCATCGTTGGTGTTTCCATACGGTAACGTGGAAGCTGTGCTGGTAGCAGGAGTAGCTATGTTCAGACCACTCAAGTTGTACTGTTTGAGGACGTCCTCAATACTAGGTGTAGACTTTTTACTAGTAGCATCTACGATTGGTGGTAGTTGGTCTTGGATATTCTGTGGAGGTGGCTTCGTCGTCGTTGTCCTAGTTGTTGTTGGTGCTTTTGTTGCCTTTGTTTTATCCCTATCTACTGCCAGCTGTATAACCTAAAATTATTCATGATTCAATGCAAATTATTTAAAACTTACAACACGAACTTACCCTATTCGCTAAATTACTGGTCTCTTTATTGCGGCCATTCCTGTTGCCTCCAAAATTCTAAAAAATGTATAAAAATATACCCATTTATTGTTAACAATCAAATATAACATGACGCTGCTTACCAAGCTAGTTAGGAATGACAGTTGCTGCAACAGAGCTGCTTGCTCCTTTTCCAACTGAGCCAGAGTTTCCAAATCCTTTTTCTGCTGTTCTGTTAACTGCTTTAATTTGGGTGTAACAGTACTTGATGGAGCTGGAGCACTAAGAGGGACAGCTGAGAGTGGGGCACTTCTTCTGGACACTACTTCTTGAGTAGTCGATACAGATGTAGTTGTAGGTGTTGTTGTGGTGGTAGTTGTTGTAGTTGTAGTGGTAGTTGGAGCCGCAGTTGTAGTTGTAGTTGTTGTTGTTGTAGGTATTGTTGTAATTGTTGCAGGCGCTATTATAGTTGTTGTAGGCGTTGTTGTGGTTGGTGTAGGTGTTGTAGTTGTTGTAGTTGTTGTAGGCGTTGTTGTAGTTGTTGTAGGCATTGTTGTAGTTGTTGTAGGCGTTGTTGTAGTTGTAGGGGTTGTTGTAGTGGTTGTTGGACGAGTAGTTGTAGTTGTAGTGGTGGTAGTTGTTGGGGCTGTAGTGGTTGTGGTTGTTGTGGTAGTTGTAGGAGTTGTTGTGGTAGTTGGTGTTGTAGTTGTTGTTGTAGGTAGAGGTGTTGTAGTTTTAATTCTTCTAAAAGTTGTTGTGGGCACGCCAGTTGTCGTTTCGATAAATCTAACGCTTCCACGCGTAGGTGCTACTACAGTAGTTGGTTGCGATGTAGTCGCTGAGGCAGTTATTATTTCACTCACTGTAATGGCAGGTTGTTGGGTAGTTCCTCTTAACAGATTAGGGAAGAACGTTGTTATAAACGTTGGGAACGTGGGGAAGAATGTAACTGTCGGGAAAGTACTCGTAGTAGTTCTTTGAGTGGTAGACAGAATTGTAGTAACTGGAGTTGACGTTATCCTTGGTGAAGCTGATATCACTCGGTTTGTTGTTGTTGTTGTTGGAGCTTGAGTGCTTGTGGTTGTAGAGCGAGGGGTAGTAGTTGTGGTTGTTTGAGCGGTGGTAGGTAGCGGCGTAACAATTTGTGGAGTTGAAGCTTGAGCCGTTGTGCTTTCTACGATCGTATTGGACAGTGGAAGTGGTAGTCTGTCTTCAGTTAGTTGATTCTGCAAAAAAATAGTTTGAAGATTCTAAAAGGGCGTATGTACAAATGTATCCACCTGTGGAGCTGAAGTAGTTGGCGCGGCTGGAGTTACAGTCATAAATGTCGTGGTTTCCACTACAGGCATAGTGGTATCAGCAGCTTCGGTAGTCAACGTCGGTGGTGCGGTTGTAGATTCAGTACTATTCTCTATCTAAAAAAATATTTCACATATATAAATCTAGTTTGTAGTTAACAACTTCCATGTCCGTGCTGTTAGAGGATTAATTGTTCGAACCTACCACAACCTAACAAAGTGCTTACTAAACAACAATACGTATAGTATTAGTTTCCAATCTAAAATATATACAAGTCGTTTTCAGTGTTGTATTTCAAGTATAAGTAACTCAAGATACTATTTTTTGAAGAATAAAAAAACGTTGGTAGTTACTATTATATTTCTTTACCAAAGAGGTATTGTACCTATTTAATAACTGCAATAAATGTGATCTATTTATTTCTCTATGTTTTGTAATAGTTCTTGAGCCATTTATAATGTACGAATATGTAGAAATGTGTGTCTTCAGAACGCCGCGAACGCTATCCATTTGAGTAGTTTGTGTTGAAAAGTAATTTTCCTGTTTGTAGAAAGTTGTGAATTAATTTATACTCAATTCATATTTTGTACTGGAAGAAACACGTTTAAAGAACTTATGTGACTTCCCAAAATTGAAAAATATCGTGAGAGAAATAGAGAACAGGTTTTTTTTTTAGTTTCTTACGGTTAAAGTAAACATTAGCAAAGATTAACAATATTCTATTAATCTTGAAATAATTTCGATTTTGCCGATTTCATTCGCACAATATTTGTCTATGCCCTTATATCCTGAACATATATACAGCAAAGTAATATATACAGCAATATACAGTGCTTGTTTCGTTTTCGAAACGTCAGGTGAAGTTTTGACCATTATCAGAGTCTGAGAAACCACAAAAGATAAAATATTTATTTTAATATAGGGTGTTTAGAAACTTGTAGAAGATTCTTTAAAGGTTGTAGAAAAAATTTGGTTTATGTCTCCCAAATGCAACATTTATTTTCGTAAGAAAATACTAAACTTTTGGTCTTCATCATTTTTTTTTGCTATTTATATGTACAGCGATTTATGTAACATTTGGAAACAGAGCTAGGTAGCTGTAAATAGTCAGTAGACAGTTTCTTATTTTTTATTAAAAAACATGTACTGTATTTTGTTTGTAAAATATATTCCAATCAAGTTTTCACATCACACACTCTTCAAATATCCTCTCCAAGTTCATTTATACAAGTACGTAATTACAAACCATTCAAATATGTTTTCTTTTGTGGCTACTTTACTTGATAAAAAATTATCCCTTTATTCACCTTGCATATGACAATCCAAAAAAAGTTAAAATAATAGAAAACGATGTTTTAAATAATACTTTTATTGTAAAGCTTTATATTAAAGAAGTAAATGAAAATGTTGATAATTTCTTTATAATTTTTTAACAGCTTGATATTATTCCACTCACAAATTTTTCACTTGGATTTTCGCAAGAGTTTTCCATTATTATAACTTTTTAACATTGCCATTTGTCGTTCATGTGCATATTATAACAGTTTTAACACATTTTTTCAAAATTAGTCACATTTTTTAGCAACTGAAATCATGCAGAGAAAGATAAAGAAGACTTCACTAATATAGATTACCTCTCTAAATAAAATTCAGCGTATTATTTACTTTTAACAGATATCCATTGAAGAAATTTTGTTACAGTATTTTTCTCAAAAAAATTATTTACTGGCAATTTATTTTTTTATTAATGATATAATAGCAATTGAGAGGGTAATCTATACATCATTTCCTGTTAATAGCATTGTCTTTCTTTAATCTGTAAGTAGAATTAATGATTTAGTTCACATATAAAGAACTACAACGTTCTCTTGCCTTGTCAAAACCCTCACTCGTCGGTCTAGTTACGGGTTTCCATCTGAACACAGTGTTTTCGTTATCTATGCTATTTTGCCTTAGCAAATCTTGTATGTTCAATACTTGGTTATACTGTCACAAACGAAAAATGTACATTAGAAGGTGTTCGCTACCGAAAATAAGCAATTTGTTGCCAATATTCGAACGTTTAAAAAAGAGTAAGTTGCTTTTAGGATTACTTTACTTACGATTTGGTAAAAGTAATGGTTACAATTTTCCAAATATAATAAAAGAATTGAGAGAATTCAATATTTTTGATGTTTCATGAAATAAGACGCATTTAATTGTTTTACCAAACAATAGATTTATCGTTTCGATTATTTAAAATCTTCGATTTTATTCACTAACATCAAATGTTGGCAATAATAGCTCAAAGCTAAGCGAAATGTTGCTTTATATATAATTTGCATTTTCATTAATATATAAAACATCATTTAAAGCGCATTTTATTTATTTATAAAAGCAAATTTTATAAAAACTTTGTAGTTGAAGAAGGTTCACTGTAAAATATAAAATATTGTTTATTTTCTTTATTTAATGTGCATATTGAGTTAGAAGCAGAAAGTTTTATCTATAAACATTTTTATGAACAATTTTTATGTTAACGTTAAAACAATTAAAAAATTTATAACCGTTTATTGTTCCTGCTCACAAAATATTTTTAAACAAACAAGAACGCAATAATAATATATTTTTAATAAATTTTAAACTGAAATAGAGAATATGCTTTTGAATATACAAGAAAATTGTGATGAATCAATGATATATTTTTTCAAAATATTTTAATCCAACATTAAATACATCTCAAATTGAACAGTTTTTTGCTAAATAAATATGCTTTATGTCAGTGTTATATAGAACCATTTCTATTATACAGGATGTTGGTAAAAAACTCTGCCAAACTTTAGTGGTGGATTTAAAAAAATATGTTATTAGCTATGGTATTTTTCACCCTATTTTAAAGGATTAAAGGGTAAAGCCAGTCTAGAATTTTGAAAAAATCAATAAATGGTTTAAAAAATGCTTTAATATGTGAAGAATATAGGAAAATAATTTTAGGTGAGGGGAAAAATATCCACTAAATCAAGAATTATTAATATTTTTTAATTTCCCTAGCTTTTAATATATAATATCAGAAAATGTTTTTTTTTGTTCCAAGATCATCTGTTAATAAGAAACCTTTCCAGCCATACAGCTCTTTGAATAAAAGGTGTCATTACTTGCCATCACATGCAACTACCATTTTGAATCCAAAATTTACTATTGTAACCTGAACACTTATACAATGAAACCTTTTTGCTCCTGATACTATATCTTGCATAGATTTTTTCTTGAAAATTCTCAAAAATCATCTTTTTTCCAAACTTTTTTCCAAAACTAAGTTACGGGCTTATTTTAAATTTTAAAAAATAATAATTCAAAAATAGTTCGTTTTTTCGAATAAAATGGAAGACATGTTTTGAACATTCCATACGGAATTAAATGTATTTATTGGATTTCCAAAATATGCATTGACGTCGAAATTCTAGGGTTCTTAGTGATGGTGTTTCCTAGTATCTCCTCCACTGGTTCATATAAACCCATTAGGTTAGATTATTTTAAGCATTTTTATGAGATTTTAAAGAAAGGAGATATATATTTTTTTAATTTAAACACTTTTTTTTAAAATTGTGATAACTAATCCGCCGTCAAAGTTTGGAAGAACATATCATTAACACACTGTATAATTTCGTACCTTTTTTATGACATATTATTAAAATTTCATCTTCAAATAAACTAATTCGCCTTACTAATTAGGTTTAATTTAATTTTTCATAAATTCCTATCACAATTTCTTTGTACCTCCATTCATGCTTCCCCAAAATGTCCACTACCAGCACCCTGTCCCGAAATCCTTACCTGGTTAACTTGTAATGTCTTATAATTGGTGTTTGAATTGTTGTTGGTGTTGGTAAAGTTTATAATGCTATTTAGCGCCTCTAGCGTTCTTCCATTTAAGAGTTCGGATAGCGTCGGCAGCGTGGGATCTGGACTGGTACTACTTTCTGTGGTAGTACCGATGGTAGTACTGGGTGCCGACGTGCTGTTCGGCACTGTACTAGCCGCGGTGGTGATGGTGGCCGCGTTAGTGATACGACCTACGGTGGTGCTATCTACTGTACTAATACTACTTTCAGACACCGTACTACTTTCCGCCGTGTTAATCGCAATGGTATCACTTTCTGTTTGGGGGACAGTTGTGGTGGTAGTGCTAGTACTCGTAGTACTTTGTGAGGGTGTTGTGCTAGTAGTACTTGTGGTGAGACCCTGAGTGGTGCTGGTACTTGTCTCAGGAACGGTATTCGTGCTACTGTCATTATCCAGAGATAATGGGTTTGCGTCTACTGTTGGTACCGTGTTTTCATCGACCTACAAAAAAATGTACAAATATGCGTTTGGTAAAAGAGTCTTCTGGATACTACGCAGGCCCGGTATTAATGTTTTTTAGAGCAGTTGATATTACTGGTTGGGTACTAAAATAGAGAAATGGCAAACGGAAATTTACAAACGCCTAGTATGGAGTTATACGTACAACATACTTAAAAATATCTAAAAGCAATTTCAACTATAATAAATATTGTAAGGTACTAAAAGGTGGTTAATGTTTGAGTACTCGACACTAGTAATGTATATTTGTGACTGTATGCAATGGTATATGTACAAAAATGATCAAGAAACGTGTATATTACATTATATACAGAGACCTCCTGTGTTACTTTATCGTTGTCTTAACACAACCATTTCTGTATTTTATGTCACTCGAGCTCCAAATTTGAAAAAAATGGCAGTAGTGATAGCCCCATGTTAGCGTGCATAACCCAACACCTCTCTAGCAAAACAAAAACTGATATATACACAAAATTATTCACAAAATGGTAAACAAGTGCAACGGTGTGAAGCAGTGACGCAAAACTTTCGTACGGAACTCGAGTGACCAACTGAAGAAGCTGACAAAGCTCCTCAACCAAAAAGTTATTGACTGTGAATACCGTTTGGACATTTTTATTATCCTGTGAACTTCCAGGGTCGTTTGTTACTTGGTTACTGGTTATTTCTGGCAAAGGTGGAGGGTTTTCGC
Organism: Anoplophora glabripennis; assembly: GCF_000390285.2. Lineage (NCBI taxonomy): Eukaryota > Metazoa > Arthropoda > Insecta > Coleoptera > Cerambycidae > Anoplophora > Anoplophora glabripennis. The sequence goes on along the minus strand of NW_019416212.1, from coordinate 432,328 downwards.
GGGTATCGAATCCTCTTACCCTTATTATTTGTTCCATCGGAACAAGGGTACCATTTGGAAACTTTCTAACTACTGTGTTGTTAGGGAACAGCCCAACTATCACGTACGGAGTATCTTTATTCGGTATGGTAGGGGGCTTCTTGCGCAAAATGGTATTGTTATTTAGTACAGCGAAAACAAAATAGTCAGGGGTAGTAGAGGTGGTAGTGGAGGGAGTCGAAACGTCGATGCTGTTCTGGATGGGATCCTGAACAATGTTTAGCAACCTCCCAGAACGGTTAGCCAATGAGATATTATTTGATGGTTGATTAGATGTATCATTAGTCGTTGCATTGGTGGTACTAGACGGACTGGGGGCGGAGGTACTGGGGGAAGAACTGGTACTACTTTCGACAGGACTACTCTGAGCGGTACTGCTTTCGGCAGTCACATTTTCAACGACACTAGCTGAGAGTGCGTTAGCCTGCACAGTTGTACTATCTTGAACGGTAGTACCTGGAGTAGTACTATCTTGAACGGCAGTGCCTGAGGTAGTACTATTTTGAACGGTGATGATTGGGGTAGTACTATCTTGAACGGTACTACCTGGGGTAGTACTATCTTGAAGAGTACTACTTGAGGTAGCACTGGCTTGAATGGTAGTACCGGCAGTGGAACTACTCTGAATTATTTCCGTAGTGCTTTGCATATCATTACCCGTACTACCAGCTTGAGTCATTACAGTACTACCTTCCGTGGTACCATCGTTTGAGACAGTAGTACTTTGCACCGCGGTAGCCATTTCCGGCATTTGTGTGGTAATCATCGCATCAGTGCTGCCTTCCGTAGTACCAGATTCGGTAGTAGTACTGTCAGTAGTGGCAGTTAAATCGAAATTAGATCTTCCAGCAATAGTAACAGTACTGAAGAGGTCGTCCGGAGTTATTAAATTAGAAATATCGTTAGCAGAGAATACAGATACACTTCCAGGACTTACTTCAAAATTCTGTAGTGTCGGAATGGTTGAGAGAAAAGTGGTAAGTGTTTCTATGTCGGTGGTACCAGTTATACCGGCCTCCGCTGTAGTTGGGAACGTGTTGCTTGTCGTGGTTTCTGTAATAGAACTAGTGACCGTATCATCGAGTGATAATGGCAGCGGTGTAACAGTAGAATCATCTTGCTGAGCTGATGGGAGATTTGTTGAAGGTACTGTTGTTGGTACAGTAGCCTCAGTTTGTGTAGAAGCCATCATATCGCTCGATGTTTGAGTCACGGTTTGACTAGTAGCCTCCGTTTGAGTTGATCCAACGGAGGCTTCTGTCGTTGCTGTCATCGCAATGGTTTCAGTAGTGGGAAGTGTAGAAGGAGTAGTAGCCATTTGTGATTGAGCTGTGGTACTAATATCTGCTAGTCTACTACCAATCATGGGACTTCCGGACGTAGTAGTGGTGATACTATCTTGTAATGACGGGAGATTGGCTGGAGATGTAAATAATTGTGGAATTGTGAGGGGCAGAGCAGATGGTGTATCAGGAACAGTTGTAGTTGTGACCGGGGAAACTGTAATGGTATTAGAGGTATCAGGAGATTCAGTAGATGTGACTGTAGGAGTTTGAGGAGTAATTGTTACAGAAGTTGGAACGGTGTCAGAAGTATCAGTAGGAGCAGGAGTGGTCGTACTAGATGCCACGACAGCTACACCAGTAACAAAGTTGGAAGTTTTCGGTGTAACAACGACAAGCTTTTGCGCTGACTCTGTGGTGGCAAGTAGCCCGTTGAGAATGGCCAATAGTTTGCCGATGGTGCGTTTTTGTAACACTTGGTCTGGGGATAATTCGTCCAGAACGCTCAGAGGATTTATAGACGTGCTTATTTGTGCAGGAAGTGTGGTTCTACTGGTGGAAGACTTAGTCACTTTAGATACAGGCGTGGTGGAGGGAGAACTAATAGTATTAAAATCTTTACCTACTTGATTTGAATTTGTATCGTCAGTGGCCTGAATGGCAGAGAGAGAACTGAGGATTCTTTCAATGATTGTCGTGGGTTTTTCAGTGGTCAAGGCGACTGTGCCGATGGGATAGGTCTGTGAGGTCTCGTCGGGTAGCGTCTTGTCTTTTTTGGTCGATTTTTTTGGCGCTAGTTTTAAGATGGCCGAATTCGACTCGGTCGTGCTCGCCGAGAAGGTTTGTTTAGAAGTGTCTGGAGGTGTGGTCGTCGTCATAGCCGTTATAGAATTTATTATCCTTTCGATTATCGAAACTGGCTTTTCCGTGGTGGCCTCCTTTACCTTCGGAAGAGAAATTGGTTATTTGGCATGTAAATATGATAGTGTAGTTGTAGTTACCAAAGAGATGGGATTTTTAAGGGCGTTTTCGGTGGAGGAAGAAATGAATTCTTCGTTGATAAGGTTCGCAGACGGGACGGTGTTTACCGGATCGTCGAACGAGATTATCTCTAGTCCTAAGTCTACGTCCTTCGATCCTGCTCCTGAATTTACCTGCAAAGTTTTTCGTACAGCTTACAATTGTTTCCTGCATTGGTATACAGACTACACTAACAACACAACAAAAGAAACTTTTCCCAAAAATTGTTAGCTTGTTCGTGGATAACCAATATTTTTGGCAGCGATTATAATATCAAATTTTACAGGATATCCAAAATTATAAGAGCCAACCATTACTCAGTGATGGAAATACATAATCACAATAAGACAGAAATTTCTTTCGTAGATCGCTTTGTTTCCGGGACACAGAGCGTTAAAAATAAAAAAGGACAATAAATTTATTTAAACATCTTATAAGGTGCTTGATATAAACTGATGCAGCTTAGGTTAATAACTTAAGGAGGTTTATCGGGTACGGAGGTATGTCTAAAGTCTAACGAAAGTTTCTGTAGATTTGCTAGTGATTAAAGTAGTAATTCCCGTTCGATTATTCTGTTTGTTTGGACACCTGCGAATTTCAAATAATACGCTACGTCGAGACCGCGGTGTTGCCGCTATCATGCATATGGAGGATAAGTTAGTCAACGANAAGTCTAACGAAAGTTACTGTAGATTAGCTAGTGACTAAAGTAGTAATTCCCGTTCGATTATTCTGTTTGTTTGGACACCTGCGAATTTCAAATAATACGCTACGTCGAGACCGCGGTGTTGCCGCTATCATGCATATGGAGGATAAGTTAGTCAAGTACCTAATCGATTTCCACTAGCTGTCATACGGTTCCTTAGATATCGGTTTCCTATTTATACAAATTGCTGTGGAAACTGTTCGTCAATTGTTGCGCATTCTAAGTGGAAAGACCCAAAAAATCTGCATTCTCATAAGACACTGTACTAAATCGTGAAAAAACATTTTATTAATATCTCGTCTCTTAGGTATCCAAACTAGTCATAATTTTTTTTGAGGATTTTCTTCATATTAATAGGCTTATATTAATTTTTTTATGAATATTTGTTCGTCAATTCCAAATCAGATAAACCTTCTTAATTGATTACAGGCAAATATTTGTCGAAGTGCAACACAAGTCTGGCAACCAGTCGCGGAGATGTTGGGAGATACCGCTACTAAGAATTTCTTAATTTTAACGCCATTCAACAGTTTGGAAAATAGATAAGAGAATTTAATTTGGGTTTTATAAAAAAAACAGCCATTTTCGAGTTTTTATTTTTATATCTAAAGTAAGGTTTCACTACATCGAAAATAACTCCAAGTCTTTGTTTAATAAATTTTCAAAAATTATAAGAATTTTTTTATTGGAGAATTTTAAATAGAAGTTAAAAATATATTGGCAAGTTATTTTTTATTTTTTAAGGGGCTTATCCTTCAGAAATTGTTAAGTTCCTACGTCAATGATTTTTTTTGCATTTTTCATAATTAGGTACATTATATCTAAAATTCACTACAAATCTTTTCTATACTTGCTGTTATTTTCGATTTATTCAACTATACCTTTCCTCAAATTTTAAAAAATAATGGTTATTCAAAATTGGTTCGATTATTGATTAAAATACAATACGTATTTGTCTTAGAAACACCAAATGAAATTAAACACACTTATCCAGTTTCCAAAATATTTAGTGACGTCGAAATTCTGGGTTGTTAATGTTGTCTCCCAGCATCTCCGTCACTGGTTGATGGATTTGTATTGCAATTCAGCAAATATTTATCCATAATTAGTTGTCATTACCCCAAGTTTCATCAATCTACGCCAAATATTTTATGGGTTGTTCAAATAATTGTGATTTATATTTTTTTAATTATAATACTCTATTTCGAAAACAAAGCGGTCTGTATACGAACTATGTTTATATGAATATTTCTTCTTATTTTGAGTTTATTATCACTAGATAAAGTATGATATGTACAACAAGGGACATCTTGTAACTGAACGAGGTTTGTTTCTATTTAGGCTTGAATCTTTTTTCTACCAAATTATTCTTTATACCAAAATTAAAATATATGTAAAAAATTAAATTGAAAATATTATTTTAGTGCATTAGAATCTTTCACTCTTTTCTGCAGAAAAAAATATAAATACATATATGCACAGGTTTTACTCAAAAATGAAAGGTTATCCTCGCTAATTTCCAAAAAAGTGTCATTGAAATTTGATGAGTTGTTAGTAAAATTAATTAACATAATTAACTTAACTACATTGGTGCAATGGGCGTAGCAGTGAATATCAAAACAAATACTCGTATTATCAAAATTATATGACAATACTATACAGGGTGTCACAACTACCCCAGTTATTAGATTTTATTTAATATTCGTTACTAAAATCAGTAGTGGATTAAGCGATGTTCTAAATAATCCCAAAACTAAAAAAAAATCTAGCGATTATTTTAATTGTGACACCCTATATTATAACTAATGCCCTAACTACTGTGCAGTTTGGTTAATAGTATGCATTTGGCGTGCAGTTTTGTATAATACAATTTATGTACAGATTTATGTAAATAAATAAGACCAGTGTGATGTGGATTGCTTTTATTTGTAGAGTGTATAAACAGTATAAAAAATAAAATAGTACACCTTTATCTTAAACCTAAGGTATATGAATATAAAAAATAAAGTGGTGTAGTTTGTACGTGTAGCCTAGTAACAGTGTAGGGCTAAAAATCCCAGAAAGAGTTGGTGAAACGTAATGTATTTAAGTAAAGTACACCTAGCCTAGGTAACAACATACAAACCCTCCATACTTTTCCATAACTAAATAATATATATTTATACTTTTCTTACTGGCAGCGACGTAAGCACTAATCATTATATCAAAAATACATTTTTTCCTATGCTTGTGTATGCGTATATTTAAATTGTACCTAGAACTGACGGTAGAGAAAATAGCATCAGTATAATATTATATTCGGCTTTATATTAACATATATATTAATAGAATCCTTAAAATAAGCCAGACTAAGTATAATTATACAGTTTTACAGGACCGGCTCTCAGTCTACCGAACAATTTTTGTGATTTATACTGTACTACTTCATAGAATTTTGAGTAGCGCAAAAGAATATATCTGTGTCTTTTAATCACTGTAATTCTCGCTAAAAGACCTGAAAAGCCGGCCCTGCCAAACTTACTGTCTAGACCCATCACCAAAATATGATCAAAATCAAAAATCCAAAACCAGCACGAGAAATGCGCCTAATTTCAGTCTCATCATTTCCTTAAATTAAAATTTGTAATTTCGTGTTGCCGATTTTGGACTTTGACGTGCTAGAATGGTGGTATTATTATAAGAAGGGTGCTCAGTGTAAGGAAGGTTCTTAGCAGAGTAGATAGAATGAAGTAGGTGTTGAGAAGAACGGGAAATTCTTCAGTATAACCGTGAAAAAGGCCAGTTGTAGTCAATCGCGTCTTCCGACCAAACGAATTCCTTAAGCAGAGATGAATTAGTTCTTAGTTTAAGGCTAAGGCGTACTATTTTATTATTTTTTAATGGGCTTCACCTTTGTGTACGTGAAAGTATTCTTAGATGCTTGTGTTATTTTTGGTGGACGTTTTTCTTCCCGAAATTAGAAAAATTAGTGGAATGATTATATATAGTGAGAACTATACGTTACGGTGTTATAATCTATCGTTAAATTTTGAATAAAGTCGCGTGTACTCATTGAGTATACTGTTAATATTTTAATCTCACTTTCCACTTTTTTATATTTTTATTATAACTGTTATTATTTCTCCATATTTGTTATATTTGTTAACTGCATTTTTAGAAAATGTACTACGATGAAATGTATTAGAACCATTAGTTTCGTTTGATAATGATTTATGTCTTTTTTCGGTCACAACCTGTTTGCATTAAAGTCCCCTATTATTACGAGAATATTTGTTAATGACTAAACGAAGTTAAAATCTTAGAAGAAAAGATATTCTATAGTAGTAATTAGTATAGTCTTTAATAAAGTAAATTTAGTTAAGTCACTTCAATGTTTCTATTGTCATTTAAGATATACAGTATGCAAGTGTAAAAAGTTATTCCTTTTCGCACAAAACGGTTTGGTTAAAAACAGAGCGGAGGCAGTGTTTTTAAAAAATAAATGTGTAAATGCAATAAAGTTACTTTTTACACGTGTGCTTTACCAAGATCGCTAAAGCAGGAAATTGCCTACAAATCAAGCTACAAATTGCAGATCCCCTCGTGGCACTTCCGCCGAGTGACGTCATTGGTATTATAAATCGAATAGCGTTAACGTCAATCATTATTATTGTTTGTAATAATTGTACTAAATTTCTGTTTTGATCTGTATTTTTGGCGTTTCCCAGTGTCATAGGAGCTGCTCTTGTTTTTTTTTTCGCCATAACTTTGTTATGGATTAAGTGGATTGGAAGATGTTATCCAAAATATGTTTTTAATTCTGCTAACAAAATAATTTATACTTAGTAAGCATTTTTATACAAAGATTTCGAAGATATAGGCCTTGGGAGGATAGAGAACTAAAAATGGAAATCTATAGATTTAAGATTGAATTAGGCATATTATCTACAACGCTAATTGTGCTTAAATCGTTGATGATTTCAAACTAATTTTTTATATATATTAAATACGTTGGTTCTTGACCACATAGAACAGCTTCTTGGTCGTACTAGAAGTAAGTGAATTATAAAGTTATATTTATTTTTATAAGTACACTAGAATAGAAATTTTGACCCATTACTTTGTAGATGATGAAAATCAAATTAATATACCCCAAGGCCAAAGTTTGTAGGCAACTTCTTTAGCGATTTTGGTGCCTTATTAATTTTTTACTAAACAACACATCTTAGTCGGTTCATCCAACTTCAGTTGTCTGCAGTAGTGTATTTAATTTAACTCTAGTATCATTTCTGTCCATTTCAGTCGAATTTCGTTTATGATAGTTTTGTTCCAATGCTGTCAGTACTTGTACCTGGTCTAGTCATTTCGTCCTCCTAAAAATAAAAGACGATTAAATCGGGTCGAAAGCCAAGTAGTCAAGTAGAATATGAGAAATACACTTATCTTTCTTCTTGGTCCTTTAACATTTGATTTTCGTAAAATATTTAAACTTAGTACACACACACTGTAGTAGTCCTACACTAGAATCGGTTTTCAACTAAATAATTAAATACAATAAAAATGTAATGGGTTTTAGTCACAACAATTTGTCAAAAATAAAAGTTGGGCGAGGCACATTAATACCTGCACAAAAAGATATATCAAAAGGGACAACTTCATTGCAATAAGATTGTAAATTTGTGTTTTGTAAAACTGATGTAAGTTCCTGTTTTTTTTTTATTCTTGAACAGTTTAGCTCCAAACGAATACAACAAAGACGCTAAAAAGAACTCATCAAAAAAAGTGATTAGAGAAAATACAGAGAATAGATAAAATGAAGAATATAAAGAACCATACCAATAGGTAATAAAGTGATTTTAAGTAAATAAAAGTAGAAATAAATGAAATGGAACATTTTTTTAATTACAGAAATCTCTACGAGAGGTACCTTCAATATTACCACAGCTTAGATTCTCTAGGCTGGGATATTACTATAACAGATACATGTTATTTTCAACTCTAAAGCTCACTCTGTAAAAGGTGTAGTTATTCTTTTTCTTTTAGTGTTCTTCGTCGGTCCAAATTTAAAACTTTTGCTGTCACATACAATTGCTCACTAATTAGAAAGAATGAGGAAACATTTTAAGTATGTTATTATGCAACTATCTATACTCCAAGGCTAAATATACCATTAATACTGTTAATTTTCTAATAAGTAATTTCGCTGGATTTCAATCCATTTTTTAAACTATTTTAACGGATGTTAATTATATAATTTCAGGTACCAAAAAAACGTTTATCATATAATAACTATATTAATTTATTTTATAATACTTAAAACAGTATTATCCGCCCACTTACTTTGCCGACTCACTCGCGAGTGCATTTAAGCAACTGCTGAATTCAATTTAAAAAGTAGGCCAGCAAAACTTGTAAAATCGATTACCGAAGTGGCTCTTATTAAGCAACAAATTAATGGCAAAAGTAATTGCACTAAAGAGATTTTTTTTTCTGAGACCTTCAGTATACGCAGAATTATATGAGAAACTAATAGTGTATAGTAACTAGATATATTTGTTGATCACCGTGGTTATTGTTAATGCATCGAAATTTCTCAACTCTAGAAGATAATTGTTGAAATTAAAATTATCATATACAAAGTTAGCTGTTCCAACATTGAATGAAGAGTGTTATATAAACAATAAATATTTCTCTGTATTTTCAACTAGCCGCGCCCTACTCTCTTTTTCAAACTACGAAATATATGTGCTTCAAAAAATCAGCAAATATCAGTTTCAAAATTAATATGACTTTAATAAAACTGTATTTACTTTATGTAACAGAATAAGGTTTTTCTAACAGCTAGCGCATTTTGTACAAGACGTTTGCCCTGAAACCTAAAATATTTCATCACAAATTTTCTCCAAGCGGTACTACTTAACACACTCATATACATATATTTCAAATACCAATTTCAAAATATTCAAATTTAGGTACTTACCGTGGTGGAAGATCTAGGGGGCCTAATAGTAGGTACCGTTGGCACATATGCGGCGGTCGGTATGGTAGGAATGTACACTGGAGCAGTCGTTGTAGATCGAGATGTTGAACCTCGCGCAGAGATGTCGGTACGGTATTTGGAACTGAACCGGCTGGATTTTTTCTGAGGAGAGAAGGATTTTGAAACCTAGGATGATAATAACTAATTAATAGTGGCTGACAAAGACAACCTGTAGTGGAAAAATATTTAGTTTCATTTTCCTGGATAGATATTTATTATTGCATACAGTACGCTAGACTAAGCGAGTAGCAGCGCGCTGTTTGATTTGATAGATAGCCGAGAGATGGCCGCTTGGAGGAAGACGCAAAATCTATAGTTATGTCCTTTTTGTACAGTGTTTGGTAAAATGATTGACCTTGTATGTACATACAGGGTCGGAAAGTCCCCATGGTTCATCGGCCGTTACGTGAGAGCGATAAAGTAAGTCGTAGAAATCCGTGAGATAGAGGAAGATGGCTATAATGAAGGCGTCTAATAGTCACCGCCCATTTCGCCCTTCCACAAATAAGAAGTGGATCTTATTTGTGGAAGGGTGAAATGGGCGGTGACTATTAGATGCTTTCATTATAGCCATCTTTCTCTGTCGTACAGATTTCTATGACTTTCTTTATCGCTCTCACGTAACATCCGATGAACCATGAGGACTTTCCGACCCTGTATAGGTATATTTATTAGATAGAAGAACTAGTTAGTACATTTTAAAGATACCTATAGAAAATTGTATATTCAATGTTGGATAATTTGCTTTCTTAGAAGCTGACTGAGAAAAGAGATGCAATAAATTCGTAGGAAACAGTCGTATACCGCATATTTTCGCAACGTTATGTTTAAATTGCGGTTATAGATAATTACACTTGATTTAAATAACCAAATTATTTATTTATGTAATAATAACATAAATTATATTAAATAACTGTAATTACAATGTGCTTAGTATACAGACAGTTTAAATATTACATTGTAGTTTCACTTTTCAAGCATAAGTTATTTCTAGTACTTAGGAAATATTATTTTCTATATTTGGAGCAATTTATAAATTTAAATTCAACTACCAATTGTGTCGTTTCCATTTTTTTGTTCGTAGTGTTTAAAATTTGTGTAAAGTGCTTCTTCTACTCATAATATATGGAAATAAGGATTTTCCCATGGCTTAATCATTGCGAAAGTGAATCGAAAATGCTATTTTCTTATCTTAAGACCAAAATTAAAATGTCAAATTTATGATGTTATAGCCCATTTAAAATTAAATTGAACATAAAAATTATATAACACTAAAAAAATGCTATTCCAATCGCCATGAGCGATAGGGGGGAGCAGGGGTGTGCATGGCTCACCCCAGAAAGCCCGGTGCCCACCCCAGAAAAAAAGATCCAATAATATAATTTTTCTGATATCGGTAAATGGCTGTCTGTGCCATTTTTTTGTCTCTCTTGAAAAATTTACTAAAGCACGTAATTTTATTTAGAATGATACAAAAAGTGAGGTACAAAATGTAAGACATTTGCATTTAGATAAACAACTAGCTATATATTGGACGTTGTTGGCACTGTCAATTTAGCAAAATGAAAGTTTTTAATTCTAAACCTTCGAAGCTTCCCATAAAATGTTATCATCTCTACATTAAAATATTATTTTAATAAATTCCGACGAAACATTTTATAAAAGCTGACTTTTATAAGTATTTACAGAGAAATCAAAAAGTACATGGGAAGGAAACAAATATTTGTTACCTGTGTGGACTGCACACTGGATTCTACCAGTCCCTTCCTAGACTTATCCTTGACCTCCCCTTTGTCCTCCTTATTCTTTCTGCTGCTATACAACCCCCTTGGAGGAAGCGTGCCCCTTCCTACCTTCACAGGACTCTCGGTCCTGACGAAAGGAGCCAAAGTGGAACTGAATTTCGCATGGAACCTGTGTTCCTTCGGGGACGTTGTTGTAGTCGTCGGTTGAACAGTAGACCTCACCACCTTGGCGGATTTCCTTGGTGGAAATGTCGGTTTCTTGGTGGTGGTGGTCGTAGTTGTCGACTCGGGATATTTCGTGGTGAGTGAGAACCGTTTCCTTGAGGGTCTAGTCGACGATTTCGATGTGGTGGTGGAGGTGGTGGTGGAAGAAGGTTTTGGATCCAGTTCATTATCGAGAATATCATCCTGAAATAAAATAATAAGATGGATAAAAATATGGATAGAAAAGATGGAAAATGAAGGTTATTAAATAGGATCTTAAAGAACAGAAGAAGAGGTAGGATAGGAAATCAATGAAATGGAGAAAAAAGAGGGAAGTAAATGATATGATCTATAGTAGGATTGTATTCGATGCAAAGTAGAGCAAAAAATTGTCGGTCTTTTATCAAAGGAAAATCGTGTCATCATTTTTAGGAGGCGTAAGATGAACCATTTCAAATTTGAAATGAAATTGAATGTTAAAACTGAAATAACGCTGCATACGCATTGTGTTCTGGTAGTAAATGTAGTCGCCCAGGTGCATCGAGTGTACGAAGTGGTCAGTTATACGTCAAATACTAAGCTGGCGAGCTTGGTTGTAAATCAAAGACAGCCGCCAAAAAACAAGTAAACAAAAGTGGCGCGTACAGAGGTAAAATGTAGTACATATGTGGAATTTAAAAAACAAATTGGATTTATAATAAATTACATTTAAAATAAATAGTTTATGAGAACAAAGGAATTTTTGTAGGAACAACGGTGCCAAACGTGAACTGATCCCTTTATCCCTTCAGAATGCGTTAAGAAATTATTCAATTTCTAAACTCCTTAAAACTGTATTACACTGGATCCCTTAACAGGCAATGGTTTATTACTTTGCATGGAATATGATCCTACTATAGATGAAAGATAGTTTTCCAGTCCACGTACATATACACAATGTCGCATTACACATTCATCTTATTACTGTTATTTTATTTTTCATTCTACAAAATTTTGAGAAGAGAATGCGTGAATACTTTTTTCAAAATTTCTCATAACATGAAAATTCCTATTCCAGATATGAGTTACTTTTTTTCCAATTTATTTTTTTCTAACAAACTATAGAACGTAATTCACCACGTTGAGTAATTTTAGGTTTGGAATTTGTTAGAGAAAAAGTTCGTCTTTACACAGCGATTAAAAAATTAAATTAGTATCTAATATTTGTTAGTATCTAATATTTTAAACGTAGAGAAAAACTAACATTACTAGCCTTTTCGATATGTACAGGGTGTTATAGGAAGAAAGAATTTAATTGAAAGGATTATACAAGCAGCTCAAGGGTGTCGGCAGCCAATGTCAACAGATATACATACTAATTTATTTATTACAATTGTTTTTAAAAATAATAAAGTAGTGTATTAATTTTCAAAATTAAAGTTTAAGTAAATAAAATATTTTATTAAAAATGTCCGAACAAATATTTTCTTAACAAAATTTTTGTACTTTTTTCGAATTTCTGGGGGGGGGGGACAGCTGCCCTCCCTTGGCGACGCCCGCCCTTGAAGTAGCTAATGTCAAAATCATGCGTTTCACAGAAAATGACTCTAATAAAAGTTTTATAGCAACAGAGATATTCACATTTGAAATTACTGAGATTTGTGAAACTGATTTTGTAATGATTAATTATACATTCGTACTTCCGCGAGGTGCTTGTTGTCATTTCTAGTGTCTTTGCTCTATGACATTTTAGTAACCGCTTTTATTCTAAGTCCCGGTATGAATTTTTGGTGAATTGCCATTAATTTAGGTGAGTGCGAGCTTATTATAGAAATTATGTTTACTATTGCAATGTTTTAACACCCTTTTTGACTTTTTCACTGAATAATGATGAAAATCTTTGCCAAAATGGCAAACAATAATAGTGAACTTGATTTTAATTTACGGGGAATGTCTTCAAAATTTTATAGAGACATCTCGGTTCTATGTAAAGAGTTATTCTAACAGGATATGTCATAGTCAACGATTTGTTTTCCTCTTTCTGTCCATTTTTTGCAGTTTTTATAAAATGAACTACAAATCCTTTTGGAGGATGGTTGATGTTGCTTTTTGCATTATGGTTCCACCACACTTCCGATGTAAGGCAATTTTTTAACCAAAACGTTTCCTCGTGAGATGATCAGAGAACTTTAAAATTAGAAAATTCGGTATGTACATTGTACAATGTACATGTCTTGACGCATACAAAATGTTATTTATTTATCGCTTTCTTCATTTGTTCAATTTAATATTTTCGAATGAACATAACTAATAATTTACTGTACCTAAAGATTTTAGAAGGTGATGGTTTGTTTATATAATACCTTCAAACTTGACAACTTCCTCAGCCACAAGGAAGCACGAATTACCTGAAACTAATCGCCTAACAAAATGAAATCTCCGGCCGTTTTAAGGTTGCGTATGTCGACGTACATAACTACGCAAACTGACAATGTCCCGTGAAATTATTATTATCGGGCATAAATTCTAAATTATTGTAATAAACGTCGGTAACCGCAATTACTAGTCAACTTTCTCTTTTAAAAGTTGTTACATTAAATTTACAGCGAGGGTCAAGAAATCTAGACAAGTCTAACAACATGGCAGCCAGTTTAGTTCTCAGCGTATGTGAAATGCAAATCGAGGCGAAAAAATCAACAACTTAACTTGGAAATAAAGTTTTTTGTGAATTGAATAAAGTTGGTGAAGGTTATGCATATACTTATGAGCAATTTAACTGCAGTTAATCACTCAATTTATTTTAGCAGTCATTATTAGTACTATCTTTTTCTATCTCTTACTTTATTATGTTCTTCTGTAGTACAGATTATTAACAAATTTCTAATATGACTCCAACTTAAAAGGTCAGGTCGGGTAATCCGGCAGGCCAATTCATAGCTGCATCTTGCCCACGTCCGCTTATAATGTGATGGTGGAACATCATACATAAACCAAAGATCTCTTCCAACATTCAATATCACATCTAATAGGTCTGGCAAAATATGTTCTTAGATATTGAACACCATTTAACGTCATCAGGTTCTAATAAATGATCACTGATAATAATTCTAGCCTATACTATACATTAATAGCAAATTGATATTAGAAACGGTACATAATTGTTGCCGTTGAATTATTATCACTCCATTCATGGATGTTGTGTAGATTTATTACTCCATTTCAACCAATCCATCCATTTAACAATGTTGTCCTGGAGTAAAATTTTCTATGGACTGTAGACCTTGACACGTTGAATTCAGAATCAATTTTTGTGGATTTTCTTCAACAGAATTTACAACAGCTTCTCCCACATCTTTAGAGATTGTGGACGAGCGTGTTCTCTAATATAAATTTAAAAAGTACGTTTTTTTTTCAAAAACTCAGTTCAATTGCAGCAAAAATACTAAGATGATGAAGTTATCGACCAGCATATCGCCTTGATAAGCGATAAGCGGTAAGGATGTTTTGACTTTTAACATATTTTTCCTTCAATTATACCCTTCATACTACCTGCACCCACGCCACTGCTATTGGGAATGAAATGGTTTCCACGGTTTTCTTAAGACATAGTTGATATTTATTCGTATACAAATTTTGATATCTTAATTTTTAGCAGATTTAAAGATAATGGAACACCCTGTAACTTGAAAATGCAACGTTAGTGAAAAAAACAACTCTCACTATTTTTCCAAGAGGAACTTACCGCCCAGTTTTTTTTAGTACAAATGGGACACAAATGAATAAACAAAATCTTAGCAAAACAACAATTTGCATAAGTCAAAATACGCGTTCCGCAATAGAATACATTAGCACTGAAGCTGCTATAAGATCAAGATCGTCCATTTGATGCTCACCTCTTTATCCGCAGTTGTCGATGACACAGAAGTGGTGGACGGAGCCGTAGAAGTAGTCACGATGCTCGTGATGGTGGGAACCGACGTTTGAGGACGCGCGGATGGCCTTGACTCCTGAAACATCGCAGTCATTGTTAGAAATTCACGGCCTAGTGTTGCTGCAGGTGACGGTTTCATTCATAACCCGAACAATGAATAATTTGGTGGGTACGGTGACAAATAAAAAACAGGCTGTATAGATTAGGCTAAAATACGTTCATTTAATCCTCACCGTGCTACTGTTCGGATTATTACATAGCTAAATAATAATGATTCATTTGCAAATCGGTTCCTGCTGCAAATAAATGCTCGCTGATAAAACTGAACATGGGTTGTAATAGCGCAATTTTTTTTCTATTCTTCTTTTAGTGCCTCATAACTGCTTGTGCTGTGATATCGCACAGAATTTTAACAATGAAGACACAGAAACACACCATACCGAAAAACTAATATTTAACGCAGAAAGTCTCAAAATTACTCCCGTATTATTGACACCTCATAAACCAATAAACTGGAAACTAAAATAAATCTAATAAAATGAAGCCGTGACATATGATTTGTGATATTATGAAGAACCAAAGAAAATCAGTTTTTACAATAGAATTTGAAAAACAAACTTGGTGATATATTTCAAAATGTCATAGGTAGTCGCTGTACAAATATGGCCATCATTACGATCTCTACACCCTGTATATTTATTACAACTCATGCTTTAGTTCCAGCATTATGAATTTGATTCAAGTTTTAATGAAAAACATCCACAAAAAAAACTCAGTAGAACAGCAGGGTTAAATGTAGAATATTTCACTGTTAGTGGGCTGTATAGCATTAAATATCAAATAATAGACTAAAGCATGCTCTAAGACAACTAATTCATTACTTTTTTGTTCTTCTTAGCCTGAATGAGAGCCTTAAAAGGTTCAGGATAGTTATCGGAATCATCAACCTCTTCTGAATTTTCACCCGACTTCTTCACCTCCCCCAAATTTACCTCTGACTTCTTTTTACCCCTTGAACTCGTCACCACCTGGCTGACAGTAACTTTCGGTTTGTCCGTCTTGATTTTTGCGCTTATGGAGTTTTTGAGTGCAACGTTTTTCCTTCTGGTAACCGTCCTCTTGGAAGTTACCTCACTAACTTCAGCAATTACAGACTCCTTCACTATAGGAGCTCGAGTTACGACTTTGCGCTTTACTGACGTTTCTGTTCTGGTTTCTATATTGACAGTTTGGGTTCTGCTTACTGAAAACCTGGGAATTTCCTTGGCTTTAGGTGTAAATTTCAAGTCGTTTTCAGTTGCGCTAGTCTGTATGGTTTCATGGGAGTGATTGATGCTTCTTGTTCTAGATCTAGATCTTGGTTTACTCACTGGACGTACCGTTTTGGGCTCGGTTTCGAAGAGAGGAAGTACCTCCAGCTTCTGCTCATCTATGATGGGAGGGAAGTCTCGAGCACGGAATCTTCCCTTGGTAGATGTTGTTGGAGGAGTGAATTCGTTGATAGTAGGTATAACGTCTTTAGGTCTAGACCTGAACCTAGCGGATGGAGTCGTAGGTGATACGGAGTTTCTGGATTGGAACCTAGAACCAGTTCTTTTCTTAGGATCCTCCTCATTTCTCGCTGTTGTTGTGGTTGCAGGAGTAGCTGTTCTTTTCCTGCTGGAATCCTTGCTCCTGCT
The DNA here is from genome assembly GCF_000390285.2 of Anoplophora glabripennis. NCBI lineage: Eukaryota > Metazoa > Arthropoda > Insecta > Coleoptera > Cerambycidae > Anoplophora > Anoplophora glabripennis. The sequence goes on along the minus strand of NW_019416212.1, from coordinate 415,723 downwards.
ATTGGGTATGTCTATGGAGATTTTTTCAGGAACTGATGATGGTCCACTTCTTTTTCCTAGAGAAAAACAATTGTAGGAACAGTTAAAATTATTGTAGCAATATATTAGGAATCTCACCTGGTCTCAAACGAGATATAGTTTGAGTTTCTTCAGCAACAAACACTGAGGGACCCTTTTTAGAAGCTTCAGCATGTTGTGTGGACGTTTCAGGCCGTCTTCTAGAACTACGATGAGTAGCTCTTGAACCGGTCACTTGACTTGCTTGACCTGCTTGTGTTGGCGCTTCTTCAGGTCTTCTTGTAGGTCTTACCCTTGACCTGCTTCTAGGTGCTTGAGATGCAGTCTCTTCAGAAACATCAGAAACACTTGTTCTAGATCTAACGTTGTTTCGTCTAGCACCATTCTGCCCTCTTCTCCCTTCCGTTGGTTTTGGCGTAGTAATCGGTTGGCTTTTCGTAAACTCCCTTGTGATTTCATTGCTTTTGGAAGTTTCGCTGGATAAATCTAAAAGATTACTTTTAAATGTTGTATCTGTTATTTCTGCGGACCCGCTTATATCATTGGTGGTTTCAGGTTGAGCTGACGAAATTTCAGGTTCTGCACTATTAGGAGTTGAACTCTCCACTGTTCTGAAGAGCTCTTCTAATATTGGTGATGGTGATGGTTCTTCGCTTATGGCCTGGATTGGATCTATCAGCTTCGTCTTTGGAGCGTGTATAGATTCAAAGTGACTCTCAGTTAAGACTCTAGGTTTGCTTTGCCTCCTGAAGGGATCTATCGGTGATTCGTTCACTACTTCGTCCACCTCATAGGAGGTTTTGACTGGCTTCTCGGTCGGTCTCGTCGACCTCCGCTCGGTGGTTTCGCTCACCCGCTTTCTAGATATGAGGCGTCTTGTTGTGGACTCCGAGGGAGACTTCGTTGGTTCGCTGATCTGTGTATATTCTGGGGTGGCTGTGAACCTCGACCTACCCCTCCCTCGCGATGGAGGGTGCGGTTTGTCTACTTCTGCGGTGTCAGTTTTCTGAAAAAAAGAAAAATGTTGGTGTTATATTGTATTTACTTTGTTGACAGTGATATAAAGTTATGATAGATCAGTTGATAAAGAATCATAATTCAATAAGAATTTCGACAAAAAATTTGGTGATAGCGTAGAAGATGGTAAAGGCTGTAAGTGTAAAAAATAGAATGGAATTTACTTTAAGTATTAATTATTGTATCTTAATGCAATAAATATTTACGTCATAAATGAAAATAGGCATTAGACCCTGTTCAATCCTACAATAAGGTGAACATGTAATGAACGAAATAAATGCCTTACAATGAACAACTCATTATTAAATACCTACATATTGGTTCGTTCGTTGTACAAGTTTTACTTTCACCTTATCTTAAATGTTACAGAGGCCCTGTCAAACACTGATCTGAAACCGCCTTCAAACTACCAACTGGTTGGTTGAGCTTACGGACCCCACTGCTTATTGATCTGAATTTTTTGTCACAAATAAGCGAATGGTATATCCTTGTACGACTGCCAGAAGTCAATAAATAGCCTGGCTATTTCAACAATAGATCTACGTTAGCTCTGAATGGAACAAAACTGATTTACGGCTACGTTCGTCGAAGGTTTGATTGTTTTAAATTATCGAAAGAGAACGGATCTGCGTGCTGCTAATTACTTTCTAAATATCGTTACTTAATTAGATGCATGAAAACAAAGTATATTAAACAACAAGTAGTAATGACTAATAATAACAAGGGATGATGTATCAATATCCGGTAATAGTGCTATTCACTTAACCATGTCTCTAAGATGCAGTAGTCATTTGTTTACTTCTCATATACGCCGTATTGGAATTTTTAAATAATAATGTAGTATTTTGTAATGTTATGTGTCTTTATTTTACATTATCTTAAAATTCTTGTCTATAAAGCTGACATATTAAAGGCAAATGGTACCTATCCAAATAGACATTTACCATACTCTAGTATTTTAGATCCTGTCAGTGTTGTTCCTTGTCCTGAAGGACACGAACACTAAATTCTTGTGTAATTGAAAGAGCACGTACTAGATATTGTTAAAAAAGCAAGTTAAATTGCCAACCAAATTAGTGTTTCTAAAAAGTAATGCATGTAAAATTTTAACGGCATACACAGACAGAAATTTTTATATGCGGTTTTTAGAAGCAAATAGCAATAATTTTAATGATAAATCAAACTTAAAAATTTTAGGGACCTTTTTAAATATCTTAAATATGTAGACTTAAGACCTTGTTTCGCAAGACTTTTGTGTTTATTTTGCAGTATTTTGTTACATATTGCATGTACGGCACTTATACCGCGATCACCCTGTAGGACAGCTTATGGGTGATTGCAAATAATTTAAATAAAAAATATATTAAAATGGACAGTGCGTATCCTTGTTACTGATTATTTATGTATTAAATTTACGACCATTTATCAATGTTACGTTAGTCGAGTTGTGTTAAGAAATAAAAAAATCTATTGCAACGTTTTTAATGGTTCACTTAATCGTATGTGGCTACTCAAATTAAATTAGCCCATCATCTATTCAAGGTTATATGTAATTTGAAAAGGATTTTTCACCTTGCCAGTCGATATCAACTTGATTTTTGAAAGTATACTTATTAACACGTCAGTTATTTTCAGTTATTAATTTATAGTTTACAAATAACATAACCTTAATATGTTCGTTGTTTGGTATTTTAAGTTCGTCGGTTGTACAAAATCAACTTGAACAAAAAATGTTTACAGATAATTTTAATTAGCAGGCGTATTGGAATATATTCAGTTTAAAAATTGTGAAGGTAGTTTATTATTCGCATATTATATATATATAATAATTAAAGTCATAACCAAAGTACCAATTGATATTTCCCATATAATATAAAGAAGCTAACAACAAAAGTCTTTTGAATTGGTTTTGGACACACAAGACAGAGGAATGTACTAGTATATGTGATGTTATTAAAAAATAAACAGCTGGCAGTAAACAAAAAAAAACTTGCGAATAATAAAATTTATAAGGTCAACGATGTAGAATTTCCATCCGTTTAATAAGATTTTTTCATCTGAAATAGATATAGGTATATTGCATATATAAATATAAATTAAANTATATATAATAATTAAAGTCATAACCAAAGTACCAAATGTATTTCCCATATAATATAAAGAAGCTAACAAAAAAAGTCTTTTTTATTAGTTTTGGACACACAAGACAGAGGATTGTACTAGTATATGTGATGTTATTAAAAAATAAACAGCTGGCAGTAAACAAAAAAAAACTTGCGAATAATAAAATTTATAAGGTCAACGGTGTAGGATTTCCATCTGTTTAATAAGATTTTTTCATCTGAAATAGATATAGGTATATTGCATATATAAATATAAATTAAACATTATTTATGTGTAAAATTAGAATAGGATATATTTTTTCTGTTCTTTATTCAAATTGAGAGCTCTGAGTGCTGTGTAAATTATTATTTTTTCAGATATGATAAAAAATGTATACATATTCAAATTTTATTATTTTGTTTTTTCCGTGTAGACAATTAAAACTGCTTTATAGAATCAAAAGCATCTATTTCAATAAAATGTTTCTAAGGAAGGTAAAATACAACAATAGCGCCACTTTTTTATGTTTACGAGAATTCCTATTTCTATTGTATAATAATATTTTATACACAAGCGAATTGGATGTGACAACAATTACTAGGTGTTTTTTTTAAGATATTAAAGTAACCGCTTATGTAATTCAACTGCAAAAAAATAAATGAATTTCAGTATCCAATAGAACAATCTTATAGTTTATACAAAAAGATATTTTACATTTAGCCTTGAATATCATGATTAATTTTAGATTAATATTATTCCATAAATATGTTTTACTTGGCTTAGACAGGGTGTCCCATGTAGAAAACCTTATTACTGTCATTTAAATTTTATTTTAATTTTAATTTTAAAGGGTTATGGTTGATGCCAAAATATTGCGTTTCACAAAAAATTACTCTAGTAGAAGTTTTTAACAGTGTATATATTTACATTTTAAGGTTTATAACGTCGGTTTTTTAATTATTAATCATATATTCGTACTATCACACAAAAATGAATCATTACTTCTGTTTGTGCTAGAAACAAGAAATTGTTGAGGTCAACATTACACTTTCAGAATTCAAGATGGCAGGTGATGTGATCTCTAAAACTATGAGGTTACAAAACTTTTTGTGTTTAGAAATTTGTTGTTTGTAGTAGAAAAATGCGATAAATAGTTCTCTAGTAAGTTTATAGTGATTGTAATTTGAAAGCTTCATAATTTTTTTCAGAGATTTCGACAAAATTATTAACACCATACAATATAACAATAATACCCATTTTTTAATTTATTTGTTTGTTCTTATAAACTTTTAGTCGTACAATGCCTAAGATACATCTTGTACCTTAATTTTGGGACATCCTGTATAAAGCCGGTACACCGTTAACCAGTAATTTATTAAATCACGAATTATTTAAGAGCAGTAGAAAGGACGTTAACATTGTCGGTGTTCCACATACTTGGAGTAATTGTACGACCTTGCAAATCCGTTGTTTTCCTACTCGTTCTTTCCTAGCAATCAGATCCTTGTCGAAAGATGTGAAGGATGATCGCTATATGATTATAAATATAGCAAATTAATGCACATTTATGTTAATCTCTTATCTCTGCAACATTTAATTGCTGACGCTAAAACAAAAGCAAGTTACGTTAAAATTACGGCATCTTGGTTCGCCTTGGACATTATTCCAGTTAAATGTCAACCAGTTTCGATTTTTGTTGGGCATTTTTGTCTGGTGCGGTTATTAAAAAAAAAACAGGTTTAATGTTGAGGCGATAAATATGCCACTTTGTGAAATTAATGGTATCGAGCCGAAAGTCGACCTATTTTTTATGTTAATGAAATCGACGAAAAAATAAATGAATAAATTAGAGTATGGTATCGTAATTTTTCTATTGCTTCATCTTGTTACAAATTCTTGGACGATAGTGTCGCATTGAGCAAATATCGAAAGTATACCCAAATATTGCTAAGTAGTTCTACAAATTTTGTAAGATAAGAGAATATATTATGGAATTAAACAATAAAAAGATCCTCAAAGTTTTCAAAGAAATGTACAGATATATAATATAATCAATTAAGTGTGATGGGCAATAATAATTATTGGACGATAAATGATATTTTTTTTGTAAGAGAGAATTTAAATATTCTTTAGTAAATTTAACAGTGGAAAACATAGCAGCACATTGGTTCCATGGCAATCTTGACTATGTGCGAGAACAGTAAATAAACTAAAATATTGTGCAAACTGCCAAAGCAAATATATGTCATGTAATATATCATCAGAAGATAGAGATAAATGCATAAAAAATCAAATGGGGTGTCCCACTAGAAAAAACAAAATATGTTTATATATTTCTTTGTAATCGCACGAAAATTTCCTAAAACTTTGGTCTTTACCATTTTTTTGAAAGGTAAAAATGTGAATCTGATTTATGTGAATGACTATACATATAGAAAAAAAGTCACAACGTTAAAAAATTTTTAATTCACACCGCTCATTTTAATTATTTAATCAAAGAACCAATAATCATAGAAAATTATTATTTGTTTACACATGTTTTTATTCAAAATGGATAATCTTTGCGAGAAAGTCGTGCACAATAATCGAAGATTTCCAAATAAATGAGATTACTTTTGATTGTTCTATTGGAAGATATAATGAATGTCAAACTATCTTAGCTGCCTACAATTTTAATTTGACTGAATATTAAAAAAAACAAGTAGGTAATTATTTAACTTTCATCTGCCTTCATAACAGCTGTGTTAAAAGGAAAGTATTGAGACATTTAGCTTTTAAATCGGTAACAAAATATCACAAATTTAATGCTTTTTAAGTTTCTGAATATTCATGCATTGACAGTTTTATAAATAAACATGCTAAATATTCACTTTTGTGGTAATCTGGAAGTTTTAGATGCTAAAGAGGAAATTGCGGAAGAGGTAGTAAATTTCTCCAAAAAAAGGAAGCATTTAGTTAACCCGTATGCACTTTTTATCGAGAAATTTCAAAGGTAACACACATAATTTCTATATAAGGAAGGATTACAGTTATTTCTAAATTGTTCGTCACACCATTAACAATTTGTTGCGCTATAGTAAGTAGATACTTAACGTAAATGGATTTTATACTTTTCCCATTGTTTAGTGAAATTGATGTCTCTTAAGCAGTCGTTAGATCATAACAAATCCTTGTGTACACTACCATTAGTTTGTAGTAGTACTTAAGTGGCAAGTATGTCTAATTATAGTTATAATTCGACCATTTTAATTTTTACTCGAGTGTCAAAGTAATGATAGGTATCGACTTAAGTAGGTATTCATTTTTTATATGTCTATTTATTTTCATATAGATATGTTGTACTCTTAAATACCACAAATATAAGAAAATTACTTTTAAAGGAATATTAAGTATCGATCTGCTCTTATATAAACACAAATGGTAACAAATGGTTAATAATTTTAAAATAAATCACTTGAAATAAATAAAAAAATTGAAAAAAATTCTAGTGTAGATCTTAATCTCAAGGTTACCGCATTTGTAATGTATCCTTTTAATCATATAATGACTTTTTTGTAATTTATATTTAGAATTACACTGACTTTTATAAAAAGTTGTACCCAGAAAAAGTGGTTCAACAGTTATCGATGTTTGTAAGAAGCCAAGTATGTTGTTGGATCATTTACTGGGTGTGTTTTATGTGTTTCCGAATAAATCTTGAGTTCATATGATCTAATATTAGGTGTTTTGTAACAGTAACCTAAATAACAAGCTTTTGATGTAACATTTAACGTGAATGTTATATAAAAAATTAACTACCATTGATAAATGACTTGAGACGAGTCATTTTGACACGGTGACACGATATTATGTATTATTTATTTGCACTAGAAACTAAAATGGTCCATTAACCCAACAAAAATGAATTAATAGACATGGGAGTAACATATTGAGTCTCTGATGAAAATTGTTGTTGAGTTATAGTCCATTTACGATGAGTTTGCAATGACGTCACAGTGCGAAATGGTACAGTATTGCCAAGTTGTAGTTTTTTTCAGAATATCTAAGAAAATTAATTCCAACTTTTATACGATTTCAATTAAATTAATTAGGGCCAACGGGATCAACGTCATCTAAGAAAGCATGCCTTAAAAAGAGGCACATTGTCACTTAAATTGTTATAATAGGGTAATAAAATTATTAAATGTTATAAATAATAATGATAAATGCCTAATTTGTTAGATCTGAGAGCAACGATCGCAATGAGATCCCCCTAGATGGCCTACAAACGTCATTTGTTGGGAAGCATCAGGACTTACATGGACTTATTTGATAGCTTAGCTTATAAAACCAATGTGGTCAACGTCTCAAAGTGTGGCAAACTTAAAACAATAAAATGTTCTAGTTCAATAAGAGCTAACGCTATACAGAACAGGGATTTAGCGATATGCTATCGGCTCCACATGATTAGTAAATGTGACGTCATTGCAAACTTATCGTAAACAGTTGTAAACAGATCCAAACATAGCCAGTCGATCCATCGATGGAGTTACAAAAATGTTACTTCATTTTATGTGGTAAGTCAATTATCAGTCAAGGTATTAAAAAACATTTCTATTTGCAAAAAAATATTTCCACCAATCGAGTTTTCATACATCGATTTATTTGCCATTTTAAATCATTTCTTCAAACTTATAAACATCCTGTATTGCAAAGGATAATTGACCAGATTCTTAATATATCTTTGCTCTTTAATACAATTAATTATTATTTTTTTAATAATGTGAATTTGTCTCTTGTTTTTATTTGTCTTTGCACATTAATTATACATATTGTCATTTTTATTGGTACATTTCAATTGAATATCAAGGATTCAGATGTGTACAAATCCGGTTTAGGTAAAACCTAGGCATTTTTTTATGTAACAAGTTAGATCGCTGAGCCAGATACGGTGTAACATGTCCATACAACACTACTTTTTATTGCCAAAGAACTAGAAATTATGCACCGAATTGCCAAATCAAGCACGCATCAAACATAAAAAATATCTTCATTTAAACGGAGTTGAATAATCTGTTTTGACGGATAGCCTAGGTTGGGCACCCGCCTTGAATTAAATTTCGATTTACTAGATTTTTTTTAGGTTTTTAGTATGCTTGGCCTATAAAATTATTTCACAGGTGACAGTGATATATTTCGGTAATAAAAGTGAATTAGGTTATGTTAATGTCTTCCTCGACACTCTAGATATTTAAAGGTTATGAAATTTTTTAACTTTTTCAAGCAATAATACAGGGTGTTTGTGAAATATGTGCGTCCTTGAAAAGGGCGATACAAGGCACGAAATTGAACAACTTTCATTAAGTAACTGTTGGTCTCAATACTTCTGTTTTTGAGAAAATTAATTAACAAAATTAACCATAAATGCAAGCTGACCCTGTGCATCTTGTGCACGTGCACGACCAGAATGCTTCGGACTAGCTACATGCGACAAGGAATACTTGTTACAGAAAGCTTGTGTTTGAAATTTGATTATTATCACTAAAAACTGGACACCATTAATGGCATCTGGATGGATGACAATTCTACCAATTGTCAGAAAGATCTAGTTATTTTCAATACTTGCCATTTAATCCCGACAAAATCATTCACATATGCTCATCCTGTACGTGAATGCAACATATGCCAAGCTATTAATCCTCTGATTAATATTCAGTTCATTAAAATTAATGACATCGTAAATCTTACCTCATACTAAGGACGATACCTGAATATCTAACAGATTACCATCAACTAAAACATAAGTCACGTTTTTCTAAACGAAAGTCTGCTTCTTACGAATATATGGTTATGTTTTAATGTTTCTACTTTTCCGGCAAATCTGGGTCATATATTCGACGGCTGGATACGATGGAACATTAATATCGAAGGGAATATCTACTTTCACCGAGATTGTTTTACACGAGTTTTACGTCTAGGCTTGGCGTTTTGTAATTAGCGGTATCTTTTGATGTAATTCCTGGATTGCTTTAAATTGTTTTGGAGGTAATTGGTTTAATTGTAATTTTGCGAAACCACCGATGTACTCAATGTGTTGGTTAGCTAATAGGGGTTATCACAATTACAAGTGGGGTCAAATAATCAATTGCTGTTTAAATGTAGGTGATTCACACAAAGGCGACTTTTGAATGAAAACAGTATATGGATTTGCTACGTAAATAATAAGGATTACACACATAATGTTTAATAGTCATTCTACCCGTTTAAATTACACTAAATATTTATTTCATTAAAATGGAACCTTCTGCGTGTGTACTACATCTTATTTCTTCACAGCACCTGTTTTTATGTTACTTTTATCGCGACAGAACTAAAATTAATCGCTGTCGGTTTCATTACAAGCCTACCAAGACGATCTAAATGACCCAGTGGGTGTAGTAACACAAAATCCAGTCTTATAAGGTAAGAGTGACATTTATTTCTTTAAAGTCTTCATTAATTTCATCACCCTTGCTCTTAATTTCGCTCTCTGGATATTCACGGTGGATTTTGTAACTTGATGAATATTCGGCGATATTAAATAAGGTGAATTAATGAAAGTGTGACTAATTCCTGACCAACATTGGTACAAATGCTGGCAAGGACGTGAAATATCCGATTATGTACGGGAAATGGGCCAGTAATTTATATAATATCGGCAGAATATTTCACCTGTATGAAGCTTTTATTTTATCAACTTCATTCTTTGAGAATTCTTTAAAAAAAATGACCTAAATATATGTGCTACAATTGCAATATTTTTATGAATAGAGAAAAACAGCTCTATTTGTCACAAAATAATGAACATTAACAATAAGTATTTTTTTCGCTCCTCGTATTCGCGTTAAACGAGCAAAAATTTAATCCGATGTTGAGATATTTAATTTTGTATTAAATATCTTGTGAATGCAGCAAATCGTTTGGAAAAAAACACATTTTTAATCTGTGTTACTTTCGATTTAATTTATACTGAACAGCGGAAGTTATTCAACCGTTCAATATATCATATCTTTGGGGTAATAATTACATATAGAGCGGAATATTATGTACACAACGAGAGCTTTGTACAAATGCTTGCAAAATTCTGTGGAAATAATTTATTTATTCAAATTAAGGTGTGGTCGTTCTGTATCGCTGGCAGTTTATTCCAATGCAGTTTTTTAGAAAGGTATTTTAAGATTGTTTAACAGTTTTTTAATGAACATAAATCAAAGAAACGTGTAGATATATTTGAAAGAGGTGTCGCCTACAGGATGAAGATTATATAAAAGTTTCATATGAAATCAGTCCTTTCTGATTTTAGTTGCCAACCGATTAATATTTCACGCGTTTTGGCCTTGGACAATTAAAGTTCTTTTTTCGGTCTACGGTTTTCGTCACAATTTAATAAGTAATCCAAGAGAAGTATTAATCTCGCTAATTGTACTTTTATATTGATTTACACAAAGTGTAGCACAAAAACTAGACTCATATAGAACAATTTGGTTTTGTAACAAAATTCGTCATTAGAGAAAGTTGGATCTCTTTTAGATATAAACTAAATCCTACTTAATGGTAGTCCATGAGTTTTATGAGATTTTTATTTGAAAGAATAAGCGGCGTTGGTAGAACCTTTCAAGAATAGAAACCACAGCTTTTGCAGAATTTTAGATTTGATCTTGAAGAATTTTAAAGGAAACTGTAAAAACATTTAGGTGATATGGGAACTCTTGAGGCTTAGGTATTCTTCTTCCATTCGAGTATAGTTGATTTTTCTATGATTTGCTATTTTCAGATTTAGCGGTTGATAAACATTAAGTAAGTCTTTACAATGAAGTTAATTCTGTGTTAAAATATAGTCATACATGTGCTCAACTTTATTCTGTGTTAAAATATATAGTCATACATGTAGTCAAACTGTGAACAGTTAAGTATAAGGGATATATGTAATAAATTGTCACAAATCACCTTGCATGAATACTCGTAGAAGCTTATTTATATATCCTCCATTCCCTCTCAAGGAAAACACCCTCCTACACTTCACCCGATTAATATCTTCAGTACACCTGTCACGGTTTAGAACTGCTTACACAAAACATGCTGTTATTGTTTTTTCTCGAGTATAAATTCCTGATTACTACAACTTACTACAACTTTGTTAATCACAATTACATTAAATTAACGCTTCGAAATGGAAAGGAATTGGCACATTCTGTCCTGAACTGCTCTTGTCATCCGGAATGACAAGCCGTTGACAAAACAAAAATCAAGATCTCTAAAAATAACCTGTTTGGTCGGTGACATTTGGTTTTCCACACTGCCCTAAATATGTTTATGTTAATAAATACATGTACGTTATATTCAACGGCTTTTTAAAAGCAGTTCGAAAACAAAGAACGATCTTAATAACAACCAATTATCTGTTACGAGCTGTGGAGGTCATTCCGTGTCCTTTTCAAATGGAGATCGTTCCGATACATTTTAATATGTAGTTGTGTTGCAGCGTTGGGTTGATCTCAATCTCGGTAATTGAAAAATAAAGGTATTGGAGTGATTTAAGTGTCGATTTTTGCCGAACGATCAGAGGTGTTGCCACACCCAGTAGCAGCATGAATGAATTTGAAGAGAGTGTCATTATATCAATTGGTGCATTATTTAACAACTATCATTAAACTAAATGTACATGGTAGCTCATTTACGACGAATTCTCTTTTATTGGTAAAACGTTAAAAACATTTAAATATAAAGATAAAATAGCCGGGATACTGTGTAAAAAATTTAACGAAAAAGAAAGGACAATTATTGAGGTAAACGTTTTGGTCATATTCATTTGTGTAACTTCCGGTTTGAATGGAAATCGCCTTCATCTTTAGCATTTTTTTTATTAAACCTTCTAAATATTAATTACTTCAGGCAGTAAAGTATATTCATAGATTTAAGAGAATTACTGCCTAGGTCAAGTTGCCACTGGCAATCTGAACAGTGCAAGTTTTGAACTGAACACAGCAAATTAGGAAAAAGTAGGATTTTATGAGAAAAAAAAATCTTATTAATTAAAAAGTTGGCAAAGCTTTTACATGTTTTTAAAGGGTAGATTTTGCCATTAAATTGCTTTTGCATACTTACGGCTAAATTTCCGTTAACTCTCCAAATTTTTGCCTTTGATTCAGGAATGGTATTCATTTGAGCAGAATAAACTTTTACGAATTCCCACAGGAACAAGAGAGATGAGTCGTCCATTAAATTTCTGCCACAAGTGGATAATTTCACGTGCCATAAGGCAGGTGGCACTATCCTGCTGCAACCGCATGTCATCCAAATCTATGCCATCCAAATGAGATCACAAAAAGTTCAATACCATCTCTCTATATCGTTTTTCACTGACAGTTACTACTTTAGGGGAATTTCCGCCACACTATCACTCACCGTAGCAATATTTTCTGCTGAATGGTGTGTACGAGGCCGGTTTGTTTTTTTATTGATTGCAACCGAACCTGTTTGTTCAAATTTGGCAATTAATCTTTTGTTGTTTCATTTGGAGCGTTCGTTCTACCGAAAATTCAACGTAATTTGCGCACAATCTCAGCTACACACTCTCCGTATTTGTAATGAATTTTCACAATCTTTGCTCACTCTATTTTACTTGCAGCTTGGTTCCCAAAAAGATATTATTGTACGCTTCTCGCCTGATCTTTCGACAACTGAATTTTTTGATTGGTGGTAACTGATTTAAGATCGAAGCATGTAGTCATTCTCTTAAATCTATTGATGTATTTTACTTTAATTATGAAAATGCTCATGACATAGTGCTGATAGGAAATGAATTTCTTTTTAATATTAAAATATTTTAGCTTCCTTATCTCGCGAGTTTCTACAATGATTTCTCCTTTCCTACAGAATTTTTTTAAAACCTCTATTAGAAATTCCTTGAATAGAATATTAATATTTAAATACATTATCGATGACTCAGTATTCTGATGTAACTAACTGTAGCTGTAACTATAACCGTTTATGAACCTCTAATAAATCAATGAGAATTAAAGAAGAGGAAGATAAACATAGTAACGTTACAAAATACTTTCGTTTACTACGAGTGCAGCAATTAGAAGTTAAGTTTTGTTTTCTTTGGTTATGAATTATAAGCAAAACTGAAATACTACTTCTTTAGGAAATAACGACTATTTTTTGCTTATTGAATTTCATTCGAAAAATTCCAACTTATCTTAATTGCTCCAACTGGCCTGCCTTGTTAAAGATTGCGACTGCATAAACTAACCAAGCAACTACCTGAAAGTGAAATTGACGCTTTTTTTATTTTCAAACTGCTTCCTACTTAGATCTGATGCAACTTACGTAATAATGTGGGAACGGATTTGAATATGACCTTTCTAAGAATCTCCACAAAACTGCACTTAATATTTATAGCAGCTTTTTTTCATATCAAAATTATAATATTATGTTAATGGGACTACTTTCAAATATTTAGTCATCGTTATAACTCCAATTTCTTGATCCATATATTAACATTTCCAAATAACACGTCAGGAAAAGATACATGTATCATTATAATTTATATAACTGCTAAATCCACATGTACTGTCTCATAAAAATGTCAGTTAAGTAAATCTGTTATTATGCAAAGCAAGTAACATCTCACGTTTGGAGTAAGAAAACGGAGAAAGTTATTAATTTTGATGTTTTATGGTAAAAGGAAAAGTTTCAACACATGTACGATGCATTAGCAAGAAATTAACACTTTACAAGTGACAAGTATTGTAAAACTACCTGTAATTTAATTTTTACACTTAAACAATGATAATTTTCTCTTATAATCGAATAAATCTATCGATTTATTCGATTCGAAGGACAGTTATGTCTCTGTGTGACATAAACACATTTTCATTGAAAAATGTTCAAATGTGTAGAAATTATAAACCTTAGAGTAAACATTCATCATAATCATGGGTTGAGGGAAGTTCATAGGATGGGACATGTATTTGTGTGAGTATTTATTGAAACATCGATTAAAAAAGTATAAAAAATGGCCCTAAAATGGATCCTTGCGGAACAATTGGTACGCGTACATTTCACAACATGTAGCTAATAGTCACAGTGAAGTTAATGTCCTCTTTATCGAAGTAATAAAAGGAAAATTACATTACTGATTGTTATTACACCACGCTAGGAATACTGAAGTTTCCTTACGAATAACCCATTAGAAACGTTACGTAACTATATCGAGGTAATTATTGAAACACGCTCGACCAACTTGCACATTCTGTGAATAAAATTTTTTTAATTAAGAAATCGGCCACGCATTCTATGACTTTTCCTCTCGTTATTGACAGGAATTGATTAAAACCACAATGTGAAACTATTATAACGACCTTTATAATCGACAGAATCCTGTTGTACTTCATTCTTTGATTGTAGTGGTAAATAATAACTTGCTTATTATAATATACATGGTGTCAAAGAAATAGTGTACTAGATTTCGGGAGATGATAGTATTGATCAAACTAATAAAAGTTCTTATGAAGATCTGCCCCTAAAACCTTAAGGATGTTTCAATCCTTTAAAAGGTGAAGAAACGGAATAATGTTCACTTATTTTTCGCAACAGCCATAAGGCGATGGTGATATTGGAAAAAGCCGTACCTATTCATGGGTTATAGTTTTTGTAAAGGTAAGAAGTTGACTATCACATTTTTTTTTATATAAGTAGAGACGGCATTTTAACATCAGATATGAAAAATTTGTATTATTTCTATCCGGTGGGCTAAAATAATTCCCTAAGTGACTTAAGATAAAATAAGCTAGGGCATCAACATTTAAGAAATACATATTTTATTGTTGACGCAGAGGAGCATCTTCCAAAAGGTAAGTCAAATCATTTTGTGGGAAGTTAAAATGTTGCTCCTCGCCCAATCCATAAAACCAAAAGTGATAAATGTCTGTGCTGGGTAAAATAAATGATTAAATTAATTTTTGTCCTAAAATCCCTGCCCACACGTTACTATTGAAGGATTCCCAATGACGGTTTTCCATTATGGTATGAGGATGGGTGTTATGAAAGTTGATGATATGAATTTTTGTCAAGCCTGCCTCATCAGTTGATAAAACGTTGTCCGAGAAACTTGGATTTTTAGCTAGTTTCTTCAAAATGCATCTACAATATCTGCATTTAATATCACAGAAACATTTTTGTGACACTGAACACTATCGCTCTATTGATATTTAGTGAAAACACAGTTTTCAACAGATACCGGATGAGAAACAAGATTTTTTTCTTGCGTCAAAATTTGCTGTACAAGATCCTGAGCCCGTTGGTAAAGACGCAATAGTAGCATATGAAGCGTGAGTAACAGTATTTGGGAACTGACATATTCCATCAAGCCTATTCTTCTAACTGATCTTCTTTTTTCTCTCTTCTTCATGCAAAATTCGTTCTCCTACAACTCCAAATTTATGCAGTTATAAAGTTGCCTATATGTATTTGGAATATATCATAATAAAATGAATAAAAACCATAAAATATTTTTTATACAGAAAATATTATAACTGATAATTCTGGTTGGTTTCTTCTTTTGTCTTCTTCTTCTTATATCTTTCTCTCTTCTTGTATCTTTCTATCTATCTACCATTCTATATTTCTATCTTTTTCTTCTTATGTGCTACGTCTTCTTCTATTTTTCTCTTTTTTTATCTTCTTCTTCTTATGTCTTTGTTTTCTGATGGCTGGTTTCTTCTTCTGTTTTCCTTTTCGTTTGTTTTCTTCTGTCTTCTTCTTCTCCTATCTTTCCTTTCTTCTGCCTTTTTCTTTTTCTATTTTTCTTTGTCTTCTTCAGTCTTTCTATTCTTCTATCTCTACCATTTCCTTTTGTCTTCCTTTTCTTTTACTTGTGCTTTTGTTCCACACAAACTAAATTGCACCTAATGAGGTGAGAGGCAACATATCTGGAACATCCTCACCACTTGGCACTGGCATCGATTAAAATCTGATATTTTAATAGAACACCGGCATTAATGAACTATTAATTCAAGCATAAGCTTATCCGTCCATCAGACAATGGTGTGGATATAATTTTACACGGTAAGTCGAAGGCCGACCGCTAAATGGCTTTTATTATAACAACCCGAGCCGGAGCAATTATGATAATGCGATAAATAAATAAAAATTATATCGGGTATAATAGCTGTGTACGTAAAACAAGTCCAGTTGCGAAAAATTGTTTCGTAAGAGATGGAGTGGTGCGGTAATTCTTATTCCTTGTGCAGCATTTAAATTGTTTGTTCGAGTGACAATTTAAATTCGTCCCAGAAGTAGGCCGCACCCATTTTTTTTCAATAAACAGTAGGTTGATACAATTCTAGATGAAAACGAGGAAGTTTGTGTTGATGGTAATAGCCAGTTAGATGTGATGTAAAAAATGAAGTAACCATGGATTTAAAAAATACTCGATTTTAGTCCAAATGATATAAAAAATACATGATATATTATTTTAAACGTTACCACAGAGTTTATCAATAATGAAGAGCGTGCAAAAATAAAAATAATTGAAAAAAGGGAAAAGAAATAATTGTTATCTTATACACACTAATTTCTTTCTCAAATGTTGGCATGAGTATATCGTCTTTTGTTTTTGAAATATAGAGTTTTTAATATATTTGACAATTTATGACAACTTTTTGGAGGTTAGGTTTTTGTACAGTATTTAAGCAAGCAAAATTATACTGAGCTAACTTGATCTAAATTACTTTCGTTCAAGGAAGTTATTCATGAAGTGTATCGCATATTTTTCAGGGTACCCTGTATATTAAGGGACATAAATTGACTTTTGACACAGTCATTGTGTTTTTTCAACAAGGGCATCATTTTTGTATAAAGTTATGCTTTACATTGTAATATTCGACATAATTGTAACAAACTTAAGTTCAAAAAAATCATCATTGGGTGCCATTTTTTGAAAAAATATGGCCAAAATTTTATTTTCAAAAATTATCTTTGACGTTAAGGAGAAAAATTATTATTACTTTTATGTTTTATAGTCCAATTAAATAAGCCATTAAATCGAAATTTTGGTCGACTTGCCTGAATTTTTGATATGAGTTAGTTTGAGGTATATTATAACAATAAGTGACAGTAATTTTGTATTCAACCCCCGGTCAAGGGTGAAAATAGATAAAACAAAGGAGTTTTTCAAGATAACTCGAAAGGGGCAAGGGCTAGAAAAAAAGTTTCTTATAAAAGTTGTAAAGGATACAATTCTACATAAAAATGGCATCTTGACTTTTTCTTGTACTATTAAAATTAATAGAGTTAGGGAGGCTAGAAATTCATCATCCTCCTTCATCTTCATCATCTAGTGGTTGGTCCTTTAAAAGTCCCATTGCACTGCGGCCTAATTAGGCCTATTGTGTGTCCCACTACTAGTCCTATTCAGCAAGTAGATTTGTCCTTTTTACAAAGTCCAAAAGCTTCCTTGCTGACACTTCTCTCAGCTCCTTGGGTTCCAAATAGTGTCTCCCAAGGAGCGCCATTCTGCTACGTGCAAATCCCGGGCACTCGCCCAGGATATGCAGAGAAGTTTCATCCGCCGATTCACATCCTCGGCAGACCGGACTGTCCACAAGCTTTAGTCTATGTAGATGTTTCTTAAAGTGACAGTGTCCCGTTATGAGTCCTGTCACTCTCCTGAGCCGGATTCTATTCAAGCTCAGTAACTCATTCGCTCTTCCATTCGAAGGATACTCCATAAGCTCCTTGGAATGGCTATGTCCTGGCCTTGAAGTCCAGTATTTCCTATGTTCTGTCTCTGTCCATTTGCCCATAGCCCGCCTGACCACACTGGGAGATGTGCCACAGAAGGGCTCCGGGCCAATGAACACTGTTTCGGATCCCTTCCTCGCAAGTTCATCCGCTTTCTCATTTCCACAAATGGCTTTGTGCCCTGGCACCCAACACAGTCTGACTGTATTGTTGGTGGCCAGTTCAGTTAGCATTTGTAAACAGTCCCACACCAGTTTTGAACTTACCTTGTGTGCGGCTAAAGCTTTAATTGCAGCTTGACTATCAGAGAATATATATATGAGTTTACGTCTATAACCTCTACGTACATTCTCTGCCAGACACGCCATTATTGCGAAGATTTCTGCTTGGAATACAGTAGGGAACTCCCCCAGACTGTAGCTTGCACTCCATCTGGGTCTGAGTCCATATATTCCTGCACCCGTCCCTCTGGTCATTTTGGAGCCATCTGTAAACCATACTAGGCTCCACCTTTCCAGGGTATTAAACCTTTCCTCCCACTCGCTTTGATCCTCTATTCGAGTCTCAAATGGCTGGTGGAAGTGAAACTTTGGAACCATCTTGTCGGATACCATCCCTAGAATTGGTTCCGACATAGATGTATCTTTGATCCTGGAGTGGGAACCACCCCTCCAGTCATTATTATTCCTGAGTCGATATGCTGCTGGCCGCGCTTCTCTCTCCACCACTATATGCTAGAAATTAAGAGAAGATTTAAGAAATTTAAAAAAAAATCATAACAAGCAGAAAAACGAATAAATTTTGTATTTTTTTCAATCTACTCTAAAAAATGTAAAGAGACACGTATTTTTTATCGGCGGATGAAATACACCCAAAGTTCGCCCCCAAAACAGTTTTTTCAAAATTTCTGGGGTTCTAATCAATATTTTGAAATGAAACAAAATGGAAATTACTTATGATAAAAAAACAAATATTTCGCAAGTGATTCCGTGATTGGGGGTTGCTACCCTTATTTTTTATTTCAGAGAAACAATATTTTTTATTTATGAAAAAATCATATTTACTCAGAAAGAATTAAAAATATGATTTATGTAAACAAATTGACAAAATTAAATTGACCTGTTTCGAAGTTTTCGTTAAAATCTCTGTTTAGGGGGGTGAACAACAAATTTGAAATTGTTATAACTTTCTTATTAAAAATTAAAAAATGTATTTCTCTAAAAAGAAAGTTTACATTTTTTAGAGCAGATTGAAAAAGAAAATTCATTCATTATTCTGCTTATGANGGCTAGAAGTTAAGGGAAGATTTCAGAAATTTAATTTTGTTAAATCATTAAAATTAACGATTAAAAATTTGATTTTTTGTTATAACTTTCTTATTAAAAATTAAAAAATATATCTATTTCTCTGAAAAGAAAGGTTACATTTTTTAGAGTAGATCGAAAAAAAAATACAAAATTTATTCATTATTCTGCTTATGATTTTTTAAATTTCTGATATCTTCCCTTAACTTTTAGCCTCCCTAACTCTGTTAATTTTAATAATACAAGAAAAAGTCAAGAGGCCATTTTTATGTAGAATTGTATACTTTACAACTTTTATACTTTTTTTCTAGCCTTTACCCGTTTTGAGTCATCTTGAAAAACCCCTTTGTTTTATCTTTTTTCACCCTTGGCCGGAGGTTGAACAAAAAATACGTCACTTATTGTTATAACATACCTCAAACTAACTCATATTAAAAATTCAGGTAAGTTGACCAAAATTTCGATTGAAAGGCTTATTTAATTGGACTATTATCCTTGAATTTGTAGTACTTTGTCCAAAACACCATTTATAAAATTTATGGTGAAAAAATATTTGGTAATAACACTTTTAGTTCTTCTAAAATTATATAAAAAAAAATTTTAGTTTATTGAAAAGGTTTATACGTGAGGAAACATAAAAATGAGTTTATTGTCACTAATGTTTCGAGACAGTATCAGCCTTCCTCAAGATTGATTATACTAAGATTTAAGATAACGTAGATATTGATTAAATTTGTCTATTTTCTTCAATAAAAACAGTTATATGCTTTGAGTCCATTGGAAACTAAGGTATATTTCTAAGCTTTCTAAATACCTAACTAATGACACTGATAAATAACTATATATTATTTAACATTGTTTGTAGAACTACTGAAGTTACATGTTAATTTAATTTATTAGACTTAATTGGCTGTAACATATTATTTAAAAGTTACAAGTATCCAATAAATGAGAATCAATCATTTTGTGTCATCTGGAATTTTATAGAAACTTACTTTTTAATTCAAATTGAATATGGGAAGCTGATACTTAGCATATATGTCATATGCTTTCTAAAAAGAAGTATTTAGATACGTGTATATACGTGCGTATTTAAAAATATGCAAAGAAATAAATTCAAAATGTTTACGATTAACTTTCTAAGATTTCTGACAAATTTAATTTTGCTAATCACAGTTTTCACGGTTATATTATCTTTCCTAACGTTTTGGAACCAGACTATGCACACCATTTAACTTCTATATATTCTTACATAATAATTGTGGACTCGAAATGCTTTTAGAGAGTATTTTTTGATGAAAGTGAAAGTAACGAGTTAAGATACTTCTAGGTTTGTGGTAAGTCTATAATTAGCTGATCGAATTTAATGGTCCAAATTTGATTTGCCCCAAGTCAGTCAATACTTACGGACAGCTACAATCACATAAGCTTGTTTTCACTTTTTTTTCGGTTATTTAGAAATTAAAAAAAAAAAAATTTCATTCATTCTTCGGCTCATCGCAATTATTAAATTTGTTCCAGAATTTAATAACATCGCATACCAGTTCCATCAAGCTGTATAGAAATAGTTCTATCAAATATAAGTGTGAAGAAGTGAAACATTATTTTTCGGTACCAAAATATTAAAAAAAGTGTGAAGAATACCTAGAAAGTACACTCGCAAAAATTTAATTGAAAAATACTTTGCCATGCCTCTGAAGCGTTTTGCTGACATTCACCGTAAATTAACGACTTACCAACAAGTTCATTATAGCCATACATATGTGCCACTTCGTAATAATTGACACTATGTATATTAAACATTTCTCTTCTCAATTTAAGTATAAAATTATAAAATTTTCCTATCCTCTTTCCCTTTCATCCAAAGACAATGTTTAATTTATTAGAAATTAATTCATAGGAATATTAAAATTTTTCACTATATATTACCATAAGAAAAATGCGGAGAAACCATTTTAACTTTTATATCAAAACGATGGCTTTATCATTAATGAACTATTTATAAATACAAAGCATATAAAATAACTTAATATTTTGTTTGTAGAAAGTTTGAAAATACTTAAAGTGGATCAAACAGACGTAGAAGGTGACTTTTACATGAAAAATGAATATATACGATATAAGTAAGCTATTTCTTGAATCATTGAATACTCGGAGAAAACATTATCCTGATACACTCAATGATATACGTTTTATGTCAATACTACACTATATTCAGTATTCTTCGATCAAAATTAATAGTTATTGTATATATGGGAAATTGCGTCAAATATACATATATGGAATCTGTCCGATAATTTAATTACCGATTTCGTCTACTTATTTAAATTTTTATAATTTAATACATTTTGTTTACTTACTTCAAAAAATAGAGCATAATAATTAACTTTTCAAGAGACGCAAGATTAAAACTTTATATAGATTAAAAATGTAGGGAAAATATTCATATTGTCCAGCTGCAATGGAAATATTAGTTGATTTTGTAATATCTGTTGGTTTTGTAGTTCAGTTTCTTTCGCATGTCTAATAATTCTAACAAAACCCTGTTCAAACAATACACTAATAGGTTATATATTTGTTTTTATATCAAATATAAACTTTCCACTGCTTGATTGATACTGATATCAATTATGGTTGCTATTGATTTTAAGAAATAACGTCAAGTAAAATGTGTCATTGGAAATACAATACTAGTTTTCTCAGTATATATTCACCTAATTTTATGAATTATTGCAATCCTGTTGTTCTTGTAAAATAAAACCTCTCATTTAAGGTGAAATTTATTTATTCTTTTTGTCCAGGCTAGAAGATATGTCCTTTTCATTTTAATCCAAAGAAATCAACTTTGTTTAACATCGGTTTGAAAACACAATAAAAAAATTGAGCAACAATGAGTTGCCTCGATTGCTTCATTTATCTGTGAAAATGACGAATGAAAAATCGATTTTAAAACCAAAATCTCTATCCTTGACTTACTAACATGTTTTTCTTCAGCACTGTTTTGTTTTAGCCCCTTGCCCAACTGTTATGCGAAAGAATAAAACATTCTTCAAATCCAAAGTGTGACGTAGATTGAACAAAAAATTGTCGTTGGAAAAAGGGAAGGTCAAACGAGATAAAACACCAACAACAAGGAAAACAAATCCGCGACAAAATTACTGTGATATTTAAAAAATAACATTGTAAGATTTACCACATCCTGTGCAATGAGTATGTTTTTGCATTAATAATGTTGGGAAATTGACCACGTTATTTGTCGAAAGTTGCGACGATTGGAACAAGTAAGGGGAATAGATAAAATAATGCGATTTTGCTTTTTTCACAAGTCATCTTTGTCGAAATTAAATTCTAGAGCATCTACTGATCGGTTACGGTTGAACTGATGCATTGTATATTTCAATATCTGCTCTAATTATGACATATGACAACTGTAGACTATTGCCGACACTAACAGAAATTACAAAATAATAGTAAGATTGAGTTAATAAATAAAAACGATCACTCTGACATTCTCTACTTAGATGCGCAGGCAGCTGAATACTTTCATTTGTTTTTTTCATAAATCTCCCGCCTATGTCAATCCAAGTAGGCGGGACAGATCACAATGGAACAACTAGTCATCCCGCGCATCTAAATATAGAAGAGATCGTAGATGCAGATATCTCTACACAATACCGCTGCTCATAATTGCAAGTGCAAGTCATGCATTTTCTGCTACAACACCTCATGGTGTTGCCGGTATTAAGGCTCATTTGTAAAATGAAAGTTGTTGATCATTAACTTGTACCGTAAGAAACAGCAGGAATAGGAAATCCCTGCAAAGAGGGGCAAAAAATGTAATTTGCGTTAATGTAAAAGTGGATGTTAGTTATGCATTATAATTATTGGATATTTCTGATAACGTAGGCGCGTTTATTACAAAACGGTGTGGTATCTTGCCTTTTATACAATATCTAGACGTTTCGCAATCAATTAAGAGTGTGTAGTCACACGAATGAAAAGAAACATCTTAGTTGATTATTGGGAAGGAATACAGTAAAAAAATGGCTTAAGTAAGTCTTAGCTATCTAAATAGTTATATTTAGTTATAACAGTGCCATAAAGAGAAGCAGATATAAATTGGGAAAAGTGTGGAAAATTTTATAATCCTAAAGTTGAATATGCTCAATGGTCATTTGATTTGACAATTTAGACATATTTTTCCACTGTTTTAAATTAAACTTTTCTTTGTTACCCTTTCAAGTAACATGTAAGCATTTTGTGTCATTTGTCGATATAAGGATGTTAACGAACTTCAAATATTTAAAGGGGTAAAAAGAAGCAAAAACTGAGTTAACTGATGTCACAAATTTGTATCGGAAGTTTGTGGTCATAAAGAAAAAAACTAATTAAAAATGTGTTTAAAACTGTTTTGGAATTGCTGAAAAACATGTATTTTATCGCGGTGAGTATTTACAAAAAATTCTGTAACACTTTTTACGGGTTTGTAGGTTTCTTATGAAGCCGGACTGTACTCGAAAGTCAGTTTGTAATACATTGTTGTAGTGATTGCTGTGCTGTTTTCCGAAACTACATTTATAGCCGTATTTCCAAGTTTTATTTTTAAAATGGCGCATTTATTTAGCAATCGCGAATATTATGTTCATAATTTATGGCGAAGCAAGCGCTGACTCCTGAGGCGTTTTCACTACGTCGAGGTTTTTGCGAATGGTTGCTTCAAGAATATGCAAGAAATCCTCAATTTACAGCGCAAATACTTGTTACAGATGAAGCATGTTTCAGTCCAAATTGTGTACGTAATGTCCAAAACACTCACCACTAGATTATCGAAAATCCACACGAAATACGTCGGGGTTCCTTTCAGCAACAGTTTTCAGTGAACATGTGGGCTGGTATCGTTAATGACACTTTAATAGATCCTTTTGAATTGCCTAAACGCTTAGACAGTGCTTCATCTCTAGATTTTTTGAAAAATCGCTTGCCGGACTTATTGGAAGACATGCCATTAAATGTTCGGCAAAATATGTCGTTACTGCATGACCGGGCCCCGCTCACTTTTTTCGGAGGGTGCGCGACTTTCTAAACATTACTTTTCCCGATCGCTGGATAGGCCGAGGCAGCCTAGTTAGATGACCGGCTGCGATATTTTTAACTTAACTGCATGTGTCAAAAGATTAATGTTATGTTTTTAATATTAATATATTTTCCTATATTTAGCAACTTAAGTCTTTATAACTTCAAGTTAGGTTATGTCTGTATTCATCTATCAAACAATTACTGCTAATTAGCTAACTGTTAAAACTTATTGAGAACCACTGTGCCTTACATGAAAAGTGGTGAATAGTTGTAGCCTTTGATAGCACGCCTTCTGCTTTTTGTCTGTTTTTTTGTAATGAACAGAAAAATTGCAAGTTCAGTGGGGTGGGTATGTGTTAAACCCAAATATACTAAAATGGACCATCAATGCAATAACAATGAATTAATGGATATGGTGATAAAGGATGGAACCGTGAGTTAACTGCACAATTTTATGTACAGCGATTTGTGTAAACACATAAACAGAGTCATCCGAGCTATCGATGGAGTCAGCGGTGGCAAAAATGTTTCTTTCTGACTGTGGTAAGTTGTGTAGGTATTAAAAAATAAGTGTTATTCTAGAAATATTTTTGCCAATTTAAATACATATACTAAAATTTACTTACAGGCGTTGTCCTCCTTTGTCCATCAACGTTCACTATGACGAAAAGAAGAAGGAATATATACAGAATCTTCATCTTGCACCCATACACATTAATCTAAAGGTTCTAAAGTCAAGTAACTACACTTCTGTTCTCACACATATGGAATTCTACTGTTAGTATCCTGGAAAAAAAAAGGACAAAATTAAAAACTAGGTAGTCGGTCATGAAAAAACATTGCATTAACAAAACTGATCGACAAAGAAGAAAATTTGCGCGTGTTTATCAAATGCAAAGAAACAAATTGTTTTAGATGAAAGCTTCCTAGAACCTACTTTCCGCTGCTTGTACTTAAAATCTTTACAATTGAACGTCAGTGCAATTGCCTTGAATTAATTTACATTTCAATTTATTCATATCAATAGGGAAAATCGTATTCATTGTAGACCTCAAACAACTTTAGTTCTATTTAAATTATTAGCACAATGCAAGTCCAATTCTACGCTGCATTATCAGTTTCGAAAAATTAGTCCGAGGATTTTTTACCCGGGTATTTATAAATCGACCTCCACTATGCAATACCAATAGATCATTTTGGAACAACATTCATTCACCTGCGCCGTAGCCGGTCGCAAATATGAAATAATTTTTTTCAATCGTAGCGGACCGGTCAGCTTTCTATTTCTTAACAGCACCGTGCGGAATACCAGAACTAGAAACAACGGTATTAAAGGCAAAGTCCGCCGCGGTTATTTACGAGATATATCGTTTAATTTTTACGGTTTCCATTTCATAACGCGCATATGCACCATTTGCTGCCGTCGGGCATTAGCTTTATTAATTAATTTTAATTGTGGTTGCGTAACTGGGGTAGTTATGTCGATTGGGTTGAATGTAGGCTGTTATTACGGCGATGTATTAATGCTTAAAGTTGACTATTTCCATGAAAATCAATAAAAAATGTCTAGATGTAGTAGTTTTTTTGTAATCGTCTTTCAAACACGCGGCTTCTATTTCTAAATATAGCAAATTTTTCAAATTCCCTACACGACTCCCTTTATTTAGGACCACTAAAATAGGTCATACTTCAAGGTTAGGTTTCTTGGGCAACAATAAAGTATTTTACTTTTATTTTTACCAATATCTTAAGGAAACCTTAAAAATAATTTGGTTTTTTTAATATGGTTTTATATTTTGGAGAAACGAAGGCGTTTTTGGAAGCCACTTTGGTTACAATAAAAAAGGTATATTCATTGTAAAAGGCAATATTCTTAACAAGTTTTATGTTTTAAGTAAAACATATTTCACTACCCCAAAAACTTGAAACGAAGTTTTGTAGAAATAGAAAAAAATTGGACTGCACCAGTTTCAAGTTCTCGTCAAATTTGTGAAATACCATGTACTTAAACTTTCAAAACCACATTTACATTATTTCATCAAAAAACAACAAAACTAAAAAAATCCAGTATTTTACATATATACATAAAATTTCAAAAAGCTATATGGCTAAAAAAATATAAAAATTATTCTATAAGGAATAACAGCAATAAAAAATTGAAATCTATTTTTCTGAGGAACGACACGCAACCAACATACCCTGTTTTCAGTAAACAAAGTAGTGTTTCAAATAATATTTACGTTTTCTCAAAATCCTTTCCAATTAAAAAAACAAAAGACAATATTCTTTGCTAATTTTGCATTTTATGTAAAAAAATATTTGGCTACCCCAAAAGATCTCCTTTACAAGGTTTCAAAGAAATATCTCCGACTCAGTTAAAATACAGCAGAAAATCTGGATTACTCTTGCTTCCAGTTCTTATTAATTTTGTGAAATGCCATTTTTTTAATAATGTTTTCGATAGAAATAAATTTAAAATATATTTATGCAATTTATCAAGCTTATTAAAAGATGATATTACAGTTAGATACCTATTTATGTCTTAGTTATGATACTTATTGTATTGGTGGAATGGAAGAACTGCTTAGCCGAAGTCCACACATGTAAAATTTCAAACGTATGCATAGGTATAATATTTAAAAATATGGCGAATGCGCTAGTGAAAATGGTCATCATAATACGTAAAGGAAACTAATTTAAATGAAAATGTACTAACGTATTTAAATATTTTAAATGTTGTGTAGTTGGCTAACACACTAAACTAACGCAGGTTATTAATGTTAGACAGGACCGCAAAAACAAGTATCATGAAACAAATTTAACACTTTTTCGAACAAATACTTTTGTTAATGGACGAAATTGACTTGTGGGAATTATAAATACCTCATAATCAAACACCAAAACGAACTTTATAATAAAAGGTGAACGTTACAATAATACACGTTTATATCTCAGTACCAATACTGTTCTGCTCCGGTGGTCAAAATGTCTGCTTTTTAAAATAAAGTGGGATACGACACAATAGCTTGAGATATTTCCTCTTTAAATCAAATGATTATAGACATTATTTATAGCGAAGACCTTAAGGAAAGAAAGTGCGAATTGCTGGAATTCTCTCCTTGAGTGTTTGATTTAATGAGTATTTAACTATTAAATCGTATTTTAACTGCATTTATCTGATTCTTTACTGTATACGAGATCTGTAAATAACCGAATTTTTTAATTACGGACTAATGGATATATTTATTTATATACGTATGACAGCATTGCGTTGCGCATAACCTCCTTTGAAATCACATGTTCTTGGATTGTTGATATCTCATTTAGTTTTCGTGATGTTTCAGTTCAACGTGTTAAGTGTTAGTGACGATTTTTTAAATGTGCGATTTTCTGGAACGATGCAACGTAAAATTTTGCGTGAAACTGAGAAAAGATCTTACGGAAATGTTTCAACTTTTGAAACAAGCTTAAGGAGATGATTCTCTGTGTCGTACGGAATGGTTTTCACGATTTGAAAGTGGTCGTCAGTCAAAGGAAGATGATCCTCGACCAGGAAGATCTTCGACTTCAACTGATGTTCAGAAAGTCAAAGATCTCGTGCGTTCAAATCGCCGATTAACTGTCAGAGAAATTGCAGAAGAGGTTAGCATCTCAATTGGGTCGTGTCATGAAATTTTGACTGAAAAATTGAACAAACATCAAGTTGCAGCAAAATTTGTTCCTTGTTTGATGACCGAACAACAGAAAGAAAATCGTGTGGAGATTTATCGGCAACTTTTTTATGTAGAATTGTTCACGGAATCTAAAAATGACCCCCAAATAATTATTAGGTCTTTGGCGTAGAAGTTAGGATGAAAAAATCCCGTTCCTACGCCATTGACCTACAAATTTTGTAAATTTTACAGTAAATTATGCACATGTGCAAAATTTGAAGCAATTTGTTATAAGCATATCAAAGATTTCAAAAATAATATGATTTTAAAAACCGACCTGTAGAGTGAAAACGGTGATACTTAGACCCTTGTTTTATAAGGCAATTCTGAATTATTTGTTGAGTTCTATTTGTGATTAAAGTTTGATTCACTCGAACTGAAATACCCTGTATACATCTCATATTATTTTAATGTCAAGACCTTTCCTCAAAGGAAATTAATAAAATTAATACTAGAATTAATCTTATAATCTCGGATAAGCATGCTTAAAAGTGAATGGCAAATTCAATATTTCAAGTATGTGATCTGCCTAATTATTTACTTAAAGCATACCCCCAATGATACCAAAAATTGTAATTTAACCTTTTCACACATCTAAATTTTTATAATTATCTTTAACAGATTGATGCCTTAGAAGTATAATCAGTGAGTGATATTTAAACAATTAAATTATTTATGCTCCAAATTTTATCAGCCTTAATCTGAGCTATAAATAATATCATAGTCAAGTATTAAATAAACCTAGCTATTTATTAATATAATAGTTTTGCAATGGTTTGTAATCAGTCTTCATAATTATGTGAAATAAGACTAAGTACTTTTCAAAATGGCATTCTATTACTAAACAGATAGAGCACAAATATTCTGTGTTTGAATATTAAGCTCTAATAGGAGGAGGTTTTGATTTTAGTGAATATTTATTTAGCATTTAGCTAAGCAAACTCCTAATCGGCCATAACTTTCTTTTAGATAGGTATCTCAAATCGCTTTACAAATATATATGGAATATCTTAGACAATTTACTTTCTACTAAATCTGGGACATAAAGATATGATTTATATTGGTCTTCAGTTCTAAAATGGAATACAAAACGCATTCGAATGTTAATAAACTGAAAAGATGACGTATTATTGAAATATTTGAATAGTATTTTCCGCTTCACTCTTTTCACCGACAGTGGGAAACCATTTGCGACAAAAACAACAAGGCACATTGGAAAAAATTCCAGAACCGGTTCAAATGTGTTTTAAGCTCCCGACAATTATTTTATTAATTACCTAACGCGTGCACTATTCTAGTAGACCAAAAACAATCTACGATGCTACGATGTGCTAATTCGCAATGCACCGCAGCAAAAAATAAACTACTTAAAATATTTTTAACCACCAATTTTGCAACAGCAGTTATTAGCAGTTATTGAATTCTTCATTCACAGCTGCCTAGAACGTCTCTTTCTACTTCGCAGTTCCGATTGCGTTTGTTCTGGAAAAAGAACATACGAAACAAATTGATTTTATCGCAATAGTCGCAATTATTCTAGGCTGACTGTGTACATTCTTTTATCGAACAACACAAATAACAGTAAAGATGGTGAATAAGGTAATACCGATAATCTTGATGATAGTAGTTACAGAAATCATTTAATGTCAATAATTTAATTTCTTTATACATAAAATTACTCTACAGTTCGTATATCTCTTGGAAATAATATTTTCACTGGTAACTCAAACTGAAGTTCTATTTATAATATTTTGTTACAGATTACTGTTAAAAATGTTCTTTTAGCAGAATGAGCTCTTTAAGTAATATTCCATTTATTGTTTTTACATTTTCGGTATCTAGCAAACATGGGAACATTCATTGATTTGAGAAAAGGGACTGTGAGACTCGGCCAATTATGTGGGCCAGCCGCTAACGAATGGTATGACGTCACCACAGGGCTTCCGTACGTTTTCCACGAGAAACGGCTGAGAAGAAAATCCGATTTTTTGCTCAAGTAACTACGATGTGAACTACCTGAACCATGAATTAAAAAAAATATGCAAAGTGAGCCTATTCAAGTACATTTATCCTAATGTGAAACACTTGGTATGTATATTTTAACGACTTGTTTTTCGAAAAGTTTTAACTGCATTTGTGTCAAATAAAACAAACAACAATGACTGAGTGAACTTTACTTTTGTTTCCATTAAACTATCTGAAAGTATCTAAAATATAATTCCTTTAAATAATAAAAGAAATCTTTTGTAGTGGTTACAGAAAAGTAAATTGACAAGTTTAACCTACAAATTTTCGCTCGATAAGTTTACAAATTGATTCTGTTTCATTGCCTGGTTTTTAATGGTAAATTAATTAAATAATTGTCTCTTGATTATAGTAGAAACGTTTTTCGTATCCAAAAATAATTATTTATTTTAGCAAGATTAGGCCTCATATTTTTTATCAATGAAACTTATTTTACACAAATCATGAACTTAAAAATTATTTAAATAATAATTTCACAGAACAAATCATTAAATTTCTAACAACTGTTTTTTTGGCAAATATCTACGCAAATAATACACTTTCTCCGTAAATTTAATCACAGTTCTGTAAACGTAGATTTACTGAAATACAAACCAATGTCAGTTGTATTGCGTTGAAAGGAATTAAAAAATATATTAAACATTATGTGTAAGTTAAAGCAGTTATTTAGATGTTTAATGAAAATGTTACACGAAATTTAAAAACATGAAATATATTTTTACGCATTGTATATTTGTACGTACTAATTATAAATATAATGTAACAACTGTCGTTTATTTCACCACATTTAATAATGCTGTGGTTTTATGTTCATTTCGCTATTTGCTATTTGCTCATGCTCTAGGTCAGTTCACAGGTATTTATATTACGCTTTTACCGTTTAGATTTTCATCATATAAACACACTGCCGATATAATGTGAATTACTTACTCATTATTATAGCATTCATTTAATCTGAAACTACTTTTTATTTTGTTGAACATTTAACATAACAATTTCTGGTGTTTCTAGATCATAACCTCAGGAGGTTGTTACTTGAGTCATTTTACAATAAAAAGCCTTAATGAACGAAAGGTCTTAAGCCTCTGGTGCATTTTTAAATAAGAATAGTTCAATCTATTTTAGCGTAAATCCTCAACTGTTTCAATCGAAAGGCTGCCTACTAGATAGTAATCTTTACTGACATTAATCACTGTTCAACAATTTAATCACTGAATTCGAGATGACATAACATTTTGTATCTAGTTCACCGTGAGTTCTTAAGAAAATATCCTATTGTTACATTTTTGTCACTCCCTAACTTTTAATCTAGCACAGATTTCCAGGACGCATAAAAAATATTCGTTAAGAAATTAAGATATAATGTATTCTTGAATTAATACATTCAAATTTATTAATGGGGCAACAAAAGGAAAAATAACAAGGTACTAAAAAACAGGAGCAACTTGGGTGTGTCTCAAATACGTTCGCAGTCACGGACTACTAGATTAAAATGCTTGGCAGACCTTGATTAGTACCTCATTTAACATAACTGTAAACAATAAGTTGTCTCTTGGTTCCGTCTACGGTATATTTTTATACCAAGAAATATTTTCCATTTTCTAAGTTTATCGCTATATTTGTAATATACACGGTAATTTTAATATGAGTCAGTTTTTTAGGGGTAATAGTATTCGTACGTGTTTTCCAGAATACTAATCTGAAATATTTATATATTTTTAAATAGAATACGTAGTCGAGTTACAATTGTTTTTTTAAACGGCACTTATACTGTTGTGTACCGCCACTGGACAGCACCCGGACTTGAGTTGCTTCAACATCCTTATCAATGTTGCCAGTTGATACCTGTTTAAACTAACTGAAGGGCATTCCTTGATATGACTTACTTCGTATTATTTTAAAGTCACCATATTTTTTTGATGCGAATGATATATGTTATGAAAACTATTATACGATGTGTCCGGTTCTGTATATAATAACATATCTTTGCCGAGGGCATTGCTGCTCAATCTGTTTTGACCAATGATTTCACAACAGCATATGCTTGATCGTTGTTTACGCGAATGGAATATGTAAGTTGACTTCTGCCCTGACATGATATGACACCGCTTCTTTATATATATATATATTATTATATTATTTCATATCGCGAAAACTAACACAGTTATTGTACTTTGCCACGGTAATGTATTAACCTATATATTGTGTGTTTAACTGGTTTTGAAAATTGAAACTACTACGTTGATGGTAGAATATAAGTGCTTATTCGCAAGAAAACATGTCACATTTTATCGAAAATAAGAACATGCCAGTTTAAGTATGGGTGAGAAATAACTTACAAAGTATATATCGTTAGTTAAAATCATTAGTTAAAAATATAACTTTAACTTTCATATATTTTCTTATAAAAATCCATAAAAGATTTCATAATTGGAATAAAAGTTGGCTGTTTCGATGAAAAAGATAATTAACGCTTCTGTACGTATTATTTAGGTTTTGAGATCTCTTAAGAAATATTCTAATAGAAATACCCAATTTTGGTGAAAGTAACAACTATTGAGACTATTCATTCATCATCCAGATTGTCTATTTTTTTATCAAGGAAACGATAAGAAGATAGACAAGAGTAATTTCCTTATCGCTAAAGAAATGCACAATCGAAGACGTTCACTGATTTTTTAAATATTCTGCTCCAGATAACATTGTAGTCGATAGAGTGGTTTGGAATGATTTTCAATTCCTTATTTCATTTCTTGTTATCCAACGTTTGTTAAAAGGTCCTCTATGTAATAATCAAATTTTAAATAAGCTTTGTAGTCTTCGAAATATAAATTCTTCTTTGGATTTGTATTTTCCTTCTTTTATCATTTTCTTCATTACCTACATTCATAGTTTTCCTTTACTCTATCAATCCTATAATTTCTTCTTTTTCGGTGTTCTCAGTGTTCTTTACTTCTTTGATGTTTCTTCCCTTCACCGTTCTTCACAGTCCTACTATCTATGATTATATTTATCAAATTGTTCAAGTCTTATCTATTCCAAAACAAAGTCTTTATTAGCATTTAAGTCGGTCTGTAATCTGCAAGTTTCAATTCTGTGACAGAATATTCTTGTAACTTGAGAAATTAATATTATCAATCCATACATATTTTTATTTTATATAACCATCTGCAGCGAACCTCAAGTCATAAAATGATTAAATGTGAAAGCGCATATCTCCCGCAGGTGACGTACCTACCTGTTAGGAAAAAAACTCGTTGGAATTTCTACTCTCGTGATAAACCAAGATGGTTAAAATTCGAAAAAGAACACCGGAAACCAATTAGTATGAATTTTATGAATCAAAACTGACAATAATATGATTATTGTAGCAATCATAAACATTGATTATTTCAAAACAAATTACCTACTTAAAACAAAGCTGATTGTAACAATTTCAGATTATAGGCAATAGTTATGCTAAACTGTGCCCACAAAAAGCCTTGACACTCGAAAGTTACGTAAATTTTTCAACTCGCTAACTACGGTTGCACAGAAATATGTTTTGAGATACCAAAATTAACTATTAGACACACTCTGATTATCTCGTCTTGTTATTATCTATAAATTATTAAAATTATAGTTAACTAACTAATTACTATTAGAAGAGATATTAAAACATTAATTTCTTGCACATTGTGCAGGTATCACAATAACGAATCGAAGATGAAGAAGTGAGTCCTTGTTTAATACATACAGAATGTTAAATAAAAAAAAAACTTAACTCTACAGATCTTCGAACAAATAAAGATAGTGAAACGATTTTGTGTGCATAATGCATAAATAGAAAGAGATTCGACGTTAAAAAACTTAAGTCTCAGCTGAAACATCTATCTCAAAAATTGCAAGCTATTTCCTAAATGTCAAAAAGACATTTTAATTAACTAGAACAAAGTAGTTTTTTTCATACAGCTGTTATTAATTTAATTGGATAAGTTGCTTCAATAAATATAACTACTTATTTTTGAAAACTAATCAACTACAACTATTTTCTTTGTTCGAAATTTGCAAATTTAGATTTCCAAAATTACAGTGGACCAAGCTTATTTCAGACGGAGAAGCAAACAGGTTCTGCAGCTCCAGTTATGGACCTAGAATTATTTTTCGATGGATTATCAGTCGATGCTGACAGAGTAACTGAATCAGAAAGTTCAACAACTTTTCAAGTGGGGAGCCAGTTTCGAAATTTTTCTTATATTAATCTTTTCTTTAACATTCAATGCACTTTTTAACACAAGTAAATTAACCATAATGTTGGAAGTTTCACTTTCACGACCTTGTAACCAAAATAAGCCAGTAACACAATTTCAGGTGTTTTCTTAATTTTCTTATTGGTACACCATTATGACCTGTTTCATATTATCTTGGAGATTTTTGAAGGTACTTACTCTTTATCACTTGAAAAAGATATAACTAAAATCATTGGTGCTTAAGAGCTTACATTTGACTCACAGGATTTATTATGTTCAGAAAAAACGTACTTATGTTTAATTCTAATCATTGCGTTATAGTTTTTATCTGCTCCCACTATAGTAAATAGACTATTAATAAATTGTTTTTAAGGAGATAAGTGGATTTTACCATAGAAGTGGAAGTTGCTATGGACAACGAGAGGTAAGTATGGTAACTTACCTCCCTAAGGAAAAAAGCGATTTCGATATATATATTATAAATGCATATTTTATGAACAAATAAATAGAAATATTTGATGAACATTACATTTTATTAATTATTTGGAATGAATATTTATAGTAATTGTACAATCATTATATTTAGTAACATTTATAAAATCTGAATAATTATTCCCCTCGCGTTTACTAATTGACACATTTTTCTTAAAATGATTTGACTACTCAATTTCAGTCACCGGAAGCTCAATATTATCTGACTGATCCATTAGAACAGCATGATGCGACGTACTACTAGAACCTGAAGTTGAAGCGTCATTGTAAAAAATCCTGTTGGCTATTTCATTTTTGTTCCTTAAGCTGGCAGCAACGTAACTTTCTGCTATTGTGGCTGATTTCTACCCACCATGTCCCTTGACTGCTTATATATCAAGTCCTGTATTAGGCAGTAACGTTGCCGATGTTCTTCGGAATGAATGGCCTGTCTATGTTTCAGGATGTTCTAGTTTCAAAAACTATGCAATCTTATTAGGAATCATAGAAAGGGTATTCTTGCCGACTGCTTGATAGCGCATAAAAAAGCGTGAAATTTCAGTTTTAATTTTAAATCCAATCTTGATATATTTCTGGAGAATTTCTAAGTGAGAAAGAGAACCCAGACGAAAAGTAATTGTAAACATACGTGACATACCATTTTTAGAATCTGGAATTGTAACTACAATAATGTCATCGAATTTTTTGAAATTGACGTCCAAAGTAAGTTCGCATAACTCATCAGAACGGGATGCTCCTGCAATGCCTAAGATCGTCACTACCTTCATTAGCAAATATGTGTTATCGAGAAAATCGTTGACTTGTTCTCTTGTAAAATCGTTTGACTTTTTGGGTGTATAGCCGTCATTCTTACGTTTCAGCATTTGTTGCACTTTCTATTTGAAAATCACTTATTTATAAATAACTATTCAAAACCAGCAAAATTGCAACTTTTATGGAGCTTTGCTTATAAACACCTTAGAAACGACAAAATCCAAACAACCAAGGCGACTTTGCAATATTTTGAATAATGTTAAAATGAATTGATTAAGAAATGTCAAAAGATAAAGCTTAATCTTTATTTCATTAACCATAAAGAACTGTGGGAGCAGATAAAATGTTATATACTACGCAGCAGTTGAGTATAATTTACCAGTCTCGGACGCTATTGCCAGTCCTCGCTCCGCTCGGGCGCAAAATCGTCCTCGACTGGTAAATAATACTTACCTTCTTTATGATGTTAAAACAAACTATCAAAATAGGGATGTAAAGAAACTAAATGTTATAAAAATGTGAAGTAATTTATTTGCGTCAGGTACTATTGTTCGGTTCAAATATGTTTCCCTAATCTTGTCCTAAAACATATGGCATGGAACTTAACTTCAGCGTATGGCTGAAATCTGAAATGATTAAATGAAACACCCTATATATTTCTACTTTCTGAAATGGAACACTGTCTTGAGAATAAAGTTTTATAAATTTAGTCATTAATTATAAGGAAGAAATGATTAAACGGATATAAAAATAGATAAGAAATAGAAAATTTTGAATGCGTCTCTGAACTATTTTGAAATAGATTTACGAGATATATCATATTCGAATAATCAAAAATATATACCTATACAATATATAGCTTTAGGTATTTTAGTTATACGATAAACTTTTATGGGTATTTAAAATTACTTAAATTTTCAAAAAAAAAATAAAATGTCGCTTCGTTCTGGACTTATTTAGTATTCATTTACTTTTTGTATACTAAATACTCAAAAATGGGTAGATGCTGCTACTTGCTAATATTATTTAAAAGTACGTTCAGTTTGCTTAAGTAACGAGAAGAAAAGTACAAAGACACACACCATAGCATGAAGGGTAGAACGAAAAGGGCTAGCTCCAGTATTATCCTGTATATTGGAGGGTGCACAGTATCACAAAATCGATCACAAGGACATAACCCGTAGCGAACCGCAACGTACCGAATGTCGCACTGGCAGCCAACGTCGAACAGATTAAAAATTTCTTAAAAGGGACGAAAAAAAATTGTATCAGTTTCCCTCTCACCGGCCAGTGGTGGCCTTTCTCCTCCTGCGGAGCCTGTAGACGCCGTCCCCACCTCCACGGACATGGTGTCCAAGCCTTCACTTCGCGGAGTGTCAAGAAACAGCGCGTTGCACGTAGCGGCTTGCTGCGACTACGATAAAGTTCTGGGAAGAATCGACGAAGACGAGAATTTACCATAAAGCTGATGCTGGGCACTTTCTGAATCATTGCTTCCATTTTGGATGGTCTTTTTTGCACAACCGAGTCATTGCTAAAGAGTTTTACAATACTACTTTTATTCGTAATTTTGTTTTGTCCAGCTTTACCAGAGTTGTACCTACCGATGTTGATTTTGAATTAATCTGAAACTGAGGTTATTTGAAAACAAAATATGTTATCGAAATCAACTGTATTTCTCCCAACCTCTAAATGGCATTGTTGCCATCATTTCAGATATTACCGTAAAATATAATAATGTGCAAAAAGGTTGACATGTATTTTTGAATTTTTGCATCGTTATTTACTTGGCAAAAAAATTAAAAAGTCAAACGAATTTAACGAACAGGTGCGACGTGCTAGACTATGTCTTAATTGAGCCATATGTTAATAATAAGCTCAACTAATATATTATACCACTATCCCTCTTTTTTTAATAAAAAGAGAGAGAAAGAGATAAGTTATACAAATAAGAAGTTTCCTTTAATAATATACACATCTAACACCTCACAAGCTGATTAATAACAATGGCATACGACTCGAATAAACATTTTTAAAATCAAGTAAAAAAATGCGTCAGGATTTATTCGCGAAATTGTTCGTAGAGTAGTTTCAAAATCTCATGAGCCGCGAAATGCGCGAAAGGTGTGGTGTATCCACCTAATTCTTCTAATAAGCACGTTTTGAAAACATTGACTCAGAATTAGACCACGTGCCTCATTACAACCAGAAATGAA
Source organism: Anoplophora glabripennis (assembly GCF_000390285.2). NCBI lineage: Eukaryota > Metazoa > Arthropoda > Insecta > Coleoptera > Cerambycidae > Anoplophora > Anoplophora glabripennis. The sequence continues at coordinate 378,011 of NW_019416212.1, read as the reverse complement.
CTAAGGCGCTCGGGCATCAATAAAGTCAACTGGCGAACGTTCGTTATATATGTTTTTATTGTTTAAATTAAAATAATAAAGAATAGAGAATTTTATTATGATATTTGTAATCGGAGCAAAGGCTTGTTTACGCTACGAGAGCTCGAGATAGACTGTGAATAATGGATGTAATGTTTTTAGGACGTAGAATAATTTAGGCGACGGTCGGAATTATGTTTCTGCGCATATCAAGGTCAAAGCTCATAATATTTTGAAACAACTCTACAATTCTTAGTAACTTTCATTGTAGAATAGTATTCGACGACATAGTACATTTTATGCAAATACAATATAATTTTACTCTGTATATGTACAGTAAGGAATCTGTTATTATTATGTTGACAAGCCACTTTTTTCATTTTTCTGTGCCTTTAAAGTAACTCGCGTGCGACACCTCTAGCTTTATAGAGCAGAAAAACAACAATTTTCGATATCCGTTGCGATTCGATCCACCATCATTAAAAGTAAACTGGGATCCAAATGGGTTCATTCATAACTTGCAGATAATGCCTGGTAATTATAGGAATCGCAGTTATTACAGAAATCGGTTATGTCTGATGAATTACGTTAACAATTAGGTGTAAAGAAATGAAAACGAAAGCAGTGAGGGGGAAAACGCAATGAGCCCACGAAAGCAGATAAACGTCAGACTCGTTATTATAAGGAAAGTCTAACATAGTGGTAATTTTCAGGAAATACACGTGAATTTATTGATGGAAGAAAGCTGGAAGAAGGAAACCGATATCGTAACTATATATCTTTACATATTAATTGTTGAATTAGATGCAATTTTCTTTTAAACAAAGTATGAACGTATGATAAGTGTATATATGTAAATTCTTCTTTAATTGATATGAAAAGGATTCATAAGGGATATTGGATGTTCTGGTCAGGAGTAAGGGAAAAGGAAAGAATGAAAGAAAGGGTAGCTGTTGTATAGTCAATCCGAAGTCAATTGAACATGTATAAAAACTCCTAGCAATAAAATTTTATGAGTTTCATAGGCGTCCCTAAAAAAGTTCTCTGCTAAAGTTAAAAAATTATATTAATTTGTATATAATGTGTAGAAAGATTTTATTATATGTCCATTTGACCAACAACATATTTTAATTATTTATGTCCTCATACAATTTTATTATATTGATGGTAAATTTCGTTTTGTTCCGTTTCAAAAGGTCTCCAAAATGCCATGTTGTATGGCTATGGCAAAATAAATATTAATGTCAGCTACCGAACCTGGTACATATTACCAACCTCCTGGTTCTTCAATTGAGATCGGAGTGACTGTAATATCATTAGATATCAGACAGAATGAAAGATGTAGTGGACAAAAAATATGTTGTACCTATAATATAAATTCATAAAGAATGAAATATGGAGAAAACGAAGGAGAAGGAAAAATGCAATTTTTGAACAAATACATAATGAGATAACGGATGTAGGAGAAAATATAATAAGACTCTTTTAGTGTGACGTCACATATTTAGGCAACCCGCAACAAATTGTCTTCGTTGAAATAATACAGATTGTATCTGACCCTTGTTTACTATTTACATAGATACTATAGAAATGAACAATTTCAAATTGTTCTTCAACTTATTTTTACAAGGATTTAGAAGTATTTAAGAACAGCCAACACGTGTTTCGTAAAATAGATTATTTTTTCGTAAGCAAGACAAATCCAAAAAGGTAAATAATGTGAAAGTTACAAGACAAGCAAATATTGGAAGTGATCATTATTACCTATAGATGAAAAAAAAAAAACAAATGAAATAACGCCATATGAAGAAGAAAAAGAATCGAGAAAATAAAATGCTACAAATTAAAAGATACAAATTCAAAACGAATTTAAAAAAATAATTTGAAAGGGATTAGGTGAAAATAATGATGGGATAGATTGAAGAAAATTGGGAAGGAGCAGTATACTAGAAGATGTGAGAGAAAACTGTGGCACAACAAAAACAAATCAAAACATACAGACAACAGAATGGTAGAATGACGAAAACAAAAGATTAAAAACAAAAAACAAAAATGGAAGAGTTAAACAGAGAAGTAAAAGACTACGAAGAATTGAAAGAAAAACAGAAATTAGTGAAAACTGTGGTAAAAAAAATGCTAAGGAAAATTTATGGCAATAGTTTGAAAAAAAGATGCCTCAAAATTTCAAACAAAATCAGAAAGAATTCTATAGAACATTAAAACAATTGAGAAATAGAAAATATTATAATATGATGAATATATGATATCCAAATCAGACAAAAAAGAGCATCACTGAGGAACTTAAATAATGAAAATAAGGAGACAGTATTTTTAATAATTAACAGGATCAGAAAGAAGTAGGTACTCTAGAAAAACAGGAAGAATAAATTGTTATGTATATAAGAAGCGAAAATTATACGAGAAAAGCTGATACCTATATAGTAGTGAGATATGGGTATTAACCGAAAAGCACACGACACAAATGAACGCAATGGAAACGATATTCTTACGTTCGATAGAAAATAGTACAAGAGATAAAAGAAGAAATAAAACAGAATTTACAAATATACCTGATAAATGAAAAATTGATGGGAGACAAGTTAGATGCTTAGACATGAGTGTAGAATGTGTATTTATGAAACGAAGGAAATAGGAAAAAACTATACAGAAGGGTCAAGAAAAGTTTAAACATTCCATATGTGATAATGCTGAAGAAGTAGCAACGGAATAGGGAAGGTAATAAAGAAATGGCATGCACAGGACATAAACGGATTGTAGATAGAAATATATGTTATAATATTTAGTTCAATGAAAACTAGCCTTACTCTAAATGGTAGATGGGCATAGGAAAAAATAAAATAAATTATTTTAAATTTTTTGAACTTTGACATAAATCAAGATTTAACCTGGCTGTTAGATATAATATATAAATTACAATTTTGAAAAGGTAATAGGTACATTCTAAACAGTAAAATCGAATTTTTTTGAGCAAGCGCCATCTAATTGAAAAATAACATGAGAAAGTCGAATTGTTTTCAATCAAACAATCGTTTTTAACGGTTTGACGTAATTTTATACAACACTCTGTATATTTACTTATTTATTCCACAAAACTAAAACTTTATTAACAAGTGTTGCTATTTCAGCTGAATGTTTTTATCTAAAAAGCGATACAATCGTGTGCTCAAAAATCTGGTTATTGTAGGAATTTATTGACAAACAATAAAATAAAACAACACGAACTAACATTGTAATTACGCCAACAATTCGCTGCAGAACCGAAGGCTGGCATAAAATCGAGTACATATCTCCGTTATTAATTTCATTTAGGTCATTTAAAGGAAACTGAAAGTACAGAGGCGAAATGTAGATCACATTCGCTTTTCGATTTTTACGTAGAACTGGTCGGTCGTGCTTCCTTGTAGCCGTACAACGTTCTTTGCTGGAGATAGAAGTGGCAATGAAGATTGTTACACAACGCTGTTATTAATCATGCGCTAGAAACTGCAGTTATATTGTACAGTGTACAATAAACTGTATGTAAACTGTAAACTGTCACAGATAACATAAAATAAAGAGATACCGTTCAAAACATGGTAAAATATAGCATATTGGGCATCTTTCCTTTTTTTAATAAAAACACTTTAAGGTCAGCATAATAATTATCTATTCATTATTTTAATAGCAACACATGTTTATAATCTTTCTGTGATATTCAATTTTTAAGAGGTTTCAATTTCATTTTTTAAATATTGGACACAATAAATATTATTACTATGTTGACGTGCATAAAGCATGTATTTTTCGTGTATTAGGTATACTTTCCATAACCACTTTCCTTTTTTATGTCGCTAACTATATGTTGCTCATAACGGTACAATTGTAAAATCTCTAACTTGATAAAATATCACGTTTTTAAAATCACAGATTTAGCTTTCTAGTATGAACGTGTGGTTAGTGTGATCTGGTGGGTTTGATGTGACGGAATTTTTCTGTACAGTTTGTGTATGTCCTGCTATGCACCGTTAAACAAACCTCAATAATTGAAGGATATTAACACTAAAAATTATCTGATTTTAGTGCCACTTTTAGAGAAATATCAAATTTAAGTAGGTACCATTCGATATCAGAAAGATAATAAGAGATTTGGTGAAACAAAAGAAATGTTTTACAATTATACTTGGAATAAATAAACAATAGACTATTATTGTTTCATATCAGATATCGCGTGTAATTGGTGTATTACACATATTGTAACAAAAATTTCTTTTGTCAATTTCATGAGAATGTAAAATAATGTTATCACATAAATATCTAATTCTGTAACTAAAAATATTTTTTTTGCAAGAAACTTACAATTGTTATGTGGCATGTGCAGAGTGGCTCATTAAGAACCAAAACTGTATAAAATTTCCAATTTTGAGATAATTGGAATACATTTTTTAATCAAGGTATGGACTGCTATTTTTTAAGTCTGATATAGGTAAATATTAACTACATATCATCCTTTCATCATTGAAATCTATCGAAATATACAAGAAGTAATTATAAAACATCTTTCATTCAAAGTCAAATAATGGTGAAATCCCTGTCAAATGGCGACAACCACCGCCACCTGTTAGACAGAACTCGTTTTAAAACTGATACCGCCGGCTTCAAATGATTATCCCTCTTGACTTACACTATTGCCAAATGTCCCTAATGTAAGAACAAGAACCAGAGGAATTGTATTTTGCTACTATTTATTTAGTTTTTGTTGCACCTACGACGAACTTTTAATTCATTGTTTTAAATTTTCAAAATTCGTACAGTTACCTACTATTTGAAATGCTGATAATGCTTAATTTGTATTTGTAATAAAAACATTACGAGAATTACAATACACAAACGCTATACAGACAATAAGACAAAACGCGGAGAAACGGTTTGACGTAGCCGCTAGACATGACAATCCCCTACTCAGGCAAGCCGTTGACTACGTACCCGACGTGACCGACAAACACAAAAGACCTAGTCATCAACTTTTTGACCCTGGGTGACCACCCCAACGACTCCTCCCCCCCCCCGCGCGCTAACCTTTTCTGTTTCAGAGACAGCCAGGATCAAGAAACAAAGACAACGACACACACACACACACACACACACACACACACACACATACACCCCCCCCCCCATACCCTACTTACTTCTCCCTTCCCGCGCTAGCCTAAGGGCCACCTTAGCAAAGCGCATCCCAGGCTGCATAGCCGCACCACCCTGCCCAACCATAAACATGACACCACCCCCGGGGTTTACGCAGACGAGCCGGCGAAGCAAGAAGAGCGCCAGAAGAAAGGGCCCTAGCCGGCGGGGCCCAGCCAGGACAAAAGGAGGTCCCACAAAGCGCCTACACCGGCCGCATTTGCGGTCGGGGTAGACGACGGATGGGGCCCACCTACGAAGGCTGTCCAGGCCTACACGAGATGAGGCAGGATAAAGAGGGATAATCCCCCTCGATCCCAAATCATTGAGGCCAATTTTTAGCCATGGAATAATGGCGGTTGTGCAGGTATACAAATGTTAAACAATGATATAAGTATGTTTCATATTTTTTTATTTTTATATGATATTATTGTACAATTTTAATAACAATAATATATTTAATTAATACTTAATAATTGTGCATTTCTATTCTCTGAAAGTACCTAGGTTCTACTACCTATGTCGAAATAGACATTTTGAAGATAGTCTGGCAACATTGTTATTGTTATTAATTGAAAATAACACCAAGTTTGTAGCCATAGTTTATATAGGTTAAATTATATGTTATTATTGTGATTACAATTTGTGACAGCATTTAGGAATCAGTTTTGTGTTGAAAGCAGCAAATTCAATATAACTATTACTAAATAATAGCAGAGGTCTCAAAATAGATTTCTACAATGTAAGTGGCATTCAATATTTACTTTATATGCAAAATCAGCAAAATTGAATTGTTTATTTTGTCCGAGCCAGCTCGCCACGTTATCGTTGTTTAAAGGAATTTAACAACAAACCAACGCAGTTAATTATAAAGTGGTGACACAGCTTCTTATCACTTGATTTTCCTGTAAAGTTTAACTACATACAGATATCAGTTCTTGTAATTTTAACATAATTTTTCTTACAGATGGACGCCAGTACCAAAAATATCTTCCAACAGTTCCTTATTGAAGAATTTGAGAAACAAAAAGACAAAAAAATGGATGTTGTTGCTACGAAAAGAAAGCAGTTCAAAAGCTTGCTTGATAAAGCTGAAAATGAACTGCGAAATAAATCGTACGACATGGCAACAAAGAATTATTACAGCGTAATTCACTTTTTAAAAAAGGAACCCTATCCTGATGAGTTACAATTATCTGTGGAGACAGATTATTCCATAAAATGCTGCTTTTGTTACAGTGCTCTGATGAACCCAGACCGTTTTAAAGACGAGGAAATAAGTAGCGTTTTGTTAGATGTTATCAAGGAGTTGAACAATAAGTTTATAACGAGGCTATTTCCGATGTTTTTACTTGTCTTGCTCAATTTTCACAGAAAGAAGTAATTAGTTCGTATTTTGTTTGAAACTGGGTTTTAACATGTTAAATTTTAGTTGGCTTACTACTTTAACGTGGTGTAATGAAATCGCTGATTATATATATGAAGAAGAAAGTGATCAAGGTACAGAAATTTTCAAGGAATTGTTACCAGAACCTTCTGAAATTAGACACGAAGTGGACAGATACGAAGAAATAGCTTTCTTTGGGTATGTATCTTTAAGATTGAGTATTTCTATGTATATTTTTTTTCACATTTTCTTTGTAGATACGGGGAGAAACTTACTAGAAACATCATTTTTAAGCCTCGGTTCGAGAAATACAAGACTTGGGGGTGCAAAATCGACGATTTTGTAGCCAATAAAACCGCGCAATTACAATCGCCCATATCAGAAACTGAACTTCACACTATGTTTCACCATGAAATTTTCCCGATGTGGTGCCTGGCGAGTGGTGAAAATCACAAGAACTATTACAACGACAAATTTGCAACTAAGTGCACGCAATGCATGCACGCTAAATTGTACAACGGTATTCCCAGGAAGAACGAGCTCGGCGAAGATCACGCCAAATTTGAAAAATATGTGGCCCAGTGCGCGGAATTTTACCAGAAATATGCCTGTGGCACTGGCTTAGAGGTGAAAAAAATTAAAGACTTGATTTCAAAGAAACAAACTGTGAGTTATTCAATGATTTTCTAAATTTATTTTTGATAAACATAATGTTATCAGCGAATGATAATGTTTATAGGAAAATATCGTTTATATTCAGTATGATTAGTATGTACATTTTAAACAGATTAAATAGATAAGCCTTATCTATTGTTATCGGTGCTCTGCACTCCTATCAGAAAATAAGTTGTCAATTGTGAACGTGGATTGTAATTTAGTTGATCGAATATTTAAATTAAAAAAAAAACTTTTTAAAAAGATGGCTAAAGTTATATCTATTATCGAAATTGACGGGGACAGACTTTTCATAGCAAAAAGGTCCAAAGTGAGTGTTTCCTATTTATAAATACAGTTATCATTTAATCACGAAAAGCTTAATTAGCAGGATTTTTTACCAAGTCTGTAACGGTTTGAGGAAATAAAAAAAAATTGTAGAAATTGTTCGATCTGGAAATAAAATAGTTAATAAATTTTAATTCTACATCACAAATTAACAGAAAAAAGTTCATTTCCTACAAAATCTTCGTTATATTACAGGGTGTTTAGCATTTATAATTAACGCGTTGTTAGAAAGGGGTCACAATTTCAAAGTTAATGTCTTGTCAATTACTAATCTAATCCCTCGGTATTTTTTATATTATTTTAAAGGTTTTAAGCCAATTTTTAAAAAATTTATTGAATTCAAAATTTAAAAAAATGGCTCATTATATGTATTTTCAAAAAATTTTATTGAGAAAAATTATTCATTTCAAAATTAGTTATTCAATTTTTACGATATAAATACCATATAAATTTCAAAGTAATTTGCCTACCTTAACATTTTTTTATTTGTTAAATCATTGATTTGTAAGATCGCAGCCAATTTGGGACATTAATGTACATTTTTCTTGTAATAAAATTTCTCCTGATCGGAGAGAAAGGGTACTTTTAACTTCACAGGATGGAGAAAGAATTTTTTTTATTCAGAACAAAACCTATTTCATATTTCAGAAATAAAAATACATCACAGATTGTTTTTTAAACAAATAGAGTCGTTTTTCAAAATAAGTATCCAGTGTCTAATCTAAAATTGTTTGTTCAGATCTGGGGACAACCTATACATATTAAATGTTGTACTGTTTTTATATGACTATATGCATAGTGCATTATTGCGTTATCAAAATAAAATCAACAACATTTCTATCATTGCTTTGTAGAGAATAATCTGTATATATTAGCTTACTCAAAATTACATTCTTATACATTTAAATGTTAGCAGAATTAAAAAAATAATTCTTTTCATAAAATTTTCATCTTTTTTAATACTTTTCTCAAATGTGAATCTTATACAGAAAAAATGTTACCCACGTTCTCCCTTTCAGTGCTCAACAATGTCCCAAACTGAAAGACCAAAAAACAACCATAAACACATTCAAACTGAGGGACCCAAAACTAGAAATGCAGAGGTAATGATTATAAATTTAAAACACTAAAACCTGTCTAACATTTACTACTTTTTGACCCAAGAAATTGGACAAATTACATATTTTGATACATACAAGTGTGGTAAATTTTGCTAGCTTCAATAAATTGTCCCAGAAATTGCAGGAGAAAATTTTTTGACATGGACGAAAGTCCATGTTAACAACAAAAATATTGTGACTTTAAAAAAACACGTTGCAGTCATACAATATCAATTTATTTTTATAGAACTGATTTTCCATTGCAGTTCCACTCTCTGCTGCTGCATTAGTTTTAGTTCAAACTATTTGTTTATACACACTATGTATTTTGACAGTTTCTTGGGTCAAAAATCTATAAATATAAAATTGTTGTAACAGTTGAGACTTTTACATTAATTTCAGGTACAGGTCAATAGCGACTCTCAGGTACTAAACGCCATACTGGAAATAAAGAACAAGTGCCTGGCGTTGCAGGAAAAGAAAGACGACGCAATTGTTAAACTCAACAGGAAAATAAACGAACTGCAGGATAAAATAAATAAAGACGTTAAGACTAGGAAGACCGTTGAACTAGAGTTTGAAAAGAAAACCGCCAGTTTCAAGTTTGAAATACAAAAACTGAAGTAATAATTACGATTTTAAATGAATATTTAATATTTTTAATATCATAAATTTTACAGGGAACAACTGGCTGAAAGTGAAAAGAAACAGAAAATGGAGAACGAGAAAAACGTTTCACTTCAAAAATTGCTTGTGGAGCAGGTCAACGATAAGTACAACTTGCACAGACAGCATTATAAAATGTAAAAATTCACTTTACGATTGCGAGAAAGGCATTAATTTTCATAATTTTCAGTTCGGAAAAGCAGGCTCTCTTCATGGTTACATACTTAAAGGACTTATTAACGTTTCTAACTCCAAAAAGTATCCCGAATGATAATATTTGTAGGCAAGGCATCGAGGTGTGGGAGAATGAACTGCGAAAAGTTAAAGGAGGCTTAGAACAGCTCAATGTGAGTATAAATGTACACTGTATCCAAGTTAAGAGTTTCTATCACTGGGAATTCTAAGGAATTTTTACTAAATTTTGTAAATGGTTACCGCCACTTTCAGAATACATTGCACTTCTTTAGCCTTAGCTAGGAATCTTTGACCTGCCCTTGTTGTTCTCGGGCCAGGCTCTGTGAGGGCGAACCTGCGATAAGAACTCCTAAGCCAGCTTTGATGTCCAATTTGGTTTATATTGTTCTAAGGAGGCTAGGGATGGAACCTCATTATACGTATATAACCCCGATAATTCTGTCACATCCGTTCTGTCACTACCACTAATTCCTCAGTTCTTAGTTTTAGTTACAAATTTAAAAAAACTGAACCATATTTAAACAGCAAATTTGATCGTGGTAAATCCATAGGGTTCATAGTTAATTTTTTTTTGTAGAGTTTTTATCAGAACGTTAGAGTAGACATCATTAAAACTGATATATATAACACACCATGGCCAGAGATTATGGAAGTCCCGAGACTCGAGGATAACATAATATTTAATAACTTTAAAGCAGCTATAAGAAACATTATACAAACCGAAGAAAAGCTGTACTGGAAATAGTAAGTAGTTAATTAAGAAATTCATTGAACCTATCACAAACAATCGGCAGCTTTAACGAAGCCTTAACGATATTCATTTCGTTTTAGCAACACAGAATGTCAGGCACAGATGCAACGCCCGCCCACTATGGCACCAATCAATTTTCCGTACAACATCCAACGGGCCCAATTTCCACCACAGAATAATATATTTGTAGGACCGAGACTCGTTTATTCCAATACGCCTGGCGTTTCAGGTAGGTAATATTTTTGCGATTGAATTACTTTTAAAATACTTTTTGACATTGCCACGTTTATGAAATCGTCAAGAGGGGTGTCATTCCAGAAATTGAGATGTAACGAAACATGAAACGATCTTTCTTTCACTTTAACTAGAAATGGGAGAATTCGAATGAAAAATTTGGTAGTACATGACTTAAAATTTATCGTTCCGGGCTATTTGCAAGAGCATTTGAATGCTTAGTTCTCGATGGTCGCCAGGCTTAAAAGTATTCGAGAAGCAAGTATTTGATTCTTTAAAATATTCGATTCTGCCTGTCACTACTTATAATCTTCGAGCCATTAAACACATTGGAACGAAGCAAGTGCTAACAAATCCAAGGGCCGCATCTAATGCAGTAAGAATGAATTTTCCAAGTTAAAACTATGAACGTGAAAGCGCCCCATAACAAAGCATTCAAAATTTCTCCTCCGACCAACTTTAATCAGCAACAGCAATTTTTTACGAACAATTTGAGGTTTTGTTCATCGCAATCGGTTGCTCATTGCATATTTGCAGAATGAAGTCATTGTAAGTTTCCAAGTGTTGAAATGTATCCACAAAACTCTTGCAGTTGTGTCAGTGAGACACAAATCAAATATTTTTTTACTTCAGTGCCTCTTCAATATCAACCGCAAATGCAGCAAATTCCAAAAAAGGAGAAACCTCCTGCCGAACCTACTACACTGATCGTAACTACTAAAGAACTGAAACCAATCTCTCAACAGAACTCGAGGATGAGTAAATCCATGGAATTCCTTGACAAATCCGGAGGGACAAAGATAAGTCCGGTGCAGGCGTGCAATCGGGGAACCCCAAAGAAGGGAGCATGTACCTCAAAGGCGGACAATAAAAAAGAGAGTGACATAGTAAGTTACGATTTTTTTTGTGTGAATGTAAGTGGAAGTGGCCAGTGTTGCGATTTGTTTCATATTTTCATTAGGGTAAGTCATGTCTCACTAGCTCTGACGAAGATTTAAAATAAATCGAAACGTTGGTCTAATCAGGAAATCAATAAGAATAGAATTAATTAATTTTTTATTGTGAAATGTTTGTTTAGATCTTACTAGATTATGTCCTGGAACGTTGCTCAGGTGCGACAGAGGAAGAAGTGACCCTGGCTTTGTTGAAACTCCTGGAGGAGAACAAAGGCACGTTGTCGAATCTTCCAAAGGAAAAAATTGCTGACGACGTTAAAATAATACTTCGGTAAGTTGAGAGAAAATTTCCTGTGAAATTTGTACTTGCTATTTCTATGTAGTTCTTTCTTTAATTATTATTTTTTTTATCAGCGCTTGAACTTTACAGGTATTAAGATAATTTTATTTTGTTTTTTAATTCTTAGTGAATGAAATCATATATACTCTTTGATAATGAATATTTCCTCCAACTTATATTTACCAAGTATGTAAAACAAATAATTTCATAGACAAGAAAACAACTTCAAGAAAATTATCATCCATTCTTGTCTAACAGCTATAACATCAGAATGGACAAAGGTTTACACGATTTCTTTTTTAAGTCATGTTGATTAATATTCAAATATCTGTTATTGTTTCTTCCTTTAAAAGGAGGCTACTTGAAAAAGCTATCTTAATAATGCAGAAATGCCATAAAAGCAGAATTTTGTGGTGATTTTTATGAAAGGCAACGTTACAGCTGAAGAAAAAGGAATACCAATACTATATATGTATCTATTTTATTAAGGATGAAAAAACAAGCAGCATGGGTAACCCCCAAGTCACCACATGTGGACTGGCACAACCCTCACACAGAAAACGAGTGCTCTATTTGCTTTGAAGAATTTTCATTGCAAGATAAATACATTCTTCCCTGCCAACATGAGTTTCACAAAGAGGTAATATGCAGTGAATACAATCATGACAATTTTTATTAATTTATATAATATACGGGGTGTTTGTAAATAAGTGCGAAATATTTTAGGAGGTGGTTGCTGAAGTTATTTTATGTAAAAAGTTCATTTAAACGTAGGTTGAAATATGCTTCGTTTCCGAGATACAGTGTTTAGATTTAAATTTTTTATTTATTTTTGTTTATTATTTCAGTTTTAAAGATATTAACTCGAAATTTGAAAAAGGGTTTGGAGGGATAAATGTACATTTTTTGGGGTGATCCCAATATTTCTACTTGCACCAGTGGCGTTCGTGGGAGAATACCATAAACCTTTTTTAATAAAAAAAATCGTATGCCATTGACTTTTTGCCATTTTGATATTTTTTTAGAAATCCGCCATCAGTTCTGAATGAAATTGGTCCCATCATTTTTTTTCATAGGATGCACCGTTTTTGAGGAAAAAAATAAAACATATTTTACCGTGTATTTTTAATTTCTCTTGATACATTATCTAGTAGGTTACTGTCAATATTTCTAAATAAAATACAATCATCAAATTTCGAGTCAATATCTTTAAAATTCTTCGACATAATTAATAAAAATAAATAAAAAATTAAAATTTAAACACTGTATCTCAGAAATGAAGCATACTTTGACTTTATATGAACTTTTTTTCATAAAATAACTTCGGCAACCACCCCCTAAAATATTTCGCACTTATTTACAAACACCCTGTATATTTCTTTACTCAATATGTAAAAATTCGTAAATTTTATTTTGTGTGCAGTGTATCAAAAAATGGCTGAAAACCAGCAGCGTTTGCCCAATTTGTCGCATCCATTCCGTCGTTGATGAAGAATTCCCGCCACTACATTAGTACTTATATTTTTTCTTTGTATTTGAGTATATGTTCAAGTAATCTTAGCATAAAATACTTTTTACCTATATATAATAATGTTAATGTCTTTTTAATTTCAGATTTCTTTATGTTAAATAATTTAATATTATTAATAAATGATATATTCTGTCCAACATGATTTTAATTTATTTCCCACTAATAAAAAAATTGTATCAAAACTCTCAGCAGCCGACCAGAGCTCCAGATCTCAGTTTACTGTTTTGATATTACTATCCAATGCAATTGTTAATTTACAAATTATTTAGCCAAATTCTATGTTGAAGCCGGCCAAATCTCCAGATCTCAATTCTCAGTATTTTTATACCACTAATCATTGATTTATAAATTATTTGGCCAAATTCTACCTAGCAGCCAGCCAAAGCTCCAAGTGTCAATGCATTCTTTATACATAACATTCAATACAATGTAATTGTTAAATTTGCAAACGATTTTTTTAAATTCTATCTAGCAACCAGTTAAAACTCCAGACCTAGTTCAGTTTTTATATAATTATTCAGTGCAATGTATTTATTAATTTACAAACTAAACAAAATTCAAGTCCACTTTTCTTTTAAATATACATCACAACTAAATCTAAAAAATATATTTTAAAAAAGAAATCACAAATACCCTATCTTACACTATCACTATCTGCGCTCTCCTTTTTATCACTTCCTTCGGCTTCTTTCTTGCTCTCCACATTGCTTTTACCATCCTCGACTGTTACATCTGTCTTCTTACTACCCGCCTCCCTTATTTTAACCTCTGCTGCATCGATTTTTGAAGCAATCTCCTTGTATTTCTTTAACCTATAGGCTTTCCTCGCTTCGTCCAATAAAACATTATGTATCAAATTCCTGTTGGTGTGTGTGTCAGGCAGGAGTGATGGATAAGGATTCCCTTTTAATTCCAAGACTGCTTTCTTATATTGATCACCTGGATATGGCTTGGGTGCTTTAAGTAGCCTTGTGTAACAAGTGGTACTATTTTCAAATCTAGGAACAAGCACTTTGAATAGTTTGTGCACCAACTGTTTTTCTACTAGCCAATAGTCGGCCATTTCCATGGTGGTTTTGTGGCAGTCTCCGTAGCGAATTGCATCAGATATTAACTGCAATAATAAACTTATAGCATAGACATTTTACGAATGTTTCCAATACTCACCCTTTCTGCATACATTCTCGCCTCGTCTGCTCTAGGATAGTTTAATTCTATCCGTTCATGCTTCACTAAGGCCGTGACTGTTTTTCTTAACTTATTTAATCTCTCTTCAGGCCCTTTGGGATTTCTAAACTTCCTTAATCTAGGATTTACTTTTATACGTAATTGAGACACTAATTTTGAGACTTCTGCTTGATTCATTTCAATATGAGAAAATAAGTTTATGAGACGTTTTCTTTTACTTTAAAATGTGAGGTTATGTCTGATATGTCAATAAAAATATAAGAAATGGCATTTGTTATTTGCTTTTAAATTTAAATGGTGGCTGCACTGTGAAGTACGTTCACAAACACAGAATAAGGGTAACGATTTTGAAGATTTGTAGACTTAAATCATATTTATTCTGTTACAAGTTACAATGAATTAAAAGAGTATACTAGAAAGAAAAACATGAAAGATTTTTTTCATACTTAAATAGGTACACCATTAACGAGCTGTCTGTATTTTTCTTCCCGTATGTAACTACATAACATACATATATTGCCAGAACGCTTCTGGTGTTCAGCTATTTAACTGCCAAATTAAATAAACGGCTTTCAGGAACATCTGGGGCCACTTTCACAAATCTGCATCCCCTGGGAATTGTGAAGGCAAGGAGATACGTGTTTGCGTAGATAGTGGCCTTATTTCAGAATACATTGGACGTTGTATCCGCAGGAACAAAATAAATAAATTTATGATGGCGTCTTTTATTAATCTTTAGGTGGTGAATAAAAGTCTGTACTACAATTTACATTATATTTTTAAAATATTTATAGTTATTTACAAATAAATAAATACATATACAAAAATAGTAGATAAAATCACATAAAATAAGGAATGTTTAGGAAAAATTTAAAAAATAAATTTATTCTGTACAAAATAATATAAATAATAAATTTAAATAATAACAAAAAAATAATGATGAATAATTAGGTAGTACTTCTACTACAATAGAAAGAAAAATCATAATAAAAGAAAAGATTTTTCCGAGGTAACAATGAAAACAACTAAATTTATACAACCGTTAATTATACGTTAGGCATCTAGAACATGGTTCAGATATGCGATGTAACAAATAGCCAGCCGCAGAATCTCTATTTTAGACAATTTTTTATCTGGAGGCAAGGTAGGTAGCAGTTTCCTGAGTTCTGCGAAAGCCACATTGAAAGCTTCCACCCGTATTCTCTCTCTGGTGGCGTGAGCAGTGCGATATTTCTGAGTTGCTCGTCTACGACGACGTCGTTCTTCTCTGCTGAGACTGCTCATATCGCTGTTCTTTTCCCTGGAAAAATATAATTTGATACATACAAAACATATAATTTGAAGGTTTAACTGGCATATTTAGCTCATTTTTTTAAATTCATATTCAGAAAGTACACATTTTTTTTTCAACAATTTCTTCCCCAAAATAATCAACGAAAACGGGCAACTGAAAAACGCACAGAAGCCATATTGTGACGTCGTACCACTCGTTAGTGGCTATTACACGTACTTGGCAGATGTCATTATAAATTTTGATAACAAAAAATATTCGAAACGTTACCTATAATTATTGTAGACTCTTGTGTATGAAGGGAATAAAAGCCAATAAATATGTAAATTGTTCAGGAGAGCAAAAAGAAGTTTTTTGAAATTAGTATTTTTTGTTATCACATCACTTGTACAGGATAATATTCACATACAGGGTTAGTTAAAAGTATGGAAACCTCCAAAAATCTCATCGGGAAAGCATTTTTGTGATAAATGGTGAGGACAAAAGTCTCAGCATTTTTGACCTTGAAGTGAAGGTCAAGGTTCAAGGTCATATAAAGATCAAGTCGGTTTTTTTCATTGGCCTTCTTTTCGACCCCGAAAATGGAAAGAGCGGAAAATTCTGCATCCGAATATGACATTGATCATGACAGCAAGGTCAATGGTCGAGGTCAATTCAGTGTTAAATGTTGATATTTACTGAATTTTTTTGTTTTTAACTATGGAATCAGAGGATAACACTCTTTGAGTAGTTACCTTGATAGTACTCCTTAATGACCTTGATCTTGAGGTGACTAAAAAATTGTGAGTGCCTTCTATTCCATCGTCGAAAATAAAAAATGTTAGCCAGAATAATCACTTGACCTCTACCTGACCTTGACCATCGACCTTAAGATCACGTTTAAGATCAAAATAACATGTAGAATTCTACGCTCTCTTATTTCTAGCGTTGAAATAAGAGGTTGCTACTCCAAAAACCGATACGACCTTGACATGTACTTTCGACCTTGAGCTCAAGATCAAGGTCGCTAAGGAGTACCTTCAGATATCTACTCAAAGACTGTGACTCCCTCTGATTCCGTATTTATAAAAAAAACTTAACGTAAAAATCAACATTTTATCTTGAACTGACCTTGACAATTGACTATGAGGTCACGGTCAATGTCTTATTCGGATGCAGAATTTTCTGCTCTTTCCATTGTCGGGGTCGAAAAGGAGAGTCGCCATTTAAAAAAACTGACTTGATCTTCCATCAGTTGCGCCGTGAAAATTGCTGAGACATTTGTCGTCACCATTTATCACAAAAAATGCTTTCCCGCTGAGATTTTTGGGGTTTCCATACTTTTGACTAACCCTGTATAATGATGACAATGTCCTGAGTTATACGCCAAATAGGACATTAAGGGGATATTCTGGGGATAACCTGTGCTATTTAGGTAAAAGTTATCGATAACTTGAAATAAAAAATGTTGTACCTACTCCTTTATTTTTACAATACAAATTAAACTTAAAAATAATTGGAAACGTTCTATTTAGTTTTATTATAAGAAACAATAAAATATATTGTATGTAAGATTGTAGGGTTGTGCTACAATGGAGAACTTCCATTTCTCGACATTGACTCGACTATTGCTTAAATATTAGCTAAAAGACGTTACATTGGAAATATAACATAATTTATGGATATTCACTGTCGTGAATATCCCTGGGACATGCAAATTCTTATATGGGATCGATGTGGGAAACGCATCGTATCAATTTTATTAGGGCGGTATGTCACGCTATATGGAGTCGTAAACAAAATAGTAAACCACCGACTTGTCAAATAACTCGTACATTATTTAGAAGTCATATTGGATATATTAAAAGCCAACGGGTGAACTTCGAAGAATTTCAGTCAAATACAGCAAAAATAACAGAGAATAATATGTATGTATACAAAAAGAATTCCAAGAAAATTCGAACTCTTATTAGAACTAATACAATATTAGATTTAGAGGAAATACCTAGGACATGAACACGGTAAGCCAAATTCGATGAGATTTGGAATTATTTTTCGAAAACTATGCGAGATAGGAAAAAACAGTGTACAGCGTACTTTGAATACAGTAGCGGAGGCTACCTTTGAGCTTTAGATATACAAAATTCGTTTTGATTAAATTTCATGGTGAAAACTGAATATTATTAACCTTTTTTAAACTTCTTCAACCTTTCTTTCGTAATTTTTCATACCCCGCCACTGGACAGGCTAGAGCAACCTTAAACAATGTCGCCTGCTAGCCACAAACGCGTATTCCATTGGCAGCTACGGTATGCATTGATATCAAATCTCAACTTTCTTGATTCATATTATGTCTCACAGAAATTTAACAATGAAGACACATAAACACACCGTATCGTCACTAAACACTGAAATAAATAACTTCCTATGGTCATAACATTTATATCACACAAATTATAATGAAACATTGAATGTTCTGCTGTTTTTACCTTTTTCTCGAAACTACGTTATTGCATGATGTGATGGTCTGCAACACCTCTCGGTTTTCGGTATTCATCATGGCATCCTCACAGGATGACGTACAACACCAATCCTGTAAGTCCTTAATTTTTCCTGAAACAATAACTTGGATTTATAAAACTGTTGTGGTTGTAGGCAATGAAAATATTAGGCAGAGAGTCAGTACATGTCATGTTTTATTATTTCACGAACGAAAATGTTTTCAATAGATGTACCACAAATAAAACTATTTGTATTTGTGACTACTACTTGACTATTACCAACTTCTTTATAAAACTCATGACTAACATAATACGTTAAGAAAATGTGCCATTAAAAAAGTGTAATATATTTGTATAGAACACCCTGCATATTTATGCATAACCTATTATAATATTTTCTCAAGATTATAGTAATAGCACAGCATACGTAAACCAGCAAATTCATATGAGCGGAAATCGTAAGGAACGCATAGTAGGGTGCGCACTGCTTTCAGTCTGCAGCAGGGTTGTTCCTGCACTAAAAAATGGTTTCTCCTAAAATTGTATACTAAATTTTATAGAATTGTACTGTCATGAGACAATAAAACGCTATAAATTTTGCAAACGGTAATTCAAATCTGAAGAAACGGCTTTCTGAAATATTATTTTGCCTTCAGTCCAGGAGAACGTCTTTTTACTATGACGTGAAATTACCTACACAATTGTTCTTATTTTACAGATACATAAAAATTATTTTTCTCTGATTAGTAATAAATTCAGAAACAAGTAATCTACTATGTAAAAAACTCGATAAAAAGAAGGAATATTGCGCAGCATATAATGCTCAAAGTACATTGGACAGAGAAACAGAATAGGGAATGAAAGGGAAATATGCATATACAGCGGTCAGAATATATAAATGGAATAAATTGTGAATATGTGAATCACTAAAGTCAAAAGTACGTCTCAAGAAAGAAGCACTTCCAACTTCATTTTCTTCACAAGAGTTCATTTTGCAACTATACCGATTATCTTGTTGCTTTTAGTCTTAATAAAATTATTGTTATTAATAAAATAATAATAGCTTGAATATTATAAAATATTAAATACAGATATGGGTAGAAATCAGATTACGATTATTATACAGGGTGTCCCGTTTATGTTTAAAAAAAACTTGTGTGCAAGTTCCTCCTGGAAAAATAATAGAGGTAGTTCATGTAAAGTTTTTTTCTTAGATTCTTTTTTCGAGATACAATGTGTTGAAGTTGTTACCTTCCAAATGGTTTTCCTTAATTATCTTTAAATCGGCTAAAGATAAAAATGTCAAAATTTGTACACGAGTAAACATCAACTGTGCGTTAATAATAATCCGTGCAAACGGTTTCTTTCTGAAGCATACTTCAAAAAAAAGGTATACTTGTCGAAATTCGGTAGCATGTAATATTTTCGAGAAAAATGAAGTTGCAAAGAAGGAAATGGGGGACAATTTCAGTATCTACTGTAGAATTTCGAGTTTGCACATTTACTTAATTGTGCAGCTGTTTTGTTCTGTATGTCTCCGAGTTTGTTTCCTAATATTTTTCTGTTTTTATCACTTATTTTTAAGCATTCATGTCCATCAACATTTCAGTCCATTCAACAATTGTTTATTTTAGTAATGGTAGTGTAGTAGTAGGTATATAAATTCTAAAGTTAGTTAATAATAGATAATTAATTACCATAATCTGTTTACTTTGATTTACTGTTTAAATGTTTAGTTTACAACAAACTAAAAAAAAACAATTTTTAATTTTTTTTTTTAGTTAATAAAATGTTTGACAATTTAACTGTTTCATGTGATACGTAAGAAATTTAAATTATAGTCTTAAATGCAAATACTGTTGGTAGCTAAATGTCTTCAGCTCATTCAATGGTAAGGTCCTGTTTCAATTTAATATTTTGTTAATGTAGGTACTTGTTCCGCTTTATGTGAGCAAAAAAAAATGCAACTTCATTTTTCTCGAAAATGGTACATGCTACCGAATTTCGACAAGTATACCTTTTTTTGTAGTATCGTTTTAATATATTTTTCTTCGATTGTTCTTCAGTTACCTGTATCGGTGACACTGCTTTTCAGAAAGAAACCGTTTGCACATTATCCTTAACGCACAATTGATGTTTACTCGTGTACAAATTTTGACATTTTTATCTTAAGCCGATTCAACACACTGCGTATCTCGAAAAAGGGCGTTTAAGAAAAAAACTTTACATGAACTACCTACCTCTATTATTTTCCCATGAGGAACTTGCACACAAGTTTTTTTGAAACATGAACGGGACACCCTGTATATTCAATATGCTTTTTCTGCACCGCGCTGTTCAGCACTTTTCGATCCAAGGATAATGAAAACGATTGAATAAGATCAAAGTGCCGAAAACTGAGTGATCTGCTGGTTTACGTATCTTGTAATACATGTATCAACATTTTTTTATTAAATGATCCTCAAAAAAATATGTGCATTGCATTGACAACCAATACGAATTCTACACCCCCCACAGATACATTTAATAAATATTTTACCAACACGGCCCATATTTTCATAAAACCTGACACATGTTTCTATATTTATTCTCTCGTTTACACGCGCCGACGGGGAAAATCCTCAACTACGGAGACTTCGAGTCCCGCGGCGTCCTCCAGGGAGCAATGCGTGGCCTCCAGGGATCATCAGACGCACGTGGCTTTAGTTATCGCCCCCGAATTATACCCATTATCAATCATATAAACAACGGCGTAATCAGATTAAGATTCGCACGGTTAGTGGGAACAACCAGCCGAGAAATTGTAACGCTTATTATGATTTGATTGAGCGAGGCCTGGGGTGCGATCTGACGAAGTTGTCATCGGGAAATTTTGTTGTCGGAGAGAAGGATTTTGCGACATTTATTGCGGGAGTTGATACGCATAAACTAGTGAAATAAATACTCGATTAGAACACTATAATATTGCCACAGCATATGTAAACTACAAGTTTCCCTTCATTGTCGGAACTTTGATCTTATTCGTTCGTCTTCGTTGTCCTTGAGTGGAGAGGCGCAGATCATGGAGATAACAGGAACTTTGAATGCGAATTCACGCAAGAAGGAATTTTGATAGAAAATACACGTTTTTAATAAAAATGGTAATTTTTATATAGTGTTATGTGTGGAATAACATATCGGGTAAATGGCTTCTAAGGCTTTGCAGGCATATAGGTACGCACTATTTTATCAAAATTTTCCATGTCCGTTACAGCGTTCAATTTCCTCTTTAAAGGAGTGGGTGCTCGCGAGCTTGTTGGCATAAACCTTACACTTCAAAAAGCACAAAAGGAAAAGCCTAAAGGCGTTAAATCGTATGATCTGGGCGACCAATTCTGATCACCGAAACAGGAAATTACACGACCAGGAAATTACTCGTGCAGTAATTGAATTGTTCCTCGGGCTGAATGACATGACCGTCTTGTTGAAACCACGTATCGTCTACATCCGTATCTTGCAATTTATGCACAAAAAACTGGACTTATCATGTTGCGACAGCGACCACCATTAACTGCTATCGCCTAACCAGCAGTTTTGAAGAAGAATGGTTCGATGCTGCCTCCAGACTAAAATTAGCACCAAACAGTGGCACGCTGTGGATGCATTTGTTTCTCAACAATCACTGGTGGATTTTCTGAACCCCAAATGCGATAATTTTGTCGATTAGCGATGCCATCAAGATAAAAATGAGCCTCATCGCTGAAGATGATTCTGTTCGAAGCATCAGCATCCACATGTTCCATAATCCATTCAACGAACTCTCTTCGCTCTGCGTGGTCAGAAGGCTTCAGTTCTCGAGTTAATTGAACTTTGCGAACACAAAATTAATGAATTTAGGGACACCCAGTTTGGGTTCATGTAAAAACTGTACTCGTCTTAGTACACCGTTTTCACTCATTCTAAATTTTTCCGAACTTGATTATTAAATTGTAAAATTTTTAAATACGTCTCTCTTTTATTACACACAGCTGGCGAATTGTGGAAGGTTTCTGCAGACTGAAAACGATGCACAGTGTATTATGTGCATCTTACGAGTTCCGCTCATCTGAATTTGCTGGTTTACGTATGTCATGATATTGTCTTGCAATTCATTATAGTTATTGATACATCAAAATCAAAAATGGTTCGATTTTGGTATAAACAATATTTTTTCATTTGTTGTTAAGGATTAGAACTCATTTGAGTTCTAATGAACAAAAAGATGGAAAAAGAAACAATTCTTTTGTAGATTAAAACTATACTTAATATTAGACATGGTGATACCAAACAATAGAGGCTTATAAAAGTAATGGTAGTTTTATGTAATAAGGAGTAGGTAGTCAAGGGTTATTTTTTATAAAAATAGTTTTGCCTAACTAAAAATCTCATGCTGAAAAGAGCAGGCAAATAAGAAAATACAAATACACATCACTTTATATCGCGCACTTCAATAAGTCTTGATGTTTCGAAAATCAATCTGTTTTCGTTTTCAGTACCCAGCAATGATGTTACGTTATAAAATTATTTTTCACTGTTTTAATTTGTCTTGTGACGACAATTTAAATTGTTTGTTTTTTACATTTTTTCAATTTCTGTGTTATTATAGATATGATGTTATTTATTATTACTTCTTTGAATTTGAATGGCATAAAATGCGTAGGCATAAGTAAAAAATCTTGCGGAATCAGCTTATCGCTTTTCCTATATGAAAAACAAATGAGTATCAATTAAAAAAATATACATATATCAGAAAAATTGATCTTCTGAGGAAAAATCGTTTTTTGCAGAAAATTATATTGGGGTCACATTATAAACTTTTCGGTGATAATCATTCTTTCGTTGGACTTCCGGTTTCATCGGAAATAGATTCCATCATTATTTATTTTTGACTGACCTTGTATATTTCAATATCTTCGAATACAATTTTTAATTGCGATTCCTACGATATTATAGTATGTCATAGTTTTATCATTTTATAAGCAAAATAATTGAAGAAATAGAAATATCTATAGATACCAAATTACCAAAAACGTATACCTACCTATACTCAAAAAATTTTGAAATTACGAATACTATAATAAGGCTTGGAACATCGAAAGAAATATTATAGTTTTAAGAAAGCAGGACTGCTAACGCACCTACAAGTACGTAAAATATGCAACAGTGATCAAAAAAGTTTTGGCAAATTTTTTGAACTTAAATAAATAACATAAATTTTTTGTGTTGCCTTTTTGGCGCAAAGATTTATTATCATTCATTAATTTTTTAATTTTTTCTACAGGTAACAGAATATTCAATTAATAAAAGAAAAAAGTATTACTATCACATAAATAAGTAACTTCAATCAATACCTTGACTTTGTTCTACACAAAATTTTATTCTATTTTCCAAATTTCTTTTGCAGATGTCAATATTGTACCATTCTAATTGGATGAAAAATAACCCCTCACAATTTTTTTATTTTTTTTCTTGCACTGAATTACAATAAAGAAAAATATTTGTTAATAAAACGTTATTAAATGTAACTTTAATCAATATGTCTTAATCGTAGTAAAGACAAATTAGATTTTTATTAATATGCAAGGAAGTGCAATTTTTATTACAGAAGTAATTGTAACTGACTTCGTGAAAATCCGTGTCTCGAAGTTTATTTTAGTGACATTTTTGAGTATTTCTCTCAAAGTACCTACAAGAAACATTGTGCAACATATAGGTACAAAGAGATTTGCTTAATATTTATTATGAAAAAACAAAAATTAAACAAAGCTTTTGTGATTTTCTGAAGTTAAGAAGATAAATGATATTAAAGGCTGTATAATGTTTTACGACTTACCCGATTTTTTACACTCTCACTGACTGATAGTGATAAGACTCGCAATATTTGAGTGTTGCTTATCAACTAAATCAGAGGAGATGCCCGTCACAGCATCCCTTTGACGCTTTGGACCACCCCTGGACCAATGAGAGGGTGTGATACAGGCAGCAACGCCTTTGATCAATACCTTCTGTTATTAAAGTGTGATTTTCTATGTCTGGAGGAGGAGCCTCTTGATAAAGTGACTGTATTTAATCGATGTTTTTTTATTAGGTGTATTTCCTGGGTTTGGAACACTCGAAATAAGTAAAAAAAAGAGGTTCGGATGTAATAGAAAATTAGGTAGTTAAAAAAAAACATTAATTCAAACCAACAAGAAGTTATGTCTATTTACCTATTCCTTATTTATCTATTCATTTGAGAAATATGTGGTTTTTTACTTCAAGTGAAAATTGAATTTTTAGTCTTAATATTCTAAACTTTGATATTGTCAATGAAAATTTAACTGACCTGTGAAAATTTAACATGCTTTGTATCTTTTGAGGGCGCCTCAAAAGAAGTGTGTTTTTTGTCGAAGGGAAACATTTTTAGACATTTAAGAGCTGCACTAAATATTTGGGATTTACTGTTATTAAAGTATAAATACCTAATGGCAAAAAATTGAGGATGTTTGAAGAAAAAATACTTCCTATCATGATTAAACCTAACCTAATCTAACCTAATTTTACATAACCTAACACAACCTAATCAAAGGGAATCTAATCTAAGCCAACGTAAAATAGAAAAACAAATATTATATTAGGTACATGAGCAACTACAACGATAAATTAATGATAACGAACATCCTCAATCAATATCAAAATAATAAAACATCCCCAATATGGAAGAACAAAACACACCAAAAATATTAAGTACCTACATGCTTATGAGTGGTCAAAACCTCCAATTAGTAACGATTACTACCTAAAATATACAAATACAATTTTAACATTTACGAAATAATGTCTGTGAAGCAGAGAATAATAATTACTTACATTTTAATCCTGATGACAAACAAAAAAGTGGAGATGTTATTTTGATCAGACCCTATTATTGCTATATCTCAATTCAACTCAATAAAAAAAGGCATTTCAGGAATATACCAAGGAGGTATCTAATTCAAGCTAAAAATATTCAGTAGTAGCTTTTTTATTTTGTATCAAATTCTTTTATGTTCAAAAGATCTATGTAGATAGTCGGTTTCTCCTTGCCTTTTTACTTATAACCTTATATTATCTTTTCAACATCCAGCAGTAGTCCGGCATCATATTCAAGTCCCGTTTACCCTGATACCTTTTTCAATTTCCTTTATATTTTGGTGAAATCGTTCACCTTGGTCTTCGTTATAGTCACCTAAATTATTGTGTAAATAATTTAAGTAAGAGTCCACAAAGTGCAGTTTCAAGTTCATTAAACATCTAGTGGACTCTTGCATAGATCTACAAAGATGCTTGACTAACGTTAAAAAGTCCTGGATTCAGATATTCTTTGGTTAGGCTTCTAATATTCTTCCGATTTCTGCTGATTGCTGTCCTAAAATAATAGTAATGATTTTGAAACCTCCACAAATTCGCCACTTGTGCTTTGAATGTCTTATTTTTTCTAGATGTACCTACCTCATACTATCATAGTTTTCTTATAGTTGGAACGATGCTACCATTATGTAGTACTTAGAACCGCTTTCAGATTTGAGGAGTCAGAAAATTTTTCTCGAAACGTGATTCACATGATTGATGCACAGAAAACTTGATTCCTTCATACAAAAACTTTTTTCCAGTTCTCTAGATAAATATTCTGTCTTTTGATGACTCTAGGTTGCAAATAAGATTATTTAAGGGCCCCATATTCTTTAAATAGTGTTTTCCACAAAGACAAATAATTTCAAACATTTAATAACTGAATAATCTAAAGCTTATCAAATAATAGGAATGTTATGTCATGACACCTGAATATTTTCAAAGACGCCGCAGTAAAACGAATAAACAGGTGCAAAAAACGATCAAACCATCAAGGTTTTAGGTACTGAAATTTACGAAAATACAAACTTTTTTTATATATAACTCCACATGTAAATATTCTTATAACATTTACTTGCTTAGTCCTACATATAAAATTGTTTACTTTTATTTATAAGTACGTGAAAATAATTCTTAAAATGTGGTGTTAGGATAACAGAAAACGCATATTTTACAAACTTTTTTTTTTAGTTATTATTTTATTTGGGTAAATTTAAATGGTAACAATGAATAAACAAAACATCAAGGATTTTATTTTTGTGCTTACTTTTGTTCTACACGTTTTACTTTTCAAGATTTCAGTACCTAAATTTTCCAGAAATTTCACCATTTCTCGGCCAGGGATATGGCCACCTTAACTCAATCTGATTAAACGTTTGGGGATGTTTCTTTTCATCCCACGGTATTTGTTTTCATTTTCCATTTCGTTGGCATTGTCTCTCTCTTCATATTGCTTCTCGTCTTCCCCATCATATTTCTCTCGAAAGTTTTCTTCTATACAGGGCTGGAAAATCCACATGGTCCATCTGCCTTTACATGAGAGCGACAAATAAAGTAAAGAAATCCGTGCGATAGCCAAGGATGGCTATAGTGAAGACGTTTCATAATCTGAATAGTTACCGCCCGTTTCGGGTTAGAAGTGGGAGTGACTATTCAGTTTATGAAACGTCTTCAATGTAACAATCCTTGTCTATCGCACGGATTTCTATGACTTACTTTATCGCTCTCACGTACCGATGTACCATGGGGACTTTCCGAACCTGTATACACTTCTGCGGAAGAACTTGTTGGTTTTTTGACTAAACATTTGCATATTTTATCTTTGATTTGACGTACATTAATCATTTATGTTTGTCACAGAAAAGTAACAGACTCGAAGAACAATTCGCAAATAACACATTTTTGAAGATTTGGGGGACAATT
Source organism: Anoplophora glabripennis (assembly GCF_000390285.2). Classification (NCBI taxonomy): domain Eukaryota; kingdom Metazoa; phylum Arthropoda; class Insecta; order Coleoptera; family Cerambycidae; genus Anoplophora; species Anoplophora glabripennis. The sequence goes on along the minus strand of NW_019416212.1, from coordinate 350,940 downwards.
TTCTAAAAAATGTTGAGTCCTGGCGCCAAACTGACTTCAGACTCGTATTCAGCAGGTTTGAAAATATTATAACAGGTATGATCAAAAGAAGAGACCACTTTTTTTCTGTGCCTGTATCATATCTTGTATAAAGCTGACTTTTTTATTTTAATCAATTTAAATTCAAAATATCTTCTATAAACGTTTTCAAAATCTAAAATAATTATGTAGGTACCCTCTGTTAAGGAGCCCTTAACCACCAAATTTTTGCCTTGGTCTTATTCCAAACCGATTAATTTTCCAGATCTAGATAAGTGAATCGGCGAAGACGTGTGCCAGCGAAGCAATACAGCATTGTAACACTTCTTTTCAATTTCAGGAGGTCCGTCGTCTAGGAAATCAACTATTATTTACCTTGGTTACCCCGCCCGGACGGAGTTGTTTAAGTCAATGATTTAAATTTGGCAATCTTCATCGATTCGTGGCCTACCTTGATATGTCGATATAAAAAAAATCCGTCTTCTCTGAGATGTCGTTCAACTATAACGCTAATCAGGTGAGATGGTTTCGTGAAGTTTTGTAGAAAGTTGATTGGTTTGATTTGTGTGTAACTAATTTTAATTTATTGTTAGATTAAACCGTTAGTTGGTATTTCTATTTTGTATATTTAAACTTTGCATTCATAGGGTTTGAATATGTAGAAATAAAAGACATTAGAAAGTTGGTCATTTGAAAAAATGAATAATTGAATATAAAGTTCAAAATAATTCTACACTGGGAAAACTGATGATCTTTAAATTGTCAATAGTTTACATCACAGGGAAATATGTTCAGTAAGTTTAGAAGGTATATGCACTAGAAGTTGTTTAATTTTAGTTGTATTTGCATGATAGATATAGCTTGTAGATAACGTTGCTTCTTTAATACAGGGTGATTCACAACTCATGAACAAATTTTGGGAATTTCGAAAAAAAAAATCTTTGAAAAATGTTGAAAGTTAAAAGCACTAGGTGCGTATGTAGCTAGACGAGAGTGATGTATTTATTAAAATGTTACAGTTACATTTTGAATTATTGGCTGGTCGATTTGATCTGACAAATGTCAATTTATTCAATATTACTGCGGTTCTCATAGTGCACTTATCACCATGGTTTATTGTTTACTTTAAAATTACAAGTGTTCAAAACATAGGTATATTTTAACACTAGTAAGAGAAATTGCAATAATAATAATAATAAAGCTTATGTTAGCAAAATCTTCTTATTGGTTGGCTTCCCTCAGTATGAAGTGCATTTTTTACTTTTTTAATTACCTGCATATTTCATTGCCAGATCAGATTCTTGATAAAAATAACCCTATTAGTTATTTTTATTCATAGGTTTCACAATACTTAAATATACAGAGGAAAAAATTAAATGATAATGCATATTGGTTATTTTCTTCTTCTTATGAAGAAAAAGATGTCACTTTGGTATCCTTAATACATACACTATTTAAGTACATTTGCTTGACAGAAACTTTTTAATGTACATTTGTTATACTAAGTTACTTGTTTGAGAAATATAGTTTTTTTTTCTGTATTTATTTAAGTATTTCCACCTGTGAAAAAAAAAATAATGAAATAAACCTATAAAAAATGGACAATAAACTTTACAAACTTTTTTGTTAAAGACGAGCCCAAATAATGATGTTCCAAAATCAAAAAATCGTATTTATAGCAGTAGACATTATGTTGAGAGTCTAGCGAACTCTTAATATGTATATATTAGAACAGATAAACAGAAAGAATACCATTGAAAAATAAATAGGTAGAGAAAAATTTTTGTTGAAAAAAAAAAATTTAATATATATCACTACAAATTAGCACGCGCCATGCAAAGATCTAAAAAATTGTTCCCCTTATTCGAAGGTGTGACAGATATGTAAACCCTAACTATTAAATTAATTAACATTTATTCTCGTTGTCTCCAAAAATGACATCATTAGAACAGTACACAGAAACGTGTCCCACAAACAGAAATAGAGCAATAAAACAAAGCAGTAAGGTTCGTCGCACACGCACGGGACATCCCGTGGACTCCACTTTTAACCTAGTTATAATTCCATAGTATATTTTACGAAACAAATGGGCGAATCAATCATTCCCGACGAACAAAACTCGCGGCCCGCACCGCCAGTCCTCAGGCGCTTGCCGAAGAGCTGCCACCGTACCAAAAGACCCACCGCGTTTTTAATCAATCAATTTTTGACTTTTAATAACCGCACAGTGGTGCGGCGCGAGCGTGCGAAGGGGTAGGACTCCTGAAGGGTTAGTATTTTGCTTGTGTTAATTACTTTTGTCCAGTTGGCGGTGCTATTGTGCATGCTTCTGTTCTGTGTGAAGGCGGCTTTGATTTGCGGTGACAGATTGACGTCGCGGTTTTGGAACTGCAAGGAAAACTTTCGGTGATGTTAATTTTTCATGTACAGAGCGTTATCTTGCTATAACATGATGGGGCAAAATGTAGTTAGAGGTAAAGCCAAACAAGAAAAAGGTAGAAGAATAAAAGATAGTGTCCCTATGCCACAGAAACAGTTGAATGCGTTGGGTTATGAATATGAAAAAGTGCAGTAGTTTTAACATTCACGTTATAACTGAGAGAAGCAGGTTTTAGTTTTCTGCAAAACACCCTGTACGTTTTTACAGCAGAATAATAGTATTCTTCAAAAGGTACATGGAATCTACCGTTTAGAATTTTCTAGTTTTAAAATATTTTATGTTAGACATGCAAATCAAAAGCATCGATTGATTGTCTTCTAACAATATATTTCTATACAAATCATTTTGTTGCATGTTTGCAAAAGTAAAGAGACATGAAATAATCCCAATTAATTTATCTAAATAAAATAATAAATAAACATTTATTACTGCTCATGTGCATTTTGAATAAAATAATTTATTTGCTCGGAAATAATACCAACTTTATGAAACACAAAAGAAAATCGTTCTAGAAAAGCAATTTAACAAAAATGTAAATTAGAAAATGCGATAAAATATATGAGACACTGAACTATTTTATATTACATTGCAGATCTCAAACCTTTTTTACTATTTTCCAACTGATTATTATTTTATCACATTAAGAAAATTTAAATATACAAGGTGTCCCAGAATAACGTGTACAACGGAAGACCACAGATTCGTGAACTCAAAATAGGTAGATTTAGGCTAATTCACCTATAACCGAAATCGCTTCGTTTGGCCACTTGATTTCCCATAGGTAGAAGAACAGGGCCAATAATAATGCTATCCCAAACAAGATCAAACTGAAATTACAGTCAACCTACAAAATCAGAGCCTACTAGCACTTTATTAAGTATGTATTGTAATATGGGTGGCAAGATAATGTATATATTTAAAAAATTTGTAAGTACTCAAATCGCTCATTTAATCAAAATTCTATAAGAGGAGCAAAAACTTCCAAATGGTATCACCTATCAAATAAAAAATAGTTGTCATTATTGCCCGAAAGAAGAAAAAGTGATGAACGGATAATATATCACCATACATCAATTTTCTAGGAGTTGTAAGGTTTAAAAAACACTCTATATAACACCAAAATGTGTAGATTGAAAGCAAAAGTCCACACCCCAAAAATAATCAAAATCGAATAATACTATTCGAGTTATTTGCAAAATTCAAAAAATTTTCTCGAACTTTGAGGCCATCTAGCGGCTAAACGAAGCGATTTTTGATATAGGCGAATTAGCCTAAATCTGCCTATTTTGAGTCCACGAATCTGATGTGGTCTTCCGTTGTACAGGTTATTCTGGGACGCCCTGTATAAAAGAAACTAATTTGAAAAATGTTGTTTTCGTTTCAATAGTGCTTACTACTAAACTAAACTATGAACTAAAAATTTTAGTTCATATAAAAGCTACAAATAACGAGTAATTTTTACTTTCCGAAATATACTGGAGTAGGTACACAGAAGATATTCTTTTGCATATTTTTTTTTTCTTAAATCTCTTACATTCACAACATTTTGACCCACTTCAAGAAATTTTTAAATTCACCAAATTTGAGATTACCGACTTAAATCAATCAAAAAAATCAATCGTGGTTACAACAAATCGCCAAGCCTAATAAACCTAGACACAACTTATGCCAAACTAACGTAATTGAAGTAACAAACACACGCTCATATAAAATATATTATAAATATTTAAAATAAAAATAAATAGCTAATTGTAGAATATAACTTAAGAATAGTAGTAGTGGATAAATATTATGTCACCAAAAATTGGTCAATGATTAGAATCAGAAGCAGTTATATAATAGCTTCGTTCATATAGCAATCCAAAACAGTTTCCAACAGTCAGACGCGCATTCCGATATAATGCATACATAAGGTTCAATTTTCATCGTTTCGAATCAAATGCGACTGCGTCCGACTGTTGGAAGCTATTTCTAATGTACCAGGAATAACGTTACTGTCTCCCATTCCTTAGCCACCTTGAAACTAGAAAGTTTATCATAATATGTGTATCAATTTTCCTGGACCAATTTCTAAATCAATTTATTGAGTCATTTGTTAGTGAAACAGGATTTAAATGATCGCACCATGAATACATTATGTTTAATAATTAAATGTAAAAACAAATTATATTGATAAAATATGTTATTTATAATTATTGAAATAGAGTACAGAATTCTGTTTGTATTTCTGCAGTATCGCCTTCTGGTACATAATGGACTATGTTTTAATGGGTCACTTTCATGGGGCTTAGAGTTCGACTGAAATTAAGGGTGTTCCCTAATTGGGCATGCGACATCCCTTCATTGTTAAAGTGTCTAGTGGCGTTTAAGGGATTATCTCGATATGATTTGTAGATTTTTCCCCCTAAGGGCAAAATAACAGGTGCTGTGCAAGGGAGTAACGTGTATTCTATACATATTTACATACTGAAAAGCAGTTTTTTTATTTTTTGTACACCTATTAATATTTTTTTCTATTTTTGTTCGTTGTACTAAACAGTTTCGTGTCACAAACTTTTCCATGAACTATGAAGCTTGTCTACAGATTTTGAAAAGTCGTAGGTAATAAGTAAATTGGTGCTACATAAAATTTGATGATTTCCTCAATTAACTTTTGTTACTAATTTTATTAACTCGGAGCTAGTATAGGCGTATACAATCTAGGCCCCGAGCTTTTACGAGTGAATTGTTGGCTCCGTATTGATAACCTAAACTGTACCAAAGCCAAACCCTTTTTAATTTAATACCTACATTGTAGGTCTTTGTCCTTTGACAAGTAGACATCAGACACATAAAACAACTTCTATACGTGAATTTGTTAACCCAACCGATATAATGGTACGAATCAATTTTGTTCCATCGATTTTCTAATTATAGTAAACGAATAATATTACATTATATAATTTTCAAACATGGAATTAGCTTTCCTTGTTCTTTTGTATTGCGATTTCCATACCTTATACCTAACTGTCGGAAGAAAACATGCAATCTAGGAAATGTCTAAGAAAATTAATTTCAAAACAAAACTATTATAAATAATTACGAAGTTATATTGTTATTCATGAAAACAAAGCAATGGTTGTTAGTAATAAAATAAGTTATGCCTCCGCACAACCAAAGCTACTCAAAATTACGACAGGACGGAACATTAAATTTATGATATCTAAGCACAGTTTACTATTTATTTCAATTGCCATAGCGTATAGATAGAAAGTGTACGATTACCAACGGTATAACCACCCTTGTCTACAAAACACCGAAGAATGTTTTAAAATTAGATTCAAGTACAAGACTGATGGCCTAACTTTTTTCCATCTATCTCCAAATTCGATTAGCCACAGTTAACGAGTCAGTGTCGATTTGGACGAAGGGCCTTGCCCAGCTTAATTCGTGTAATGACACCAGCACACAATTGAATGTCGCACGTGTTATCCCACCCCCTGACAACCACACGTAAAAAACTACCCCTCGATCAGCTCTCGTCAAGGGTGGGTCGAATCGGACGTATCATTTTTTCAATTGTTGTTTACATCTTCTTAATCCGCATGATTTATCATCGAGCATTAAGTTGTAGTTGTATATTGTAACAGTATGTTTACAAATACAGGAGATTTATGACTAAAATTGCATACTTTATGAATAAAACATATTAACCCTTTGTTATATAATTTTTTGAATATTCCAACTATTTAATTTTAACTTTAATGATATCTAGACTAGTACATTTTCATATATAATAGCAAGTTTCCAAAATATTAAATATTTCTTCACATATCATGCTCTAGAGTAATCTTACCGCTAATTTCTGAACGCATTATCTTCGCATTTCAGTGCTGCCATCACACTACTACGTGACAGTTGACAAGTCCACATTTTCTAACATAACCTCAAATTCTGTAAACAATCTGGTTGTAAAACTAAACTATAATATAAGTATTAATTTAAAATGGCAGTTTCAAAGAAAAGTAACATAACAGAAGATGAACTATTCTGTGATGCAGAAGAAGGTATCATTAATCTTGAAAATCTCAACATAGAGAATGAAAACTATTATATTGAAAATGAAGAATATTCTGATTATGACTACGAAGACGACGACGATGTATATTACTTGCCGTGTAAAAGCCAGCATAGTAAACAAGTCTCCGATGATAATTTGAAAAACACTTCATTTCAAGGCAATGAAAACTTGTTCCAGAAATATATCAACAAGATCAACGTAGAAAAATTTGATCTAAGTGCTTTACCACAACACACTACTAACTTACTAAAAGAGAACCAAAAACGCTTGGAAAATGATAGAAATCGTATCAAAGACAAACGAGATAGAGCCACTGCAGAGCAAGTAATGGACCCTAGAACAAGAATGATATTATTTAAACTCTTAAGAAGAAATGTAATATCTGAAATAAATGGTTGTATATCCACGGGGAAAGAGGCAAATGTGTATCATGCAACTGCGAAAGATGGTCAAGAATATGCTATTAAAATCTACAAAACGTCTATATTAGTCTTTAAAGACAGGGACAAGTATGTTAGTGGGGAATTTAGATTTAGACATGGGTACTGCAGGCATAATCCTAGAAAAATGGTGCAAACATGGGCAGAAAAAGAAATGAGGAATCTTGTAAGGATGCATTCAAATGGTCTTCTTGTACCCGAACCTATTTTGCTACGTTTACATGTGCTTTTAATGAAATTTATCGGTAAAAATGGCTGGCCAGCCCCTAAATTGAAGGATGTAGAACTTAGTGAGTCAAAAGCAAGACAACTTTACAGAGACGTAGTTATAATAATGTGGAAAATGTACAATAAATGCAAGTTAGTCCATGCAGATCTTTCAGAGTTCAATATGCTCTATCAAGACGGTCAAATTTACATTATCGATGTTTCACAGTCAGTTGAACACGATCATCCGCATGCTTTAGAATTTCTGAGGAAGGACTGTACTAATATCACCGAATACTTTAAGAAGAAGGATGTAGCAACTATGGGTATCAAACAATTGTTTGATTTTATTACCGATCCAAGTATTAATGACGACAATATGGAGCAGTGTCTGGATATGTTGGCAGAACAGGCAGCTGAGAGAGGCGACATTACAGCTACAGAACAGGTATTTGTTCTGTTAAATTATCTTTATTATATTTGATGTAATTTGTTTTTAGATTGAAGAAGAAGTTTTCAAACAAGCCTACATTCCGAAACGACTCACCGAAGTCATTGATTTCGAGAGAGACATCAACCAAGCCAAATCGGGAATTGCCGACAATCTTGTATACAAAACTCTCGTGGGATTAAAATCCGATCTCAGCGGTACTGTGCAGCAACCAGAAATACTCGACAATGATGATGATTATGGAGAAAGTGGAAGTAACGAAGAGGAATCTTCGGAAGAGGATGAGGAAGAAAGTAAATTTAAAGACGCTTCCAGGCCAAAATTTGAAACTTTGGAAGAAAAAAAAGCGAGGAAAAAGGCAGTTAAGGATGCACAAGCAGAAAAGAGGAAAATTAAAGTGAAGAAGCATGTGAAAAAGAGGAAGGAAAAAATTCACAGAAAATAGTTGGCAATCGTTTTTTTTTTAATTTATTGTACATACATAAAAAATATAGGGTGGAAAGTTATTTTTATTTTATTAAATCTTTTTGTTTCAACTAGATTTGATTAATCCTTATAATAAAAAAATTTTATTATTTCATCCCGCTGATATTCCAGGCTTGGTACAAACAGAACTCGATTATGTTTAGGTTTTAGTGTTTGCTTTTTAGTATGAGGTGAAAGGTTTTTTGACCTTTTATTTCAATTTGGGAGTTAAAAAAATACAGAAAAATTTTAATTGTCCAACAGACCTAGTAACCACAGAACTCTGTTATCACTGGTCAGATTTCGAGTATATAGTAAAAAATTATTTTGATTTTATTTCCAGTAGGAACAAAAAAGATGATTTGGTTTGTATTTCATCCACTAGATGTTCCAGACCTAATGCTCACAGGACTCAATTATTCTTAGTTCTTAGTGCCCAAATCTCAGTTCAAATTGCTTACATCGTTTGACAAATTTTCAGTATAAAGATGCAAATAGATGTTTGTTAATTTTAATAGTGCTTCAACTGGACATTTAGGTTACTTCTAAGATGACCAAACATTTTAAATCACTTTTAACTGATGATATCTGTTTAGTTTGAATCGGCCTATAAACCTAGGGTTCTGAGGAACTGGCAAGTCCCAAAATTGACCTGTGACAGGCCTCGTCAGAGAAGCGGACGAACCAAATTTATTGCCAATGATCGCGGCCATTTGCTCCCAGGCATCGAAAAGTCTGGTGCTAATCCATGGGGTAACTACGTTGGGACTTGGCGTATGCCTAAGAAAATTAATAGGAAAACCGGTGAGTAGAAAGTTTAGCATTTTCACAATAAATGTTTTACTAAATCATTTATTTGTAAATTTTGTGCTTTCCACAATTTTTTTTTGCTGTTACTTCCAAAAATAATTTTTTTATATGAAGTTTAATAACAGAATGTCAATCTATACTCCTTGGCTTGATTTATTGTGATTATTTATCATTAAACACTGTCAAAAAAGTATAAATCAGTAATGCGAAAGGGAGAATTGCCCATTTAATATTAAATAGAAAATGTTGAATAACCAATAATTAAAATAAATTAAAGTTCCAAGAACCTACTACATCTTTAAATTTATATATGAATCTTATAGCTTAATATAGACATTGGTACAGAAGTGTTTTGAGCAGTGTAGAATGTTAAAAATTAGAATTTAAAATGTTATAGAATATGATTTTGAGCAGGATATAGTTCCAAATATGCATTTTTGGGGTCTATTTAAAAAGTATACGAACTTTATTCATTTTTTATATATTTCTTATGTTTATGGTCTGTACACCTATAAAAATCCTGTATTTTCAGCTAATCAGTTAAGTGGTTTGATGAAAGAAAACCAGCATAGGGAAAAATCTGGAAAGCAAAGATTTGAAAAACTTGAGCAAAATGATATACAGAAAAAAATGCTAAGAGAGGTATGTAGAACAAAATCTTTTACAATTTTTTTATTGCCAACAATTTTCCATCCAATTTCGTACATGATGATTATTTGTTTTATTAGTCATATTTTTTAGGATACAAACAAGGAAAATATTGATGAGACCAATATAAAACCAGTCCCTTACGTCCCTGGTGATCTAACAGAAGAAAAGCACCGATTGTCCAGTCATAACGAGCTATCCGCTAATCGTTTTCCCAAAAAAGACGTAGAAATTCCTAAAGGCTTCCCAAATACCAGAGATGATTTCTCCCAACCTTTTCCCGAACCAGAAAAAGACACCACGAAGGAGGTAGAAGACTTCTACGCCTTACATAAAGAAATGGTAAATTCCGAATATAATCCAAGTGAAAAGAAAGATTTGCCGAAGGAATCAGGAAAGGATAGGTTATTGTCTCCTATTCTTGCTGCTATATCAAATTTTAATCTAGCTAAAAAACTACATAAGGAAAATTTAGAGCATAACCCTTTGCCCGATACAATTACTGATCAAACCTACCGCAAGATGCAAATGCAGAGGCAGGAGAAGGAGCCTGGTTTATCCATAAAAGACAAAAATTATGCTACAGGTAAAATACTACTTTTACAATTATTTATTTATTAAGTGGCATGTTGTTTATTTTGATTTCTTTTGAGTGTGTTATTTGAGAATCTAAATCAGTCAGTTTTTACTCTATGAAGTTCACATATTTGGATTTTATGGTTCTCTTCTAGGTTGGATAAAAAATTATATTTTAGAAAGATGTTAGAAGGTTAGATTGAGAAATTTTCTTATCCAACATAATCAAAATAGCGTCAGGTGTGCCCCAAAGTTCTGTCTTGGGGCCACTGTCCTTTAATGCCATTCTAAATGATACTCATGAGGGCTTTTCCATTTGTAAATATTTATTAATTACAAATAATTTGAAATTACACTCGATTATAACTGACACTACCAATTTTAAGAAAATTGAACACGATGCCAATAACCGTTAGTATCCCTCACCTAGACTAGACTACATTGTTTGGCTTTTATATTATAACTGGCACACTTTGAGGTTGAAACAGGTACAGCAAAAGTTCTTAAGATACATAGCATTTAATAAAACTGACTTCCAATAATACTTAATATTTTATGTTCAGCTGTCGGATGGAAGGGATATGGAGGATACGGCCCGACCAGATGTACCAAACTAAAAGTATTCCGACCGAAAACTTGTGGTCATGTGAGAGACCTCAAAGATGACAACAGCATCACCAGCTTTGACAAGAAGTGGCGTTTTATCAGACAAACGAAAGTCAGCCCTATGGATCTAGCCATATGTTGGGATTTAACTCCCGAAGATCCGAAAGACGAACCTAAACCACCCACTCACATAGACGGCTCCAACGGTTCTGCCGCACCTGCAGTTTTCTCGTTAATTCACACTCCGAAAGAAGAAGAGGAACCAGAGGAAAAGAAATGCGACGGGGTTCACGGTTGCGCCCAAATTTTCAACCATGGGACCAAGGAGGATAATTTGAAAGACTTTTTCTTTGACAGGCCCAAGACTTCTGGTACGAGAAGTCGAGATAGTATCAAATCCGACTCTAACTCGTCCAAACATAGAGCTAAAAGTGCTAGTAACTTAAGTGAAGTCGATAAAGACTCTGCTCACTCCAAAGGGAGCAAAGCCAGTTCAAAAGCGCGTGCTAAGAGTGCTTATAACTTACACAATGCAGAGAAACATTCATTGAGTTTGAAAGATAGCAACAATAATGCGGTACAAAACAAAATTCACCAAAGTACGCCAAATCTAAGCGAAGGCGATAAATGCAGTGACAAAAACTGTCCGAAAAAACTAAACAGTCAACCGAATCGTAGACTGTGCATCGCCTGTGAGCTTAAGAATATCCCCATGCACGATAAGAGGCCTAAGTCAGACTATAAAATGGCATTTAAGGCAGGTGTCCCTCAAAAAATTGTAAGTAGAAACTTCCCCAAACTAAGAGTACCTAGACAAAAAGACCCATTTAGTTTCAAGAACTATGTTATCGATAGCTTAGCACCCCCTTTTTCTTTGCAGAAGAGTAAGAGGCATGATTATCCTGACCACTGGAGGCTGGCTACGGTATATCAGCACTCGTATAAGCCTATTCCAGCCAGAAAACGGCCTCTGCTTCAAACTGTTTTTAAATGAATGTTCTGGTATATTTTCTATTATAAGAAATAAATCGGTATTACAGTTTTTGTTAAAGAAATTAATCTTCTCCAATGCTTAACATTACATAAACTGGGTGAGGAAGTACAGTTTACATATCTGAGGATGAATGAGTAAGTGTAGAAACACCTAAACATAATTTCAAATGGGAAGTGGGTATACACTATAATTTTAGATGGCAATGTTATCAAAATACATCAGGTCCAACCAAATGTGCCTAATGTGGTCGGTACTTGTATAAGCCTATTCTGGTTAGAAAGAGGCTCTGCTTCAAACTGTTTTTAAGTAAATGTTTTGGTAGTTTTTTTACCATATAAAATGAACCAAAATTTTATTTTTGTTAAAAAAGTTAAGTCTTCTCCAAATTCCGGTTCGAAGGAACAATTAATTATGAATTTTACTAACTACAAATTTCAAAATTGAACATTTTGATTTTTTACTTTTTTAATATTAGTACCTAGTGCTTCCACCGCATTTTTAAATTAAGAAGCAGAGGATATTCAGACTTGTAAGTATAAACGACGTAAATGATAACATATCATAAATTGGGTGAAGAAGTAACTTTACATGCCTGAGGAGAACGAGCAACTGTAGAAATATTTAAACATAACTTCAAATGAAGTGGGAAGTGAATACAGACTATAATTTTAGATGCCAATCCTCACTTGTCTAAAGATTTTTGATATTTAACATGAATATTTTGCAATTCAAGTTAGACTTCAGTCTACACATCCTTCGATTACTTATCGCAATTTCAGTTCATAAAAGCTCATCGAGTTGTTGTTGATGTGATTTTTTGAGTATAGCCAAAGTTTCCAAATAATTACCTCATCAAATTTAGCTTTTACATACATACAAGGTGTTCCAAAAAGGCGCGAAACCCCTAATAACTTTTCAAGTTTGGTTTCTATCAAAAAAAAAATTTTAAGATAAAATTTGTGAGATATCAAGAAACCAATAAGCTGGTGACTTTGACGTTAAGTTTCAAGGTTAAACCTAGGTCAACTTGAATTGAACAATTAAATAGAAAAATAGGGTATTTTTTATGCCAACAATCGATACAGAGCTTTTATACCCAAATATGGCGTTAGAAATTTTTTCTCTGAATAACTCTTACAAGATCCAATTGTGGAGGCAAATGTTTCAAGCAAAATTTTTAAATTGACTCAAATGATCTATAAGGTCATTGAAAAATTGATTCCAAATTCCGATATAAAATTTAGCACTGTATCGATTGCTGGCATAAAAGATGGAGTATTCTATTTGACATTAAGTTGATCTTAGTTTTGACCTTGGAACATGTGGTCAAATTCAAGGTCACCATTGAATTTACCATTGAAAATTCTACAAATTTTAAATTTTATAGAGATGGGCACTTTTCGGAAAAGTGTGTTATGGACATGTCTGTTGGACATGTCGATGAAATGTCTGGACTTGTCAGGAAAAGTACTTTTGACCTTGAATCTAATAAGGCACCTATGAGTGACATCATGTTTTCACAGGTCACTGCTTGAGGGTACACGAAGTAAAATATTACTTTTATTTTAATGAATATATGTCGATATATTTTACTTATTACCTATCTTTAGACTTTAGCAACTGGTTTCTAATTTTCCCCGAACAGCCAATACATTTATTTAAATGTTTTTCCATCCTACTGGAATTCTTAAAAATTGTTTTTGAGCGGACGTTACGTTTATAATGATTTTTATTCAATTACTATTTACTAATCGTTAACTTTGCCAAAAATAATAAAATATGGACATATAAAAGAGGTTATATTTTTAAAGTCAGTTTCAGTTAAACAATTACCAACATTACAAGAAAATAGCTAATTATCTTTAATTTTACATGTACCAACCTTAAAAATTTATTGCTTTAATTATGAATGCAACAAATAATTCCACGCATGCGCATACAACTTTTCAATCTTGAAAGGTGTCCTCAGGATATGTCCACGGCACATCTCTAAAATTTTATATAATGAGCACGGGTTCTGTACTTTGTCCTAGTTTGCCATAGATTAAAACAATACCCATTGTACACGCAGTAATAGTGCCTAGCCATTTGTGTCCAAAAAATTTTAAGTTAAAATTCTATGTAATAAATACACTACAACCAACCAGCTACGTAGTGCTTTAATTATAACAAATTAAAACATCTTTCCTTCAAAATCTGTAAATATTTTATTATAAGTAAACATTTTTTTGGGATAAGTTGTGAACCACCCTGTATAATTGTTAAATCTTTATCAGCATTTGTTATTGGCTATTTTAATATAATTTACACACACATTAACATACATATATAAATTTATAAAAAAAAGAATGTATTGTGTATTCACCTTTATTAGCCTTTTGTAATGACCTTTATAAAATATTTGTTATGTACTAGAAAAATATATTGTAAAAAATCATGTTTAATAAAACTCATACAATTTTTACAACATACACTATTTGTTATCGACAGTGTAGGAAATTGCTACTACACCTTTTCCTGCAATCTTGAACCTTTAAAAGGACTTAGCATGGAAAATCTGCCAGCTGTGGAAACATTTTGTAAACTATCGAAATCGTAGGCGGATATTCCACGCTTTGCCGTGAACTTCCTGAATTACCACTTACTGCCATTTTTGATAAATCTGTTTGTTTCCATTTCCTCCGTTGTGCGAAAATCAGATCTACGGCATTAGTTTTGTGTATTCGACGAAGAACGAACTCTTCTTAACCGTATCCCATACTTTGGAGCAATACACGAGCCAAGTCTTTTCCGTTAGTTGTATGTGGGTTAACGGATTTTTCGTCGCGCCTAGTATAATCGCCCTAAGTCTCCTAATTAAGTCCTCTATAGGTGGATGTCCACTGTACATGATTTCTACAAATGAAACAAATTAAAAACAATAAAAATGTGTATAACAGATTTAAAGACTTACTGGAGTCTAAATCGATTTCCGGAATCAGGTACAGGTTTATAGGGCTTCCACAATTTTCTTTGTTTAAATAATTGATAATACGACCAGATCCTAGGCCCATATTGGATCTCATCTGCAGCTTAGTTTTGTGAAAAAGCATTTTGTATGTCTAGAAATAGCAGAAATTTCAAAATGGAAATTTTTCTTATCTATCCTTAATGTTCATTGTTTAGTAATTAGACATATTAGATTGCTGCTTGCCTTTATAAATTTTAAAATGTCACACCCATTATTTTTGACAAGTATTTAGCAATTTTTAGGAACTTTAACAATTGCACTATTAGGTACAAGAAATTAAAAAATTTATTGCGACAGCACAATTTTATCAAATATTTATATTTTTCATAAAACAAAAATAATTAATGCATTATTTAGAAACACGTTTGTATGTATTTTCAGAAACATCTTGCATGATTGCTTGAGCCATTAAAAAAATTTTAAATTTATATTTTTCCAATTAAAAATTGGGTAAAATATTGAAAATAAAAAATTTGATCATAGACATAAACTGTACAGCTTACCTGCTGCATAATTTTAAATTTAGCCGGAGTAAAGTCCTCCATTTGAGCTCTATTGTGTACCAGCAGCAGATGAGGAAAATGCTCTATTAACTCGTCTTCCGGATTGGAAATTGTTGGTTTCAACATTTCGGCAGTGTGAATAAACCTAAATATACATAAATGTACCGTGATATAATATTACCGAAAATAGTTTACCTAACTATATTGCTGTCAAAGAACCAATCTTGCACCACCACAAGCACGTGACATACAGACATCAAAAAAGCCGTCAATTGCAAACTTTGAATTTCACCGCTGTTTTCCAAAGGAATAAATTCGCTCACTAAATTTGTTCTTTTACTTTCACTTTGGATTAAATCGTCGAGTACCGAGACAGACATAAAAGGTTGGCAATCCAAAAACATAACCTAAAACAGTTCTGTTACTTCAAACTGATTTATTATTAGTAAAGCTGAATTTGTACTCTGTTAGATGTAATAAAAAAATCTATTCCTTGGGTAGCATTACAACTACTTTCTGTATCCTCTAGAGTTTGTATTTTAAAAATTTCGGTCCATTCCAGCTCACCGTTTTTTATATCAACCTTTTCAAAGTGTTCGGTTAGTATTTTAACATTATCACCAAAATCATCTTCGACATCTTTCTTAGCCGACTTAAAAACTGTTCTTTTTATTTCCTCTGTAACTTCATTGTGGCTCAGTAGGTTGAGAAGAGTCGATTTACCAACCCCGTGTGATCCTATAACCCCAACAACAAGAAAATCGTTATTTTCTTGAACGTACTCCTGTAGAGATTCTGTGCTAAATATTCCTTCATCTATTAATTTTGCCGACTTTGTCATCTGTTTCAATGTTGGAGTTAGTACTGAAATAGAAATAAAATCTATAAACCTCTTATTAATATCTCCTAAATTTTTACCTTCGTTTTCTTTTACTGACGGAACAATTGTAATATTAGAAGCTGGTTCTTCCTTCTGAATCCGTTTTGGAGATGCTACAACATCCTCAGCAGTAGGTTCTCTAGTTTTTATCAGTATAGTAGGTTGCTTTTTAGGAGTCTCGTTGGATGTATCCTTAGAACTTGAATCTTTTCCGAATTTTGAATAGCTTCCTTCAGACTTTACAGTAGAGAAACCTCTTGTAAATGTAGTAGTGTGCTACAAATTTAAACAAAAATCAAATACAGTACGAGTGGAATAATAATAAATACGTACTCTGGTAGAAAAAATTTGTTTCTTTGGATAAAATTTATTACGATCATAATCAGACATTTTCTTTGTTTACGTCAAATTCACCACAGGTTACGTTATCGTTATGGATGGGGTGTAAGTTAGGTTAGATTTTACTATTCTCTAATATTACGACGGGGATTTTGTGTTCTAACTATTGGTGGTCCTGAAATATTCCAGTTATAGAATATAATAATAAGCGTGTTTTATTTACTTGAAACTTCAGTTAATCTCACTTAATTGACCAATCAGTATTAAGAATAGCTGAGATATCGAGTAAATAAAACATAGCCAATAAATATTTTAAAATCATTTAAATAATGCTGTAATCTACTATTAACAAGTGGAACAAGTACACTTATGTTTAAGACAAACATAGGTCTAAGAAATCAGGTAAAATTATTCAATTTTAATGTTATTGTTTAATTTAACGATAGAGAATCTAAAAATAAAAGTGCCACAGTAAGAAATTTATTTTGACTATATACCGTTTTATTTTATATAAATTTTTGTTGAATGATAATGCATTATTTGGATTTTGAATTACATTAGTGAAAAATAGGGAATTGCAGGGAAGCAGGTTGGCAGCAATGTTTTTTGACGGCAGTGTTTATTTTTCATCCGGACAAAGCGTGCTTGATGTTTTAAAAAAGATTAGTAGTTTTTAAATTAATTTTTAGAGTAGAAAATGCCCGTAAACAAGCGGATAGCCGTTTGGATGTCGGAGAAAAAGCTACAGAAAATTAACTGGCAGGATTTCGAGGCTGTATGCATCAGTCACGGGTTCGAATTGTTTAAGGTGGGTAAATTTAATAATTTCCATGCCCCCGATTAATTCGGCGCGCATTTATTTATTACTCCCTATTTGTTCACAGCTAGACTTGAATAAAAGTTTGGAATCCCAGGAACCATTCTGTGTATTATTGCACAAGTTGACGGATATTATTGCTTCTGCAAATTTAGGTGATATAAAGGTAGGTTTGTTGTCAGTTATTAATTCTTCCACTAGTCATGTTAATTACAGTTACAATGTAAATTTACAGTTGCCAAATGTCAATTATAGACAAGTTTGCAAGTGTAAATTTACAACTGTCAAAAATCGAACAAAAACCAATTGAAATTATTCGTTTGCAGAGTTGTAACCAATTGCTCGAAGTGGAGACGTATATATCTCAAAACCCAACAGTAACAGTGATAGACCCCCTACCGAACGTAAGGAAACTGTTGGATAGATACAGCTGCTACAGCATAATTCATTCCACTAACCTCTACACTTTTGACGTATTCACTCCCAACTTCTGCACGTTACAATCCAATGATTTAGACGTGCTGAAACAACAACTGAAACTAGCCAAAGTAACCTACCCTTTCATCTGCAAGCCTCTGCTGGGTCACGGCTCAAGGAAGGCTCACGAAATGTCAATCATCTTCAACGAGAAATGCCTGATAGACTGCAGGACGCCCTGTGTCGCACAGAGCTTCATCAATCACAACGCCATTCTCTTTAAGATATTTATCGCGGGTGAGAGGCATTGCTTCGTTGAGAGACCCTCTTTGAAAAACTTTCATGCGTGCGAGAGTGAAACGATATACTTCGATTCTAGTGATGTGTCCAAAGCAGACTCGAAAAGTAGGCTTTCCGTTTTGGACCCGGACGATGTGACGAACGAACGGGTCCAGCCGAATGAAAAGACTTTAGAGGTCATAGCAAATACTCTTAGGAAAGCTTTCGGGATGGAACTGTTAGGGGTGGATGTGGTGATAGAAAAAAATACTAGGAAATATGCAATCATCGATGTAAATGCTTACCCAGGTACGTAGAATGTTGCATTTGATTTTAAGCTTGGCTTTCCAAGATTTATCTTTGAATATTGTGATGAACGTGGAATGCTCGTGCAATTATTAATTTTTTTTAGGTTACGATGGGTTTCCGAACTTCTTCGAAGCTCTGTTAGAATGCATTTCCAAAAAACTTGCCTCAGATTATACGTAGGACGTAAGGTGTTAAATGTAACCTAAGGATATTTAATTTAAAAAAAATATATTTAAAGAAAACTGCCAAAAAAACATATATTATTGCTCAAAGCAACCATGTTACGATGATATAGTAGATATATTTATAATTTTTTATAGCCTATTTATATTTATATTATTAAAGCTTAAGAAAAGATATGGTGATTTTTTAAAAAAGTTGTTTTATTAATTTTTAAATACAAATTGCAAAGAAATTTGGAAAACATTAACATTTTCGTCCCTAATTCTGGTTTGCAAAAATGAAATGTGAAAAATGAGAAAGTAAATAATTTGTTAGAATTGATTGCTTTTATCATTCCATTATTCAAAAAGAGTATTACGAATGTTTTGTTCAATAAAATTTATTTTCATTAACAGCAATATTTAGTTTTTGCAGCATAACTTTTTGATTGCAGGTGGGTATACCGCCGTTTTCAATTGTAAATAGTTTCTTGGAGTAGCCACCAGATAGCGCTTCTGAACGCCATCTTTTAGAAATTTGGTGACTATAAACAATTCAGAAAAGGTATCTGTTGCAGTGTTCTTGTTCACACATTTTTTCGCAGATGGCGCGTAGTATGATAAAGTGGATTTACAGGATGTCTAGGAATCTAGGAAATGGTGGACAATCTCTTAGATTTGCAAAAATAAATATTTCCGAAAGCTTGACAACAAACACAGAGTATTTTTAATATATTAGCTCTTAGCACCGTCGACTGCATTCCCTAATTATATCACTGATTTTTGTGATTTGTATTAAATAGTTTTTGGGAGTGGCCACTAGATAGCGCATCAGTAGGGACAGCTTATAAGAATTTGGGAACTTGGACAGTCAAAAAAAAGTTATCTGTCCGTAAATGTTGTTTTCCATGATTGGAAGATGGCGCTTAATATAATAAATTGCAGCGTCGGCAGTCAGACAGTTTGGCCAATATGTGAATAATTGCTTACATTTGTAAGCATTTCATTTTTTTTTAACAGCACAGTAATACCATGAAGAAATGAGCAAATATCCACAAAACTGACAACATAGGTAATTACGGTCGCACGGTCCGTAAAAAAGATGATCGAATAATAGACATAAATTATGGGCGTGGCTTAATTCATACTACGACACAAGATTCTAAACCTTTGGGTTTCCAATTTAGGGGGAGGAAATGTAGAATTAGATTTTTTTAGAGCCCTACTATTTTTAAATACTTAAAATTATATAATTTTTTTTATCAGACATTAGATTTACAAATTATTATTAGAATTACAAAATCGACATATAGTTATAAGAATCTATTTACAGTAATAACCTAATAATATTAGTAATATTGCTTCAAGAAACTAACTTATTTGATGTGAGGGAACGATGTAAGAGCTTTTTATGTCGTCTAACAAAAGAAATTGAACAACGGCTTCCGGACAATTTAACAATATTAAAATTATTGCTGATTTGTATCTAAAGGTTGCAATATATCAAGTTAAACCCAACATCAAAGTGATATTAAATAAATTCATTCAGCGCACTCATATTTATGGCAACAAAAATAACCTTGAGTCAGAATGCTTCAGTTGAGTAATAAAACATTGTCGAAAATTTCCAATTCATTGAAAACGTCTCGAAATTTGGATTAGCGTTACTGTCCAGTTTCAAACACCAGTGTCGAACGCGCCTTTTCTATTAATAATTATAATATTATTAGTAAAAAATAAGTTACGAAGTAGGCTATCTATTGAAATGCTTCGAAGCATTATGATGGTTCGCTTTTCTCTGCGACGGGATAACTGATGATCTCGCATAAAATTTAATCCTTCGAAAAGAATGCTGTTTGGTTAATGTTAAAATGTATGCTTGCAAAAGTACGGAAATTTCAGAAGAAATTCATACTCATGAACTATTAAATACTTTTATACTATAATATATATAATATTATAATATAAATAAATGAATTAAATTATAATCCAATAAATAATTTATGACAATCATATTAATTATAGTACATATTATATAAATACTAATATTAATTAGTAGAAATAAAAATTTTTTCGAAGTTATATATGTTTTTTTTGACGGATTTTTAGGGGCATATCAACTTGTGTTTATGGGGAAAGATTTTTAAGATTGGGTTATCCTGCTTAACCTCTATGTTCATTTAAGTTATTCTGCTGATGTGCTTTAGAATACCCGATACAATAACCGTTTTCTTTTGCCTTCAGCTTTGAATCATGATGATTACTGAATCCTGAATCAGGATTAGACAAACACGAACACTAGATCCATGAAACCAATTTCGAAGAAAACAGGATTTGGTTTACTGTTGATATTTGATTTTAAATATCATTTAGGTTTACCTATTCTTCTGTGAACAATTAAAATAAAAATAGTAACTGCCGTCTTAGAGAAAAAAGACACGAACACAATTTTAAGGTTAATAAAATATGTGATCGTGATCTAAAGTTCGAATTACAGAAAAAGCTTGATTCATAGGGCAAAGGGGATTACCGATCCTGATCATATAATCTGAAATGATCCGGAAACAAGAAAACAATGATTTTGGGATCATATGATCATAAAAGCGCTTAGATCCGAAAACAGCAACCGAAAGAAACCAGCTATTTTTGTTTATGTTTACATGATCATGAACACATGTGACTTAACCTGTAATTTTACATTTTATCAATTATTTAAATAAATCCCTCATAGTTGTTTGGGTTTTTGCAATAATTAGTTAGCAATTCATTATTCTGCCTCTCATTAACAGGACGAAGGTCCTTATGTCAGAGGTAATATTTTTCAAAAAAATTAACACGTTTTACTCAAGTTACAATTTAAATGTTGTTTAATCTTGCTCTTCCTTTATAAAAATTCTATGCAGGATAATTGCAGTTAATTAGTTGTAAAAGAGGTATATTTGAAACCAAATGTATTTCCACTATGTATTGACTTGTTAAAAAGCCTTGTTTTTTAGGAGAATAATGACTGCATTTAACAAAACCGTTTGGTTTCAAAAATATTTAGAATAGAACTTTAATGGATTTGAACGTCTATAAAACTATAAATTCGTACAGTGTTAAAAATGCTTTATAAATTTATCTGTAGATCTCCTGCATTCTCTTTTAAAGTATGTACAATATGTCTAAATCTACGTTGATAAGCGGTAGGAAAAGAATAAAAAAAAATGGTGGTAATTTCAAAAGAAAAATTAAGTTATTTTAAACTAATTATACTCCACAAAAACAAACTACCAACACAGATTGTAGCATCGTAAATCGTTATTCTTTTTAAACTCCTGGTTAAGGGGTTCAGATGTATATGAACCACTTTAGTACCACACATATTATGTAGGTTAGAAATTTAAAAGGAAAGGAAAGGGTAAATATAAGCCACGAAAAATAATAAAAACTAATGAAAAACAATTAAATGCTGCTCTCATTTGATGGAATGTTTGTGCGCTGGATGCAGAAACCTCTTCTTAAAGTCGCTTTAATAATAAGCAACTTTACAATTTAAAGTTTGATTATGAAAACAGACTTTACAAATTTAAACAAACTTTAAATTTATTATAAAATCGAAAATCGACCTTTAAAATAGTATTGGAATGTCTAGAAAAGCCAGGGAACTGCATGGCAAAAATCCGCTGGGTAGCCTACTACGTCCTTTCGAGATGATTAGAACGTAATTAGCGAACAATCTCTTCATCCGGGGGCCCCGACATACCAAAACCAGCAAAACACGATGATTCACGTCGCTCCGGACTCGCACAGTAGGCCGCGGAACAGCGGAACATCTCAACAGCTGATTCCCGCCGCCTGCTTGACTTTGACGGCCGGCTCTCTCGACCGTCGTCGATCAGGCAGTTTCGCGCGTTCGCTCGCGCCGCAACAAGATTAAATTCGATTAATGTCGACCTCTGGGATTCGAGTTTTGCGCGTTTTTTACGAGCGCGTACGTGGGTGAAGATATCGCCCGGCAACCTATTATTTTCGACGCGGAAGTGTACTCCGCGAGTGTGTGAGTGTTCGTCAGTGTTTTGTTTTGGTTTGTGACAGGCGCGACACGTGCAGCCGCTTTGGGCGCCTCGATATTTTGAAGGAAACTTCATTTCCTGGTTCCTCGGCTGCTCACAAGGTCAGCGCGAATTTTCAAGGTTACAGATTCGAGGAATAATTAGGATATGTGTACTTGTACAATTTCAGTTAACTAAAAGTTTTATAATATCCATAATACGTTATGCAACCACAACAAATTACAGAAATTTTGAAAATGAATCGAATTTATTTATCCTTGCTAATTAATTTCTTTGTTGAACGATAAAAATGTGTTAATAAGTACCAGTCCGTAATTTTGTAATAAATTTAGTCATGCTCTAGTAGAACTTTTTGAAATATAATAATACTTTTTTCTGTTTATTTGGATATTTTGCCATCTGCGAAGAAAATTTAATGTTAAGTAAAATAAACCCCTGTTTCAAAATAATCGGTCAGGGGTAATTTTATGAAAACATTTTTGCCTAGCCAAAAAACACTGAATACCTACTGCAAACGAATAAAAAAATACATTTCTAATCTATACACACAACTAATGTTTTATGGACTGTTTGCCAGAAACAACAATTGCCCAAATAATTATATTTAAAAAAATTCATTTGTAGCAGCATACCTTGATCATTAACTAACCTTTTTGGAGCGAAGTAAAATTAATTTCTTTCATAGATGGCAAAATCACAAATAAATAAAAGAAAACTAAATCTATACCAAAATAAATAGCTTCAGAAACCTAGTATTAACTTTATGATATTAGCATATGCAAAATAATTAACCTGTTCCTTAGAATTTTATCTGAAAGTGTTTCTTTAATCAATTATATTTTTTTCTAAACGCACCCAAAACCTAGTTTTTCTATCATCAAACTAGTTTTGGAAGAATTCTATATATAGCACTCTACCTGTAATTGCTTATTGTATATAGGTATTTTTTTTCATTTCTTTGATCTCATCTCATCCTTCCTTTCTTTCACTTAGAGTTAGAAGATTTTTCAGTTAGCCTATTTTACATTTGCCTAGTTTTGAACCCAATAAATTGACCCTGAAATTAACCAAGTAGGTACATTGAAGACTATAGAAGTAATTCTAATTTATTGGCCAATTGTATGACAATATTTATTCTAATCTAACTACAATTTTGACACTTATTTTTATTTTAATTATTTAAAGAATAAGGGAATATATACGTGTTTGTTTGCATTGCAGTCTGACATCTGTTATGAGTGTATTTAGAAGTTGGTATCCTTAAACTGGATAAATCAATTTGGTAACATTTTGCAGTGAAGCTTTCAATGTTGATGACACTTTTTTGTCAGTTTTCGTGGCATTTTGGGTTTGGCTAAGGAGCACTTTGTTTTGGGCTAAAAAGCATCTTGTGGTTTTAGTTAATCCTGGACGATATGGATATGCTAGATGGGTAATCTAGGTTTGATTCTGAGCTCGTAGCAGTTTAATATCAATTTTTTTATTGAGCATACAAAATTTATTTGTAGTACTTGATTAACAATGTATGGCTTTGGAATCTGCGGCTAAACGTATACAATACAATGCTAGTGAATGCTTGGGATCCTACTTCATACAGACTAGAAACTTTGAAATTATTCAATTTTCGTGGCTTAAAACATACATAGGCATTGTCGAAACCAACAGAGTTGCACGAACAAAATTTGGACAGGACATAGCTAATACAATGCGAAACATCGCTTTAATGTTAAAAATGCTGTCACCGCCGTTCTTGGTTGTGAAAATTCGAAATATTTGAAATTATTCAATTTTCGTGGCTGAAAACATACAGAGGCATTGTCGAAACCAAAAGAGTTGCACGAACAAAATTTGGACAGGACAGGACATAGCGAATACAATGCTAAACATCGCCTTAATAAGTTTAAAATGCTGTCACCGCCTTCTTGGTGGTGAAAATGGTCCTGGGAAAAACTAGAGTCGACGTCCGAACCCGCTTCGGGATGGTTCCGCCAAGTCTTAAATTGGATCTTCGGCATAGATTCTGACATCTAGCGTCTTTGGATTTGGGCTACCTTTGGGGTCGTTTCGATCTGTCACGGGATTTGGCTGAAATCTTAGATTTCGAAAATATGTAATAAATTTAATATTAGAACAATTTTCAGACAACTAATGGTTTACAGACTTTTTTCAAAAACATGTCAACATATTAAAAAAATGCATTTACAGAAGTACACATTGTGAATACAATAAACATTATGTTGGAAAGATCTGTAAATATTAGAATAAAGTGACAGAAGATTACAGCTTCGTGACCAGATTTCGATAGAGTTGGATTCGAAACTGTGGCGATTTTTGGGGCATCTGAAAAAACTATTTTTTTCTTGTCTGTCTGTTCAGGCATCTTCTGAATTGTGTCAAATAAGGCTTGCAATATTCAAAACTTTGTATTGTTACTTTACATAAAACAAAGTGTCATAACTTGACAGATCGTGAAAATTCTCTCTGTATTAGTCTGTACGTTCCTTTGTCGGTGGGTGTTGAACTCTTCCTCGTTTATTGACTGCGTATCTTTTACTACTTCTGCAAATTATGAGAATCGCACATGAAGGTAGCAAGCACTTTATTGCTCATCTGGGACTTGGCATCCATAGAGTAAATATTTACCCAGTCTGTCTGGTGCTAGAACGATTCGCGCATTCGCAGGTTATTTGTTTGGACGACGAGGGTGATTTATGGAAAACTTATTTAGATTTGAGAGGTCTGCTAAGCTTTCATTGAGTCTGATATTAATGGTAGGTATTATTTTTCGCTGGCCTTCATCTCGTATTTTTTAAAATTACACCATATTTTGTTCGTCCGCCAGCACTAGGGGATAAGACAAAGCTTTTCTAAGAACTTACAAAGCATATTAGCTTTTATAAACAATCTTGTCCCATTAGTAAACATGATATTCTTCGGCTGCTAAGCACAACAATACGAGTGGGCGAGGGAACGATACACGAAGAAAAACCTAAATTAAAAATTTGCACAAATGTGGCACCCGAGGTGGCACCGTTTTCTGTAAACTCAGTAATTTCAAAATTTCTATAAAGAATTTTTCAATAAAAACAAAACGTGGTAAAATAATATTTCATAAATATTTTCATTATTTTCACAATATATACTACTTTCTACAACACACACAGAGGTAGATCTAAGTTGTAGAATTCTATAGGACAACATTATTATTAATTCTACTGCAACAATTAACAATTTCATGTAAATCATTTTTTGGATTTATGTGAAACAACTTTTACAATTATGATAAATTTTTTGCACAAAATGGGGACCACAATAATATTGTCATTTTTACGAGGCGTTTTTTCAGTGTACTACTTTGAGATAATGATTTCCCTGTACACGACGTGGTTGAGAAATCCTCGGGACTCATCACTCGGCAAGCCGATTCGTGCAAAAAGTGGTAGATGCGGCCTTAGTTATTTAGTTTGTCTCGTTGGGATTCATAGAGAGAATTAAGGGGTCATGGTCACCAACGAGAGAGGCCTTCGTAGGTCGCACAACTGCGGATTAGTAATATTCGTAGTTAATACTGTATGATTGTGAGAATGCGTATAATTGTAGCAAAGTCGGCTACAATTTATAGAGGGTGAATCTAAAATAGATCGCCAAATTGAAACAGGAGATAGAAAATATTATATAAAATATTTTTTAATGAATTTTCTAAAAAGCTTTGTAAAAGGAATGAGTTACAAGATTGAAATTAAATTCGAGTGAAAAACAGATTTAACAGGAAACGGTTACTATGTGTATATTCAAAGTCAAGCTTATCGCAATATTTTTTTAAAAATATTGGGAATATAAAATGTATGCTTTCTATATCTAGGTACTGTCTAAAAGTAATGAAAAAAGTAGACAATCATTATTACAAACTTTAAGCTTTAAGTAATACCCGAGATAATAATTTTATGGATGTGTTTGAAAAAAATAACAATTTAAATAAAAAACTCCTCATTTGGTTGAGATATGCAGACAATATTTTGTAATTAGGCTTGAGGCATTAAATATTTTCCTAGACTATATTAATAATAAAGAATCAGCAAGTAAATTAACTTTAGAAACAGAAAATAATAACGTATTACCCTTTCTGGATAATCCAATTAAAAAAAAGAAAAAACATGTTTATAGGAAATTAATTCATAATAGCATGTCTAAATTTATATTCTTCAGAAGATACAATTGTTTATAATGAACTGACATTCATAAAAAATATACTAACAAACAATTAACGTCCTGGAAATTTATTGAAGGATTAAGGATGTTTGAAGGGAAAACACATCCTGTCAGATAACAGAGGGACATTAGATACAAAAAAAAATAAAAATTTCAAATGTTCCTATATTAACCGAAGGGTAACAATTTAACATTAGAATAGTTTTTCAGCCAACTAATTCTTTAGTAGGTACGTATTTTTTTATTAAAGACTCCCAAATAGTGATCATCAAAATTGAAATGTAAGCATACCTGTGAATACCTACAGTAAATATTAGAATACTTAGATGAACCCAACGATTACATTAAAGAAATGGGAATTTGGGAAATCAATAATTTGCCTTCACGTATGGGAAATATGGGTCATATAATTTAATTCAACTTTTAGAGAAGTATAATTTTATCGTTAAAAGAAAACTAAGGGAGATCGCGATTTTTTCTGTTAAAAGGTGAGAGATATGTGTCAAATTATTCTGTGAACTTAGATTCTTGTAGGATACAGATATGGAAAGAAGTAATAATAAAATATATGATATCTACCGAAGCAGACAAACAAACAAATATAAACTGTCTAAACGAATTCAAAACGAAGCAAAATTGTCAAAACTAATAAAAATGGTGTCGTCTTCAGTACTATACGAACACAAATTGATTTTTTAATTGTTAACAACTTATTAAAGTATAAATTATACGAAAATACATATTACATTTGTGAGAGTTGCTCACACATGATGAATTATTATAAAATTGTTTAATCTCCGTTTTTATAGTACATAGACTAATACTGAAAACATGGAATGTAAAAATATTTGCTAAACAATTAAATAATTATAAAAATTGTAGAAACATGAGTGCTATTGTAAAACAAACCTTTTTACGATTAACCGAAATTCATTTTAATTCGTTAGATAATACTTGAATTGGATATAAATATAAATCTTCCGAATATGATACCAAACAATGTTTGCAAAAAATATAAACAAAATAGGAGAAATCCATTATTCACAAGGCGTTTGTTGTTTCCACAACATAGTTAGGATCACAGCATAAATCAAATAGTAGTTGTCAGTCGTTTATAAATGTAGGTATCTAACCGAAGGTAAAAAGTAGCGAATTCCTTTGTAACTAGTAAATTGCTTTCACAGCGAGACCAATCGAGAAATTAATAATTTCTCATTTTTACGGATGTTTTCAGATCAGTTTTTTCACACGGGCACCCAACAAAATACATAAACTGTAATTTTTACCAGGAGAGCCGACTACACGTAAAGCTGTTATTGTTTTTTATGGAAAAGGCGCTCCTTTGAATAAATAATTTTAGAAAGGCTGTTGGTGGGAAGATAGAATTATACAGGGTGTCCCATTAAGACTGGGACACAGAGCAGCTGTATGTAGAAGACGTCAAAAGAAAACAATTGAGAAACCACGCCAAAGCGTTACTCCTTACAGGGTGGTTTATCTGTAATTTTTCTTTCAATTTGATACGACTCTTCAAGAACGATATGTAAATGGTTTTCTAATTCTCGTTTAGGGCGATAGTGACGTGAAATCCCACTCTTAATGGGACATCTTGTATATTGTATAATAATTATACTAAAACGTAGTGTGTATATGAATAAATTAAAAAAAGATATTGATAATTTAATTTACTTAATTGTTAATTCTATAAAAAAGCTTCTGTATTAGATTCCCTCTGAAAGATTGGCATCAAGTCGTTAAGAGGATTAATTGATGTTTTCTAGTACATTATTGGATTCGCAATTTCACAGGCTTCCTAGGACACTAATAGGGCTTAATAAAAAGGGCACGCTACGCTAACAAGGTATTTTTTTATGTCTCTTCCTATCTCCATGAATATAAAGTTCTATAGCCTGTTATCTCTGACTTTACAAATGTGATATGTTTAGCTTTTAATGAAAAAAAAAATGTGTATTACTTTTAAAAAACGTTGATCAACTCCAGTAAGTGTAAAGCGATAAAATCTGTTCACTAGTCTTACTAGCCTTGGTGACCAAATTTGTTGTACAGTTTCCACTGTCATTGACTAATTATAAAAAAATGGAAGAAACAGATTTTGGGTACCTTGATACGTTACATTCACTTTCACCTGCTTCAGTTTTAATATATTTTAATATTTTTATTTTTGTAAAGATAATATATTTTATTTGCACAGGATTATAGTTATACCAATTATGATGTACAGATGTTGTGTTGCAGGTGAAGACGACAATTATATAGACATTATAGTTGTCCTCGGCTCAAAAACAATTTTTTTAAAGATAATTAACGCAAATTACATTTCTATTTATCGTCAGCGTATACGTGCAAACTTTGGAGGTCATGGGCAGGTCACAGCCTACACAATACATGGTTTACAAAACAACAATGAACAAATAATGTGTTTTGGGTAATACGCCATTGCTGGGTTCAGGGATATTGTCTAGTCTGTTTAGAAATGAAAGAGCGTAATAAAAGCTTATTATGTATGCAAATCGTAAATAAATGTAGTACTGGTGCTTATATTCAATATTTTTATATTATGTATTTTCCGTATAGATGAGGTGTACTTTTAAAAAAACTTTGTGTGATCGGACTGTACTAAATTGTAGCAGGTAGCTAAAATTTAATACCCGACAATCCGTCTTTGTCTATGCCGCTTCAATTTCTCGGTCCATTTCTCTTATAAGTAAACAATATAAAAACAGCATTTCAAAACATGAGGCTACTTTAAGCATCATAACCGGGTTAAGAGGGTTTTTAGTAATTCAAATAAAATTATTCAATATTATTATCAAAATATTTATTTAAATTTAATGAATAGACTTTTATTCCACACAAAAATATATGTATTTTGAAAATTCAAATTATGGTGAGTAAATGTAGTGTTGTATAAATGTACAATAAAGAAAATAAAAAAGTAGGTATATTAAAATTCATCCTCTGAATATTCTGATGAATTATCTTCGTCTCCTAGATTGATAACGATAGGTTCCACAGTAACGTCAATTAAATTATCGAGTTCCCACATTTTCTCCTCTTCTTTTTGTACATGATGTATACATCTTTGCCAGTTATCTGCAGTTACTCGTTCCAAGGAATTTTTTAACAAAATTTTCACGTCACTTAATTTAAACGTCGTATTATTTCGCGCTACATCTCCTTTTACCTGCGCCCAGACTAATTCGATTGGGTTAAGTTCACAGTGATAAGGTGGTAACCGTAGTACCGTTATTTGGCGATTTGTTGCCATTTCATCGATAACATATTTTTTCTGATCTTTATTAAGATTGACAAGTGTCAAAAGTTCCTTTTTCACCATATTTGTTTCAAAAGAAATGTTTTTTCCGGATAACCATTGAATTATATCGGCTTTCCTCCAAGCAGTCGTAGGCGTCCGCTCGGTCTGCCGTGAATGGTAACTGGCATTATCCATGACAATTACAGACCCCGGAGGAATAAGATCCAACATCTGTGTAAAATACTCTTCGAAAACATCTGCGTTCATGTCTTCGTGATAGTCACCTGTATTTTTAGATTCAAATAAAAGTAAACCGCCATCTACAAAACCACTGGCACTACCTATATGTGTCACTATTAATCTTCGCCCTTTACCTGAAGGTGCCTTGAACCCTGTTGAAAGTCCATCCAAAAATGCTTGTCGAAAACTTTTTACATTTTTATCTTGCCATACTTTTGTTACAGTATATCCCTCGTTGACCCAAGTTTCGTCTAGATAATAAATATTCCTCCCTTCGTCACGGAATTTTCTAATTGATCTTAAGTAGGATCTTCGCCAACAAATAATTTCATCTTTATCGATAAGA
Source organism: Anoplophora glabripennis (assembly GCF_000390285.2). Lineage (NCBI taxonomy): Eukaryota > Metazoa > Arthropoda > Insecta > Coleoptera > Cerambycidae > Anoplophora > Anoplophora glabripennis. Next base: position 320,383 of record NW_019416212.1, on the reverse strand, counting down.
ACTGACTTCCTGTTCTGCTTTTCCCAGCAAAAATTCAACTCTCGTAAGACGGCCCATAATTTGCTTCTACTGATTTTTGGCAAATCGTTGTCCTCTGAAAGTTCACTTAAAATTTTGTTTAGCGTTGGTATTTCTTTTTTAAAATAAAATGAGTGTACTTTTCTGCGAATGACATTTTTGAAGAAATCATCTATAACGACTTTTGACCTCCCTGTAGATGATTTTGGGGGATTTACAGTATCTTGTTCATTTTTTGTTTCATTTAAAAGTCTGTAGATAGTCGATTTTCCAATCCCTGTCATTTTTGTTAGCATAAGTGTACACCCGATAATTACCTGAAACGAAATATTATCACGCCCATGGCCGGTTCTTATCTCGGGGTTTTATTACTCTCTTTCATTTCCAAACAGACTATAGGATATTTATTTTTTATAACAAATATTATGCCTTCTGCAAAAACAGTACATTATATTACAAGTGAGTGAAATAAGCCATTATAAGCGACTTAATTGACGGACGGGTGCTTGTGCGATATTTGGTTGACAGCACTGCGTTGCGCATAGCTTCCTCTGCAACCACATGTTCTTGGATTGTTATGTCATTCAGTTTTGCAACGTGAAATGTTGCCTGAAACTGGGGAAAACCTTCACAAAAACGTTTCAACTTTTGAAATAAGTTTATAGAGCTGATGCTCTGGGTCATGCGCAATGTTACGAATGGTTTTCTCGATTTAAAAGTGGTCGTCAGTCAATTGAAGATGATCCTCGAGCAGGAAGGCCTACGACTTCAATTGATGACCTCCACGTTTAGAAAGGCACAGATCTGGTACGTGCAAATAGCCGATTGGCTGTCAAAGAAGTTGCAGAAGAGGTTAGCATCTTAATTGGGTTATACCATGAAATTTTGACTGAAAAATCGATCATGCATCGAGTTGCAGCAACATTTACGGTACGTTATTTGGTCACGAAAATATAAGCCTTCGATTCGGTTCAATGCTCAAATATACGTTGAACGTCTGCGAAAATAAAGATATTTGCAAAGTCACAAGTTGACTGCTTAGAAGAACACGATGAATACATATCGTCGACTTTTTTCAAGAGACAAATTTCTTGTATACGCATCAGGTCATAGCTTTTTATTGATTAAGGTACGTTTAATGTAAAAAATAAAAAATAGTGGGTCTAGTATCGAACCCTGAGTGACACTTGATGTTTTAGAAAGCTCCAGTAACTACTAAGCAGCTCCCTAGTTTTGAAAAACCTCATCCAAAGTACAACGTATATAAATTTATCCGACATATGATCTTTAATCTTCCACTAGAATGCTAAGCATGTTTTCAGAAGTGGGATTATGAGAAGAATATTTACAATTTTACGAAATATAAATAACATACAATACACTTAACATCTAGTTTAATATACGTATATTAATATCAAGTTAGTCTTAAGTTCTTTAGCGGTAGTCGTTAATGCTCTTCTATTTTTTCAAAAGAATTAGCATAAATTGCAAGCTTCATCGTCACTTCTGTGAGAATACTAGAGTTCATGGTTAGTTCACGTCCTAGCACAATGCATATGTTATGAAACAACACCAGACAATGTGTTTCCTAGGAAATAATTATAGCAGAGAGAGTTCAAGGTCATTGATTAAGAAAGTTGAAGGAAAGGACAAAGACCTTCCAAATTTGTGAGTAATAATTTTGACAGGTTTGAGCTGTCATTGATCTCAAGAAATTAGGCAACTAACTATACGAGTAGGTATATGATGAAATAGAGACTCAATGTGGGAAATGATTAGTATTTAACCTATCAAAATATTTGTTGTTTCTTATCCACATGGGTTACTGACTTTTACATGGGTACTTTATATTGTTGTCATTATCATCTAGGGATACGTATGATTGAAGGAAATATAGCTAAAACAGTATGGTTATTCCAAGTTAACTGCAGGTCTGTACTTTCTCCTATAATATTTACGAAAGCGTAACAATGGGGAATAATTACAGCACTTATTCGATTCCAAACAACGATTATTATGCGCGATGCCCAGCTTACTGTTATTACTTACGAATCAAAGCAATTTGTAACAGTTGCGGCACATATTATAACTGTAACAGTGTAGGAAAACAATCGTGTGCAATTTTAATGTTCAGTTCTCTTTCCTCGCATAATACTACAATTTACCTTGAAATAAATTTCAATCACTCAATCAGGTACTGCGATCTGACAATTGGGGATGGATACAGGGTATTATATCAGTATTATCTCTTGGGAACAATTCGAAAGTTGAGTGATTTTTACAATAATAATATATAAATTTAAAAGATATATATTAATGCAATCAATGATGTATATTCTTCAAAACAAAATATAAATGTTTAGATTATACATAGAGTCGAATAAAACAGGATATTATTTATACCAATTAATTAAACAGCTTTCTTAAAACAATACCATAATGAAAGCCTTGACGCAACAGGTTTAAATTAACAAAGTCAGTGACACTTAAAAATATGTTATGCAATTTCTCTTTGTAAAGGATGAAAATATTACCTACTTATTTAAATACAAGGTATTGTACCAAGTGCTTAATTTTACATACGTTTTTTGGTGGAACATTTATCTTTCAAGTTCAAAAATGAGTTACCAAATTCGTTTTAATTTTCTCAAAAACCCATTTTGAATTAGGTAATTTTAGATGAGGAATGATTAAGCAACAATATACAATATTTATCTGAGACAAATGAGACATATTTTGTTTAAAAATGAGTTTTTTAATTTATAATAATAATTAAGATATTAACAATTACATTCTTCATTTATTTCCTTCATTTATTTACTGAGGTTGTTCATTAACAAGACTTTTTTTTCTCAATGAGAATTTTTGACTTCTTTGGTCAAGCTGTATTTTTAGGTTAAATATTTGAAACACTTCGAGGGCCGCTTCTTTTGAGAAGTTACATTGAAAACAATATAAATGATGTAAGGTCCTAGATATACAACCCTCATATTTGTCTGTAAAAGTTGGTCAAAGTTTAATATTGATGTTTCTCGTACTTTTTATTTACTTTAATTTTTTCTTTTTTTACTTATTTTAATATTTACTTATAATAACTTTATATTTAGGTAGATAAAATACTGTACTTCATTACTACAATTCAACCAAGGCTCAGCAGCCATCTCGTTTTAAATTTGTTAGGCTCATATATGAAGCTATGGGCTTGCCTACATCCTCTGTTCATCCTCCAGATTTGACTTATAATATTTTTAACAGTTGCCAGGACCGGAAACCAGACCAAATCTACTTCTCTTCTGGCCAGTAACTCCAAGCTTCTCCATCGCGGCACTTAGGCCCCTTGTACACACCCCCCTTTATCGAATACTTTTCTTCAAACCATCCTATTACTACACGGGTGGCTTGGTGGCAAAGATTTATTGCTCTATTCTCATTACCATTTTATCTGGGATCACACGCAGGCGGATGGTGTTAAGCGACCCAGGTCTCTGGTAGGCTGCCACAGCCACATCCCGAGCCTGTCTTAGGTCACCCATCCAAGTTCCAGCCTGCGTCCGTGATGCTTACCTCAGCCGATCGAAATCCATCGGCCAAGACACCCGGCTAGGCGATCCCCTGCCTTCCGAGTATATTCCTGCCCTGAATACTAATTTTTACACATCCTTCCTAGCCTCAGCCTCTGCTTCAATGATCCTCACGGCAGATATTGGGATCTCCCTCTTCACCCTGAGGGCTATGGCAGCTTGACCCTCTACCAGTGCTTCTTTCCAACCACCTGTGTCCCTTACCATCAATAGAACGTCATGACATCCAAGACATGAGGTTAAAATTTTTAAAAGATTTAAATAATACCGTGAAGAGGGTAGACTAATTGTTTGTGGATGAGACATACATTAATTCTTCATACACTCATGGCGCTTCGTGCGTTGAAGACAAGAAAGGGTTCCGAAAACTCGTATCAAGAGGACAACATTTAGTTATAGTTCAAACTGGATGGGAGAATGACTGTATACTAAACACGAAAGTCACAAACATAAATTATATACGTCTGGATTTTATGTTTACTTTTTGTTCCAATTGACTGAAGAAAATTGTAAAATAAAGACAAAGATTAACAAAATTTAAAAAACTTACTAAATTCTATGAATGTTTTTTTATATCGGCCACCTATTATACTTCTGTCTAGCCGTTAATCCGAATATCTCTGTTCGCAATGTCATGTGGACCGAGAAGTAACGGAAGCCGTATAACCGATACGAAGCAGTAAATTATTTCAATTTTAAATGTTATGTTTTATGTATGGCAACATATGTTTCGATTTCTTACTTAATTGCTATAAAATCAGTTTTACAGTTCGCTGTCCAGAATCGGATTGATCACATTTGGCCGACAATTTAATCGGGATAAAGTGTTTATTAAATTATAAAAGTAAAACCGTGGAGCTTATTCGACATCTTCTAAAATAACTTTTTATAAATATAACAAGAAGCATTGGGCAGTCTGTTAAATATCGATTTGAACCAAATGTATAAGTTACTTTACTTAGGAGATTACGAGGTTTACATTGCTCACATCTGGTTTATAAATTAATAAACATTAAGGCTTTTATAATACACAAATATCTCTACAGAGGCGTTTATTTGTTATTCGTTATCGCTTTGGCACCTAATCTAGTATTCTATTAACGCTTCTGGATGTTCGTTCATCTGAAAATATCCCAGGTGTTTTCCAATTTTATTTCTACAGCGTGTTTTGAAATAGCTGCGTATTCTTTAAAGTTAGACCACAAACTTTCACTTGTTTAACGTTTGAAAAAATAAACTCCTAAGAATATTAAATTTTGTCCGGAAGAAACTACAAACCTAATTACTCTGTTGTTACAAGACTTATTTTTATTTTTAATTCTTTTAATCCTGCTCTGGAACAGTTTCCAGCTGAGGTGTGTCAGTGCGTGTCATAAGCGTATAAATGGGAAAGACGTATTATTATTTTCACGTTTTAGTTATTTCAATAAGTGCTGTTAAGTGCGGGTAAATCTGATGATGAGTGGTACCGTGAAAATAAGAATAAATATGCACAAATACAGTCCGAACCATATTTGTTGAGATATAATTCCAAGAAATGAACACTTAAGCCAATAAAGTTCTGTTATCGAAACTATTACAACAATCAATCGTGTCAGAGGCGTGCCTTTAAATTTTCCGCCAATGTCGTTTCACTTCGTGTGTCGAATGCGGTTAATTCCATGCACGTGACGCAGAGGTCTTCTTGGAATTATATCTTAACGCAGGAATCCATTTTTCTAAGAAACTCTTGAAGCAACAAAATTTTGTGTAATGTTTACTCTTTCCGCAATAAAACATCCTGTATATTAACGATGAAGTGGCCGTACGGCGCAACTGAAAACCAGATCCGATCCTTGGAATCCACGGAGCGAATAGAAAGGCGGCCTCTTCTTGAATGGAGTCGTACGTGTGGGATTTTTATTGTCAGATGCACATAATAAATCAACAATAAGCCTCTGGGATTTTTTATTTTCGTTTCGTCGTCGACTGCCGGAAGAAATGCCGGCTGGCGAGGAAATTAATTGCGACGCGCAGTTGCCAGTCGGAAGGGGAACAAAAAAAAAGACAAAGGGAATATTAAAAATAAAGCTCTGCCAGAAGAATTGGCTTCTAATGTAAGGCCTAACTGAGACTGAAAGTGAGGAGAAATATAATCTCGAAATCTTAACAATATAATCGGATATATCTGTAATATTGTAGAGAATCTGAAGTGGGATTTGAAAGAAAGAGGCAAAATTTCGCGCCACTTTATAATATTTGTAAAGTATTGTTGGAATAAATAATTTTTTACTGTTTGCAAGGAATTTAAAGAAATTATTCTTTCACAATATTCCTTCATAAACATCCACTTTTATAAAATAACTGTTATGTGGTCCTTGTGATGTAGCATGCGTTCCTACATTGTATTTCGTTTTTCAAACTTGAACTAAACTAGTTATATTTAAAAGGTTGCACAAATAAATATACTCTGTCAACAACACCATCAACCTATCAAAATAAACGATTACTTTAATCGTTTTATTTACATTACAAGAGCATTCCTTTGGTTCTATATCTATTTTTAATAACTATTAGTCGCGTACAGCAACATTCATTCACTTCCCAGGTCCAAGTCCCTTTCACGTTGCTTTCTACAGTTTTAATTGGCTTCACCTTTTCTAGACAACTGGCTTCCAGAGACGACCTGGGCTCGACTTATCTAGTTAGGTATTAATTAGAGGCGAGAACGAGGATATTAATTACAATAGTTCGATTCGGAGGTGCGCAAAAACCTACACAGCGCGTCGGACGGGTTTACACTAAAAGAACAATTCATTTAAATTTATCAACTTTATTATAAAAAATTGTTTGTTAATTTATTAATTGGTACAAAATTTTTTACTATAAATAAACTTTCATTTATTAGAAGGAAATTGTTTATTTATTACAACCAACTCAGTTATTTATCATAACTAGATTTTTAAAATGAACAAACTTTTCGAGATGGTAATTTTTGCCTATTAGAAGGGGGCCCTTTTTACAATCGATGAGACAGAAACAGTACCTGCAGTATTATATATGTATTAGAAAAACAACGTAATCATATAAATTAATCGTTTAAATACTGTTTTCGAACCATTTATTTGTTAAAAGTAATCTTATTATTTATAATAAAATATTGGTTTATTTGTTACGGCCAAAAAATTATTGAAATTAGCAAAATTATCTGCTTGGTCAATTTTTGTTTAAAAGGCAACTTTTGTTTTTAAAATTGGCCTCAGAGAAACTTTACTTGCTGCTTATTAACTATTTATCGATAAAAACAATGCGAATGAATTCTGTTACATTTATTAATTGGACACTTGAAAGCAAAGAAATGTTCATATAGGTAATAAATCAGATAAATTCATGATTTATTTATTATTAGCAAACCATATATTTGTTATAACTAAACGATTTTGTTATTAAAAATAATTCGTTTGTTGTGACCAAAAAATTATTAAAATTAGCAGAACTCTTCGTGTCGGTTATTTTTTCTTAGGAACCTAGCTTTATTTTTTAGATTAGGTAAAGTTTAAGAAGAGAGAAACCATACCGTTCATCATTTATTTATTATGAAAGACAATATTAAAGAATTCTATTAAATTTACAAATTAGACACTTGAAAGCAGAAAAATATGTTTATTATAATTAAAATAGGTTACTTACTGATGTAAATTGTTTATTACTTATAAATAATTGTTTAATTAGTTTAACCAAATCCCTTATTTATGACGACTAGAGTTTATTTTGTAGGTACTAAAGATCTACAGACTATTAATGCATCTTTTTTTGAAATTATACAGTTCGTTATTTAAGTTTTACCCGAAAATTAAGATTTTTTCAAAAAACATAAGTGTAGTAATTCGTAGAAAATTGAAAGATGATTCCGAAAATATCATGGTTTGTACCGTAAAGCAGTGGCGTACTATTTTATTCAGAAAAATATGCCACCGATACCCTGTAACTCCGCTACTGGAGCATGCAAATTTTAGGAAAATCCCTCAGATTTTGGACAATGTTTAGATAAATACATGTGCCTAATTCCAAATTATTTCACTTACTAGTTATTAAATTATTAAAAAAAATTAAACATATTTTTTTGAATACTAACACCCTGTATCTTTTTAACGAAGCGTCCTAGATAAAAACTTTATAAGAAAGACTCCCCTTAAAGTTCACCAAAGAATACGAGGTTTCATTTTTGGTCACGATTTGTGAATCACCCTCTATATTGAAATAGCAAAACTTCGAGATGGTTACTCTTGCTTTGCTTTTTAAAATCGAGTAAAAAATGAGAGAGAAACCGTTCCTGTCGCTAAATAATTATTTATTACCAAAAATAACGCGCAAGAATTCCCGCAGTTTCTCGAGTTCCTTGACACGCTATCCCAATATGGTGTTTACAGAAAATATTTGAACAATTTTATGTCTTAATAGCGTTTACGACCATGTACGAAGACAGCGTAAGTAGGCGTATTCGCTAAAAACGTTTTTATGGCGGCGCTAATTCGATTAGCATGGGCAAGATTATTATAATTCGTTGTGGACTTCCATAATTCTTTACAAATTGTTATTTATTTATTGCTGGGAGGAAGCTGTCACATCTATTGCCGCTTTCTACACAGACATTTCAAGAATATGAACGCAAGTTGTGTATAAGGAATATTACGCCAAATTTCAAGGGTTCATTCTGCTTGTTAAAATAAGGAAAATATTTCAGCAATTTTTTCTTAAGCGGTATAATTTCCAAGAGAGGGTTTTTTAATTAAGATCAATTTAAGGGGCAGATATTAGGCTAAAGCCACCGTATTTATAGCAAAAAATGTTATTTCTAGTGTCCTTAGGTGCCGCAATTTCGAAAAATAGAACGTGCAGAACAAAGATAAGAACAAAAATAAAATTGCTGAAGTTCATATTTTCATTTAAATTTTGCTCAAATAAAGTTATATCCTTTAAAAGATTTAATTCAATAATAACAATTATGGTATATTGGTGAAAAAGTGTTAACTAAATGGTAAAATTAAATAAAATAAAAGAGAAAATCTCAATTAAATCATACATAATTAAATTTGAATGTTCGTTTCTTATCAAATTATATCTCTAAACCGATTTTATGATATAAAATGTTCTAATCGAAAATATGTACCTACAGCGTGTTTTTAAAAAATGCCATAAATTCAGGGAATGATAAAACCCGAAAAATAAGATGATTATATTTTTAAGGACCAAGGTGCTATTATCTTTTGTTTTTAAGATAAAGAATGTTAAGGACGATTGTTTTATGAATAAAGTAAATTTTTCAAGAAACAATATATTGTATTGAAATAGGCGTACATCTAAATTCAAAGCTCGAAGTTTTAAACATCGGTAAATTTATAAATATTATATAAATATATTATGGAAAATGTCGTTTTAATTGAAATTTTGAAGTAATCGAAAAAACTAATTTATCACAATTGAAGCCAAAAAGTTTCTAAAAGAAAATGTTTACAAAATGATACCTATTGCTGAAAGTGCATAGTTTTTGAAAATAATATATTTGACTACAAGTATTATAGAATCCTCAATTTTTGAAGTATCTTTCCCAAAAATGTATACAAATGTATAGATCATGAGCAAATAAATGATTTTTTAGTTATTGCGCTATTTTGAGAGTGGTGATAAGTGTTCTGTAATATATTACTCAAATACTCAAAAAAGAAGTCATTATCTCGTGTACGATGTACAGCTGATGTTTCTTTATTTAGAATGGGAAATAGAACACAATTTTACCGAGGTTTTCCTTTCTTATGTTATTATTTTCAGGGTTACAACAATTGAAAAACCAAAAGTTATACAAACATCTCATCCATGTCATTGGATGTTGCTACAAAAAAATCGATGCAGCCAAGCCCTTTATAAAATTTTTCTCAAAGAGTTCAGTTATAGTTTTCGAAAATGAAGCTCAGATTTTTTTAGATCTTTCCGATTTTAAGGCACGGCAGAAATTCCAAAACTGGCATCCATCCTGTATATAATGGATACGAAAGCTATTATTTACAAAAAGGGTTATTAAATCTTTGCCAATTGTTATTTATTTTAATTCTGACATTCTTTGAATTTTTGCAATTTACATTTTCTCCGTTAGATACTACCACTTCCTGGGAGGTAGTTTTATATCTTTGTCTGTCAACTATTGATTCTTGTTTAGAATACCTGAATCTTGAGGAATCTTAATTTTATGTTTTTCATTAATTTCTTTTGAACATATAAATATCTTTTCAAAATTGAGTAGTTTTTTTTTCTGAAGATGAATTTATATAATAATAATAATATAAGGTATATTTTTTTGTTGGATATGATTGTATCCAAATGTATATTCTCTGCCTAATTTGAATAACATTTGTAGTGAAATGGGTTGTAGTGAAACAAACATAAATCTAATTTATATCAGAGCTTTCCATAAAATCCAGTTGTAATCATTCTCAGTTGATAGGTTAATAAACTAACGGTATATCGGCCGAATATTGCTAGCTTATCACTCTAAAACATATATTCCCGACGTGAGGCTGGATTGGCAGGTAATTTGGTTCAATATATCTCGTTATAGGTTTACAACTATAAAGCATTTAATCGTTTTTGTGGTAGTTTGGACGTTCAACGTAATCTGTTTCATGTTGTTGCTGAAACTATGTATCAGTGAAAGTAGTTTCGATGGTGTTTTGTAAAGCCGCAGACAAAAGTGTTCAATATTATTTTGGGATATAAAAAATGTGATAACGTTTTTGATAAAAATATTTCAATTATTTTTGTGGAAAATATTAGAAACATATTGTTTAACTCCTGAAACAATAATAATCTAAAAACTAGTGACAGAAAATTACGCTCTTTTTACCTTTTCAAGGCATTTTCCACATAGCACGAGATTGGCTGTCTGACCCCGCATGGGTATCTTCCAAACAAACAGCTTTTGCAAATAACCGCCGCCTGCAAGTACAGCTGCCTCACCTTGTAATGCTCTAATTGCATGTAGACTTTGCGCACTCATGAATTGCAAATTATATTTAATTGTGGGGCAATTTCGGCCGTCGTAATGGTCCAACGACAACATTAAGCGACCTCGTCTGTAAAAATGACGCTCATCACGGACATCGGTACTATTGAACGGTTATAGGTTTGACATCTAATGAGATATGAGATCATATAATAAGATCATGAGATAAACAGATAAATCACATAAATGTAGCATTTTTTACTGCTGCTAAGTCGTTTATTTATTATAATCAAACCAGTTATTTATCATAAGAAAACGTACTGTTGGAAGTATTACGTACGATAGTATTATATTGATGTAAATTAAGTAAATTCTGAAAATTAATTAAATTCTGCAGTACAGGCGACATTATTAGAAGAACGATATTCAGGTATATTAAATTCCTCTGCAATCAGTACATTTGCTCTAAAAATAAGTCCTACAGTCAAACACTGGAAAAAAACTTTTAATTTAAGTCGATTAAAGCAATTGTCTTTGCGTCCAATTAATTACTTAATTGCAATATTTTCAATAAACGATAGGTTGGTGAATGTTTAAAAGTATAATTTTATTAAACTATGTATATTCACCTTCCAGTACACACATCTTCAGTCGTAAAAGCGAATAAATTACAAAAATAAAAATGTAAAGGTCATTGTATAAGTCACTTTTTCTTCCTAATGTTCCTCTTCACCTTCCTCCTGTTCCTCGAAGCGTTCTGCTTAGCCTCCGCAGCCGCCGACTCCGCCTTTTTGGCTGCTTCTTTAGTTTTCGAGAGATCGCTCTTTGCTCCGTGCAGCTGTTTGGACAGCGAGTCCATCCGTGTCTTGGCTGCTTCCAGGATCTGTTCTTTCTCTTGGAGCTGCTGCTGGTCGCCTTCTAGTGCCTGTTGGGCGTTAGCCGCGTTACCCTGGGCCAGCTGAAATGTAGTTTGGAGGAGTTTGACTTCCGCTTGGGCTTGCTGGGCGGCTTTGCCAGCTGATTGCGCTGTTTGTTGGAGCTGTTGAAGGCTGGAACCTTCTTCGTTCACCTGAAAAGTGCCATACTCCGTTTAGGGTGCAAATCGACCTGTTTACCTATTTTGATTCCAATATATCTTATAAAAGGAAAAAATGCACGTAATTACATTTTGGTAGCACATAAATTCGCAGAAAGGAGTCGGACAGATGTCTTTACATGAAATGCTACTTCTAATATATGAAGACTCTGAACTAAACTATTTAAACGTTTTAATTTGCTCTTACCACCATCTCCGCTTCCTTAATCTCCTCCTGGAGCTGCTCCACTAGGACCTCCTTCCCCGCTAACGCGGCTTCAGCTGCCTTCGCGGCTTCCACAGCTTTCTCGGCTAGCTGCTCTTTCACCTGACGCGCTGCTTGCTGGCCCGCTTGCTGTTGGGCATCCTGCGCCGCTTTTGCCTCTTGCGCCGCCTTCTGAGCTATATTGGAGGCCTGGGCGTTGCGATCTTGAGATTTACCTCCACCTCCTGGTGCCCCACCGCTTCCTGGTGCACATTCTGTATTCAAACAGGAGACTTCCTCCTTGTTAGCGCCTTCGCCTTCCGCCTCGTCTTCTTCGCATAAAGATCGCGAAACTAACAACAAAAGTAGTAGAAAAGGTACGGTTCTCATGCGAGAAACACCGATTTTCATTCTTTTCGCTGACAAAGATTTGACATTTTATAAAACTGTCAGTGGGAAAGGGATAAGCGGTGGACTTGCTAGGGCTGTCAAGGTAATGAGGCAAAAGGTGGGCTCATTTCGTAGTTTAGTAGTCTATCTTTAAGGTTAAGAAGGAACCAGTAGTGAAGGTTGTGTTCACAAAGCGTATACTATATATAGTGTATATCAGCCAAATGGAATAAATTCAACAAAATGGGGGCGTGTTCGAAAAAACGCTCGGACACGTCGATTGGTATTTTTAGTTGCGCATTTTTTTCAGCAAAAACTTTTTATACAGGGTGTGTCATGTAACACTGGTCAATACCTTATTTTAAATGCAACACCCTGTATATTATTTAATTTTTGGTTTCTTCAGAAAATTCTAGACCTATTTCATGTACAATGTCCTATACCTATCTTCAACTGTTTCGGAAATATTAACAAAAATTAACATTAAAAAAAATATATTTGATTACGGTTATGACAGTATTTTTTTTGCCGCTACCAACCTAATTTGTTTAACAATCGGCCGTCAACTTTGACAGTCTGTAACCCCGTTGTTTTTCGACGAATCTTGACGATTTTTTTTTAACTTAAAGCTCTTTTCATAAGCTTTCCGAATATGTAATAATATATATAACTATATCACGCTCGTGCATCGTATATTTCATTTTGCAACTAAGGCTAAAATATAAAAAAAAAATCCAGGTTGCAAATTTGAAATTAAAAAAAAAATGATAGATCTCAGTGTAATATTATGAAATCGACCGTAACAAAATCAGTGCGATTGTGGAAGATCCTCAGGATCCTCCAGACTAATAATTAGTTAATTTGTTTATAAGGCCATAACTTGTAAACTATCTTACCGATTCCAGATTTCGTGTGAGTTATTAGACAGTGATAAGGAATGAGAGGATGCGATGCCAAAACGTCACCGCCTTTCTTGGTGGTGAAAATTTTAAATATTTGGAATTACCTAGCTTTAATGCGAATTTGATCTGTAATGAGCTACAGTGAATAAATAGACCCTTTTAGCCAGACATAAATGAATAGTACTTTTTTACATTTTAAATATTAACAATATTATTTATTTGTTAATAAAAACAAATGTATAAGTATAATAATTGTTTTCGAATATACAATTTAATATTGTTAATATTTTTAACGGTTTCACTACGTTTTATAATTGAGTATGAATTTTTAGAATTATGTTCAAGTAATTATGCAGTTTGTAGTACCTATACCCTATTGTATGACTTACTACTTTTCAGAATAGTATGGTACCTATTTATTTAAAATGACAATACGGCTAAAAACCACTGACTCATTCGTCCATAAAGTTTTAATAAATTTGAGATCCGTTGCACTTTTATTTTGAAATCAAGTCCACCCATTGTGTGGCGCTGTTATAGTACTTTGTACAAATGTATTGGTATTTACCGAGACAAAACTTCTTGTAATTTAGCAACGTTTTAGTTATGAATTTAACTGATATTAAAAAAAAATAAATAAATAAAATGCATTCTGCAAATTATGAACAGCATCATCAATACTTTTCTTCAGTTATCCTCACTATATACACACTAATATTAAAAAAGTACACTTTCTGTTTTAAGGTCCCTCAAATAAAAAAATCACAGGGATTCAAGGCAGGTGAGCGTGGTGGCCAGTGTATTGGAGCATCGTCTCTCCTGCGGCCCCTGCCTATACATCTGTCTGTTAATTTTGAACTGATAGATCTCGAGAAGACATTTTTCAATATTTCTGAGATATTGATGATTTGGGATTAGACGATTCGCGAACTTCTATAACAGTTTCCTTCACAAAACCTTCAAATTAGTAACAGATCTGTTTGTTGTCAAAACGGTATTGTTTATTTTAGAGACACGTGACGTATGATCCAGACGTCACCTAGAAAAATTGCCAGAATTTCGCTTTCCACTTGATGACGGATTAAGAAACAACTCTGACGTGAACTTCCGAGAGAACTATTCCCTTCCACCTTGGGGGGCGGCGCGTTCTATCAGTCGCACCGCCTGAGCGTAAAATTACATCAGACCCACGGAAAGCACTCGCGAATAATTCGGAATGGATTTCACTAAATTAAACCATCTGTTTGTTCAGGACCTTGTTTGCTCCGGCACGCTATCAGCGCCAGCAGGCCTACAATAGTGCTCCAAAATAATAATCAGATTTAATCCCTGCGAAGGTCTGTGACTGTGACAACTACGGGAGTCAACCGTTACGATTTGTGGGGAACGTTTCAGCGCTCGCCGCGATGACAGGCCATGCTCCAGTGAAGACGGCCGCAGAACTTTGTCCGTGTGGAACGAAAAAGGCGAATTTAACAGAGTTATATCATTTCGTGAAACAAAACTACGTGAAAACCGTGGATAATCGTCGCCGGGCCTGCGCTGGACAACGCTTTCTAGCTGAATTTACGTACTGGTTTCGTACAAAAAATAGTAATAATGCTTGTTACGAAAAAATACTTTATTATGGCTAAATAGAATAAAAAATATTTACACTTATAGTAGGGAATTTTTTTTGTATCATTGGTCTAATGAGCAGTGATCTTACTTTACATTAAAATAGTCTAGGAGCCAGATAGGGTTCCGTGGCCAATTAGAGTGCCACGGCTGCAAACAACTTATTCTTAAGTATTTTGACCTGAATCCAAAAAACTGGGTCGCAAAGCCTGAAAGTGGTCAGTTTAATTGTTATTAACAAATTAATTGTTTAAATGACTGTAAAAAGTTTATTTTCATAGCTAGTACAATTTTGTATGCGTTAATAGTTACGTTTTCTCATAACAGACATATACTGTTTTGAAAATTAAAAAAAGATTAATTTTAACCAAAGTTATTGCAAATTTAGTGCAAATATCTTACATTTTCCGTCTCCGCGCGCACCAGTTTTACCATATCTCTGGTTCTATTGGACGGATTGAGACGCTCGACATCTCACTTTAATATATCTGTTATCGTTTTCAGGCTAAAGGGCGTTACTCGATTTTTGGCTAAACCGACTGGGGTCCCTTTTTCGTTTCCCTTTCGAGATATCTTAAAACGGTTTGATTATCCTACAGGCACTTTTTTGAGATATGTATATTCGATGGCATAAAAATAAATGGCATAATATTTTTAGTTTTTTTGACATTACCACAACATGTGTTTTTTATTTGGAACACCCTGTATTTTATTTTAAAAGCGGAAAGAGGGCTAAAAATGCATTCCAAAAATATGTGCTTATTATTTTTTTTATAGATTTGCGGAAAATATATAATTTTCAAAATACCAACGATGTTTGAGTTTTCTGACTGCGAAGGCTTTGAAAACAAACACGCTCCTAATAATGTTAAACGTCAAACTTGTTTGTTTTCAAAGCCTTCTCAGTCAGAAAACTTAAATGTCGTTGGTATTTTGAAAATTTTATACTTTCCGCAAATCTACAGAAAAAATAATAAGTTTTGGAATGGATTTTTAGCCCTCTCAATTTTTCAAGTAAAATACAGGGTGTTCCATAAAAAAACACACAAGTTAAGGTCATATCACAAAAACTAAAAATATTATCTATTAGAAAGTTCAGACCGTTTTAAGAAAGGACCAAATATCGACAAACGCCCTGTAGCTCGAAAACGGTAACAAATAGAAAGATGCGGTTTGCGCCGATGTTATTCTCTCGTCTATGAGATTTGCTCTATCTATGACAGATTCGCAGTAACCCTTGAAAACCAACCAATTTAAACCACCCGGTACAAGTTATAAATTACAAAGATTTTATGGTAAGATCCTTGATAGCAAGACATATATTCAGAGGAAATTTTTCATTTCAAAGCATTTCATACATTATTATTATATTGAACATACTCTGATTTGTGTCATAAGGTTACTCAAAACAGTAAATTTTCATTAGATACAGGGTGTAAGAAGTTTGACTGCCATTACTTCAGTATGAGATAGAGTAATCATAAATGAACAAAAAAGTTATACATTACAGGAGCGTAAGATTAACAGTTTTCAAAATACAGCAAGTATTAATATTGGGGAGTTTCATCACATCGTGACAATAGCGCTTAACCTAACGCTAAATACCACGTGTGCACGCGGCAGACTTGTCCTACGGAAAAAATGTAAACAACTATTGTGAAACATTACGTAAATTTCAGGACAATCGTTTTCCAGTTTTTAAATAAATAAAATGTATCGATTTTGTAGTACGAAGATAGTGTCGTGCTTAAATGTTAGCTCGAATTTTAGTAATTATGAATCTCTTAAAACAGGAACTTAACTTTTAATCAAAATATGAATTTGAAAAATATCTAATTAAAGTACCCAAAGATTCACGTCGTCCATAATCATACGTAGTAAAAATAATTTAGCTACTTACCAAAAAGCAAAATTCAGTAATTTTTAAACACACAAGTACAAAATAAACTACAACGTATGCTCAAACTGCCCTCCACCATTTTCGATGTACGCACGACACTTTCGAATCCAATTTTCGAGCACTCGCTGGAAAACATCTCAAGAAAAGGAAATAGTAGTATGCAAAAAACACTCAGACACGGTCCAATTCCAGATACCAACTGACTTGCGTAATTCTGGACAGCTTAGTACCCGTGTTATCCGCCGCGCCGTTGTCACATTGCTCGATATGAATTTTATCGAATTTAAAATTTATTACAACACTAATTATTTTTTAGAATTAATCATAAAGAAGTTAAAAAAAGTTACATTGTATTTTATGATATTCTAAGCACGCAGTTATGTCCATATTCCTGAATTAATCGAACTTTTGTACATCAAGTTGGAGATTTTGATCATTTTTTTTTTGTCGGAAATGGTTGAGTTTAGGACACATGTCTCATAAAAGATTTTTTTGTTTATTTTAATGTATTCTATCGTCTGTTAAAATTAAGGCAGTCAAATTTCTAACACCCTGTATATTAACGGATAATATGCCAATCAAGTAGTTGGTTTTAATAAAATAAGAAACACTTCAAGACAAATCGTTACATATTTGAAATTGCCGTATCCGAAAGACTATACGAGCCACTGTTTCAGACGCTCGTTTTCGACGAATTTAGCTAATTTTGGGGCAGGCATTACCTTAATCAAAGATCGTTTCAAACAGAACAGCGTCAGCGCTCATCAACTTCGATAACCCATGAATAAATAATTTATGCTTCTTAATTGGAGCTTCAGAACAAAATATGATTTCAAGAGATTACCTTGCTCCCACGTCTGGAACTTCCTCTTGCGCTGCAACTTTGGGACATCAATTTGCAATTTTTTGACAGAAATTAATATTAACATTAATTCGAAAAATTTGTTCAATTGAAACATGTAAATAAATTCTCAAAAATTCTTAAGTATTCATATTATTGCAGTAATTTATCCAATTTAATTAAGCTGTATGAATTTCTTTTAAGAAATTCCTAGCTAATATTTCTTAACCTGAACGAAAATTTAAAACAGTAGATTGTTTCAATTCTTGAATGTCTATTATAGTAGGCATAAGTAAATATTATATTAATATGATACCAAGATAGCTAAGTTCAAAAATAAAATTAAAAGTTCTAATAAATGCCCTCTTCAGAGGCGTACTTTCAAGGGATCGTAGAGCTTCTACCATTTTATATTTTAGTGATAGGCTAATTATAAGACATCTGGTATTTGCACGTCTCGTAGAGGTGTTTTAAAATCTTATAAGCTTTGATCTTCATATGCGCAGAAACATAATTCCGACCGTCGCCTAAATTATTCTACGTCCTAAAAACATTACATCTATTATTCACAGTCTATCTAGAGCTCTCGTAGCGTAAGCTAGCCTTTGATCCGATTACAAATATCATAATAAAATGCCCTAGTCATTATTATTTTAATTTAAGCAATAAAAATATATATAACGAACGTTCGCCAGTTGACTTTATTGATGCCCGAGCGCCTCGGGCCCAAATCATTGAGGCCAATTTCTAGCCATGAAATAATGGCGGTCTAAGTCTGAGTCAATGTTTTCACAATGTGCTTATTAGAAGAATTATGCGGATACGCCACGCCTTTCGCGCATTTCGCGGCTCATGAGATATTAAAACACCTCTACAACTATTATTTTTGGAGGAGAAAACAATATTAAATATGCAGGGTGTTCTAAACAACGAACTCCATGATAACTTTTCAGAATTGAAGCCTATCAAGAAAAGTTGCAGATAGAAATTGTAGGGTGTCAAGAAATTAGTATGCTGGTGACCTTGGATTTTAATTTAAGGTCAAATTAAGTCAATTTGAAAATATTAAATAGAACACCTCATTTTTATGCCAGTAAACAATATAGAGCCAAATTTTACATCCGAATATGACGTCAGAAAAATTTCAGTATGTCCTTGTAGGCCAATTGGAGGTCAAAATAATAATAATAATTGTAAAAGATATCGAGAGGTTCGCGTCTATTTGTTATACTCTGTATATAAAATTGTATGAATTTTCTTAAAGCAAAATAAATATATATTTTTATACATATATGGTCTAATAGAGTGTGAAATAAGCTCAATGTGTTAGTTAGATAGTAAAGTAAGATAGTTCCTAATCAGCCCAATTTCTGTCTACCACATTTTTTTACGGCATTAACTTTGCCTTACTACTTACTGTTCACATTTTATGTCAATGTATCCGTAAGGAAGTGTAGAAATTACAGGGATTCCACTAAAAAAATGTTTAACACCTGTAAGTGGAGTACAAAATATTTAGAAACGCATTGTTACATTTACTTAGATTTTCCTAAATTTAAAAAACCCTCTATACATCAAAGTTTATTTTTAGAATAGCAATAAAATAATGATGTTCTAAATTATTGATACATCCTGTATAATTATGATCCCTTCATCCAATAAAATATGTGAGTAGGTATTTGAGTATTTCGATATAGAGATGAACAGAATTACTGGTGTATTTTGTTGAATTATCGTTTTGGTTTCAGATGACTAGCTGCAATGGCGTTTGGTAAATCCCGCCACTCTACTAACATCCCGCCCCCTGATTATGACCAACAAATGCCTCCAAGAGTGGTGCAGATACCGGTAAGTACCTATTCATGCCGTTTTTGTAGAGGTAATTGAAGAGCAGAACAACGCATTATTCGCTTCAATAAGTTTACCGCCAAATCCAATGCATTCTCAACCTATCTATGTAAACAATTTTAATTTTTTCTCAAAACGATATCTAAGTATGACACCGTGACTCAAAAACACCCTGTAAACCTAATTTTTTGAAATGTTTCTCGTTTTATATTATTGCCAGAACCTCCAGAATCGGTTCCATTTTTTATCGAGGAAATCAAATCGTATCAATTCGCATAAAAAATATTTCAACTACGTATAAATTTTATATTGGATTAGAGGGGCACCAGATGGCCTGCCCGAAGGGAAACCGCGGCCATTTATTTTGCATAAAATGTCTTTGCATACAATACCTATTACGTTACCTAACAAATCTGATAGTGCAGATATATTGACGTGGCCTACTAATCTTTTAAGATGGTCAAGGCACTTGTCGGATGGTTTATACCCTCATCTTTTCCTTCAGAGACGTCTATCTGTAGGATGTCGCAAATGCAACGTTGGGAAATATGTAGATTATACTGGATCAATCTATGACATTTTAAGATTTGCTTGTGCCGCCTTAAAAGGCTATCCCTAGCAATGAAAGAACGATTTTGTAGATTTAATTTCAATCTTGGGATCATTAAAGAACCTTCCAAATATGTCGAATGAGGTTCTGTCGGATAGATAACGTGCAACGTGTTTTATATGCAAACAGATGGAATTAATAAATTTTAGACTTTATTAATGTACCTCAAGTAAACTTCTAGCTTTGGACAAGTATTTTAGTTAGTCACTGTCGTATCTATTCGAAATTGAAATAATTAGGATTCGATTGCTATTTTACCGCACCCAGCCGTCTTTTTAATGCAGCATACTTAAAACCGCATCTAGTGCCTCTGCAAAAACCTCATCGGCCGTCTATTCAGCTCACACACCTGAAAACGGTTTCCTGCTACACGACATAACTGAAGATGTGGTTAATCTAACAGCCTACCTAACCTAACTGACCATAAAGTTAATGGCAGTAGGTCCATGCCGGGAATCCGTAAGAGAGCTGGACGCAATCGCTTCTGTGCCATCAGCGATAATTGTCCATCTCGCGAGCAGAACTTTATTTCAGCCTTCTGGTTTAGATTTACAGGCAGGTGTTAAGTGTGACAGCTTTTTTGATGCGTCTAGAGAGACTGGTGCACAGAGCAGTCGCACTAGAAGATCTATTAACTACATGTTTTTTATATTGCGTCATAGTACAAAACATTCTTGTTGGAACATGTAAAACTAATTTCTTACTTTGGTTATTGCTTCGAAAATTTTCCAAACTAATGAAAATTTGACATTAGCTTGGAAAAATATGGATTTTTTTAAACTTTATCACCTTGTATTTCAAAGAAGAAGCGTATTTTCTTATGAAAAAATTTTAGTCATCCTGGGGAAACGGAGGTACCTATAATTACAGTCATTTTACATATTCCAACGAAGTAAACAATTGCATACATTTAGGAAGGTGGATATTTTTCATGGTATACAGGGTGTACCGAAATTAATGCCATAAAATTTGGTCACAGTTTCTTAAGACAAATTTAGGGGACCCGTATTTTTTATTTTTGCCAAGTGGCCCCCTCTTTCGGAGTTACAGCCCCCTGAAGTCTGCTCCTAAGAATAATCTTTTTTTTATATCTCAGAAACCTGTTGTACGAGAATCATTAAATTTGGTACACAGGGGTTTTATGACATGTGGAATCTGATGGTGCTACGTTTTTTGGTGGGGAACCCCCTTAAGACAATTTTTCGTGGGCCCCCTTGTCTTTGGAGCCAAAAAAATTTGGTCCCATATTTAAATTTCTTAAAAATTATTAGTCCACTAGAAAGCCATTAAATTTAGAAACTTTTTGTCACTTTATACTTTTTTCGTAAAACGCAATGTTTTCGAGAAAAATATCAAAATGTGATCGAATGCATATCGTGATTCGCCATTTTCCTCAGTCATTGCGTTTTACGAAAAAAATATCAAGAGACAAAAAAGTTTCTAAATTCAATGGCTTTGTCGCTAACTAATAATTAAAAAAAAATCTAATTTGCAACCAAATTTTTCTGGTTCCAAAGACAAGGGGGCCCACGAAAAAGGGGGTTTCTTGCCAAAAAGCGTAGCACTGTGAGATTCCACATGTCATAAAACCCCTGTGTACTAAATTTAGTAATTCTCGTACAATATGGTTTTGAGATATAAAAAAGACTTTTTAGGGGCAGATTTTAGGGGGCTGCAACGTCGAAAGAGAGGGCCAGTTGGCAAAAAGAAAAAATATGGGTCCCCTAAATGTATCTTAGGAATCTATGACCAAATTTTGTAGCATGAATTTCGGGACACCCTTTACAGCTCAATAGTAAATAGATTCAAATAATAGTAATAAACAGTTTATAACAAATCATTCGGGGTATTTACGCCACACATTTCATCAGCGGTTCTAAACATCTTAAATTTATCCGGAACAACATAAAACCACGAATGATACGCACGAAATGAAAACTATTATGCGATATGAAGATCGGTTCTGTATTCGTAGATGACCGTCCTTTAATTGGTTCGATCTGTTTTGCCGAATAGTTTCACAACCAAATTTAGCTTTACAAGTGTTATTGGGAAATATTTTTGAATTAGTACTATCAAAAGACACTTCTCAGTTCATCGCCAAAGGGTATATGCGAAATTTTATCAACAAAATGTGGATTAATACGACACAAATTCAATACATCGAAGTTAGATCAACAAATGTGAAAACCAACTATGAAAATGATTTCCATTTTTAGCATGTACTGCTTTAAATTTAATGGGAACTGTATATTATCAAGATTTTTTTAAATAGTTTTATTTACTAAACTATGGCTTTTAAGGCACTTATTTTGGACACCTTGTACCTTTCGAACACGTATTTTGGATACCCTTTATTTTATATAAACGAGAAAGCAAAGGAGGAGGTGGAAATTTTTAGTTTAAAATGTTACAGCCGGTAAACATTTTCATCCCGGTGTATACACATTCAATTTTCCACCCCGTCCGCACTCTAAAACGTATAAATCGCCCTTCGAGTGTCCTTTCCATCCCGTCGCGCATGAAAAATTCATCGTTCCGATATTTTTTCAGGCGGATCCACAAGTTCCACTGGAATGATAAATTTTAAAACCGCGCGACGACTCTTCGACCTGTCGTAACGCGATATCTCGAGAGTTGGAGACGGTCTGGCAAATGCGGCGACCTTATTTATAATAATTATTGTAAGGAATACGGGCGTATTGAGTGTTTCAGCTTTCAGCGCTTGTGGTTGTTTTGGTGCAGCCACCATGTCACAACTGACACGATTTCGGTCTGGAGCGCAGCATGGGCGCGCGCCGGGGTCTCTTTCAGGGATAAGTTGACTTATAATCTCTTAAATCCTTTTTCCGTAATATTATCCTAATTGTATAACTATTAGGAGTAGTCCGAACTTATGACATATTCGTTAGATACAGTTTCAAATTGCTTACTCAAAGTTGTTTAGAAAGAGCAAAACTGCCGCTTTGCAATCCTTCGATATGAGAAACGACAGCCAGAGATAGTCAGAAGCAACCAAAAAACATTTAAACGGTGCAGAGTTGAATTTTTCACGCAACTTTCGAATTTTCGATCCAGTCCGCTGAAGGATTCGATAAATTATTCCATAAGTATTCGTTGAAGTTAGAAAAATCTCAGCAACGTTATCGGTCAGTCCGCAATTGGGTTCGATGGGTTCCGGATGATAAAATTCTCACCTATGTTTCTAGTCCAATAGACGAGTACAGTTTATTAACCAGGACAAAATTCTCGACCACTGCTAAAGACATAACTTCCATAGCTGCTTATATCATATTCAGTTTGTCTCATATGGTGTATGTTAATACCTATATTAGTTGTTTATACATATTCGATTCGAATGTTTATTGAAACATTTATCTCATTCTGACTCAGAACTGTGGAGAAAATTTAATTGGACAAAGTATTAGTAACAGAACTTGTCACCATGAAGGTGCTAGCCAAATTAAAGGTTTAGTAAACAAAAGTAGTGCCCAGTTGTCACCCTAAATACTACAATAGTTACGAGTGGACATCACAGAGACCAAAGGGTATGACAATAAATTCGTACTATTTGATATTTCAATTCAAAAGTGTTTAATAAAATTTTGATAGTGAGATGTTTAGCATATCAAATTTAATAAAGGACACTAACTGAAAGTAGTAGAAATTTATTTTTCTATACCTTCCATACCTCGAAATAGATTGACAACGACGACAACAAATACGATACGGGATTAAAAACGACGCTCCAAACTGTGTGAGTATAATTGTTCCGCACAATATAATTTAAACAATTATATTGTGCGGAACAACTACTCTGCGAATTATAAGCCCTGTCCAACATTTAATTCGTCAGTGGAATCACAAGGTATAAACTAGTGTTGAACTTCTTAGTTCTCATGAGATTGCCGGAGGTGAGATCGATTTAGTCATTTGGATGCCCATCTACACTAAACAAGTACTATTATTTACTTAGAATTTAGACGGGTTTAAAAAAAAATTATGATTTCTCCAGCTTAACAAAAATATACTATGTAATAAGTGTTTATAGTAGAAGGAATTTCCAACAAATAATGTGAAGGTGTATATAGAAAAATAATATCCATTTTAACATAAGTGATTAATATGAAACTCAAAGCACAGCAAGATTTAAGGAACTGTTAGATCCTTAGAAAGTAACTTATGAGTTTCTGAGAAAAAATAGAAATCTCGTTTAAACATTTTTGTGATGATGTGTTCCGAAAATAAGGAGCAATAAAGTATGAAAGATATTAAAAACATAGCGATCTAGAACAATTTGATAAAATACTTTAGGCAGCATTTGTATAGTTAATAGATTATATAGATACACAATATCTATACAGAAAAAAGTGTAAATTCTTTAATTTGGGTATTGCACTGGCTGATCTAGTTTTGTTGTTTTTTTTTGTTGCGCCACTGTTCTGATATTCTATGCTTCTCACCTTCGACAGGCTACTTGAATAAATGTTTACCCAATCGAGACTGAAGTATCTGTTTCATTTCTTTGTTGTCTTTATTACATTGTGTCCTTTTTTATAATACTTGAAAAAATCCGTTGACAAGACACTTCACAATTTTACCTTCTTGATTACTGTAAATGATCCCAAGTTTTTGGTTCAAGAAGTTTAAAATATCTACTATGGTAACAAAAATATTCTCTTCGAAAAGAACATGGAGAAAAAATTTGCGTACAAAACTTATTAGAGTAGCTACAAAATTGGCCATTGGAGACGTGATAAAAAAGGAGCTAAGAACTATAACATGCTTTATTTTTTTAATTTTTGTGATGTTTTGAAAATTACGCTCTAAAAGCTACAACATCTAAAATTAAAAAAGAACACTTGCTTGTTAATATTACTTCTACCTTCCATAAATTACACAGCTCTACAAAAAAAAGTCTTGTGCAAATGACCAGAACACATTATTCCCATGTATTTTGAACTGCTGAATTCGAATCTAATGTCAGAATTGACTACCATTTTCACGATTTTCAGTCGCATGGGAATATAAAGCTGGAACTACTATTCCAGCCGCTGATAAATCGTACCTGATTTGTCGATTTTGTGTTTTTTTTTAAGTAATTTTTGATGTGACCCTTCATTTAAGTTATAATTGTTTTATTTTACTAGTGGCTCCAAAAATTTAGTAATGTTAAAAAAACACAAAGCTTGCGAAAAAATATTCGATGTAATCGATCATCTGTCTAGATCTTACACTACTACTACCGATAAACCAGATTGCTTGAAAGTTCTGCCAAAACACGATTTCTTCAAGGATTTTTACCAGAAATCCATTACCGATTTTTTTTAACGCAACTTTCCAAAATACACGCGCCCGAGTATAGTAGAAAAAGTAGTACCAAAGGAATTCTCTACTCGATTAAGTCCAATAATACAAAATTTACATATTTTACAGCGTCTGTTTTCGATGCCCGCGGAAAAGAAATGCTAATCTACCAGAATTATGGGTCCGCCAAAATATCCAGCCTTGGACGGATATAATGACTTCTAGTTGGTTAAATATTCATCAGATTTCCATTTGCACATTGTCAAAATTTATATAATGTGTTTTGAACACATTTTTTTTTTGTTGAAACTGGTATTCCTGGATCACGCACGTGGTCGCGGAATGATGGACTAGCCCAGTTTTGAATGTCTCACTTAGGGGGCCCCTTGTCTGATATCGACGAGAAAGTGGACCATTAACTTGTAGTTTTATCGAAAGGTGATAATTAGGTACGTTTCCTGTCCAAATTTAAATAGTTGGCAGAGATAGTACTTGTTATAACTCACTTTGATTTATTTAAGACATATTAGTAAAACCTTTCCGCAAATGATATTACGTAATTTTTAAAAATTATACACTTAATTATAATAACAATTAATAATAATAATTAATATTTACATTTGCTTTTGGTATTGAACTTACAGTGAATTTGTTAACATGTATTTTAAAAAACATAATAAGTCAAACAAATTTAAACATTTTATTTATAAAACCTTATCAAAAATGAAGTCAGACAATATTTTTCGATTGCAGAAATCTAGATATAGAGAAAATGTCTAACCCCACTTTTAAGACTCTTACCTGCTGATATTGCGGTGCCCTATATACCCCATTTAGCATTAAATTATACCACACTATTATACCTAGTAAACAACTAGTAATAAATAATTTATTATTCAAAATAAAATCTAAAAATGATAATAATATGACTAAATATAATAACAAATACTTGATATATTCAATTGTTAAATAATGTTATCATTCAAACAAACAAAGTCAGTTGAACATTTAAAAAAACGCCTGGCAATAAAATTTAATGACTTTCATAGGCATCCCCAAAATAGTTTTCTGCTAAAGGTAAAAAAATTATAATAATTTGTATATAATGTATTGTAGAAAATTTCTATTATATGTTCATTTGGTCAACACATTTTAATTATTTATGTCCTCAAACAATTTTATTATATTGATGGTAAATTTCGTTTTGTTCCGTTTCAAAAGGTCTCTAAAATGCCATGCTGTAATAATATTATTTCTCCCTTTCGCAATTGTAATATCAATTATTAATGGAAGGTGCCTATAATAAATTAAAATTACCTGAATCTCGCCAAATTCCGCATTCCTGCACTGCACTGCTGGGCGATTTGTCAACCACTTGTCAACAGCTGAGATTTATTGCCCAGTGGCCCAATGCAGCTCTGTTTGTATTTCGTTCGTCCGCGCTCGCATTCTTCAACTGGGCGTATACATTTCTACCACCTCCACGTTTAGTTCGACCAGACCTGTACATGGGTATGGCTAAATAAATATGGGAACAAGTTTTTCAAATATTTCGATGCCGAGTTGTTGCGTCAGCGACCGAACCTGGTACATACTGTCAACCTCTTGGTTCTTCAATTGATATCGGAAAGACTATACCACATTTTACTTGGGATTGTTTCTTCAAGCAGCTTCTCTTCTCGCATACAAATATTAATAGAAAAAATATATAAAAACATCAAGGTTTTCGAAAAAAAAAGAATGACATTTTGCAACAAGTGTCAAAAGCTTATGGATATGAGTAGATCGATTATAATTGTTTTTTCTATCTAAATAAAATTTTTGCCCTATTTCGAAAACATTTGATGAAATAATCCCAAGTAAAATGTGGAAACAAAAAACGATAAATACATCAAAGCAACTAATTAATAAATAATAATTTGAATAGGATTACTAAACGGTAGTATTGTCACTTGTCAGCAGTGATTTTCTCGAAAACGGTTAGTTGTATGAAAAAAATGTAAAGAGCTAAAATTCAAGATCATTGCATTACTGATCAGATGGTGAAAATAAATTTAAAAATTTTTCACCGTAAATAGTCAATAAAATTTAAAAATATGGTGTGCATTTATAACTCTTCACCAGCCAATATCTCGGAAACGGTTGGTCTGAGAGATTTCGAGCAAGTATATATTTTTTGCTTGAAATTGATAAGGGAATAAACGCATTAATAGAAAATGTCAATGTACAGGGTAGCAAAAAGTTAGGTTCAATTTAATTTAAGCGTACCCTTGTAAGTGGCGACCTCTACAAGCAACGTCATTAGCAATGACATATGCAAATTTATCATCCTAAAAAAAAAACCGTACCCCAAGTTTTATGCCAACATTCAAATCTGTTTGGAAATTATTCCTAATAATCGAACAAAATAAAAAAACTAGTACCCTGTATATCGAAAACTAAGCATTTGTGGACTTACGTTCATAGGAAATAAAAGTCTTATTTTGACGTCAAAGATACGCCCCTAAATACTTTGTACTGAATTTTGAATCACTCTGTATAATATATGTGTCCCGTAGAAAGAATGGGAGTCTAATAAATTTCATCTCTATTTCGTTCGTATTCTGGAGTACACATTTATCGTCCCTCGTTTTTTTTTGTTTTTTTTTTTTAGACGTCTATATTACGATCAGACTATCAATTCGCAGTTTTTGTCGCCCAACCTCCGAAAAATACGCCCTCTGGGACAAAGCACGGTCGACAGGGCATCCCTGCGCCTAATGATAGTTTTATTCAGCACTAAATCAATTCCCCGTTTTCACTTTTTATAGGTGAAAGCGTTTCACGCTCATCGCAGCCGGCGAGGATGGTGGCCATTGTCTCGAGCAGATTGGGATTCGCCGGGGCACGGTTTCTTCCGCATAGTTGGCTGTGCATACAATCACGATCTTCCTCGTTTTTTCCAATTTTTGTCGGCCGTTGTGAAATCGAGAACGGGACAATGAGAGAGGAAGATACGGGGTGTCCTTTTTCCAAAAACTCCAAATATAAACCCATAACATAAGTTAACTGTACCTTGTGATCACCCAAATCTTTGTAAACAGTAATAAATCCCACTTCTGATTTATCATTTGTTAATAATTGCGCCACATCTGTAGTGTCTACACTTCAGTGTCATAACAGTAAGCAAGCCACAATTTTTACTATTTTTTAATACGATAAAATAGTTTTGTATATCCTCTTCATGGAAATTTTAATGCGCACTAGATATATTCTATTGCTACAAGCGCCTATTATTTCTATATCTGCTTATCATGCACAAAAAGAGAGACAACCGGCGGTGCACTGTTTCATTTCTCGATTAGTAAGTTTCCAACTTAGGCGTTTAATTTCATGTCATATGCGTGCAAGTGGGAAAAAACATATTATTTTCTCACTTTAGTTGTTCTAGTATATTTTTAAAAATGGATTGTCGTAAATCAGCGGATTTAACGAATCGAGAATGTGTATCGTAGTTTTTCAATAGTACATACACAATGTTCTATTCTCGAAAAGTATAAAATAAACCAAAGATAACCCACAAAAATAAATCTATAAACTTTAAACGCCTTCTGACAATTATAATAACTACTCACTGATTAGTTAGAAATCCCACTTCTGGTTTATCACTTCTGAATAATTATTGTACGACGTCCGTGGTGACTACTATCTTCCCTGCGGTGTCGACAATATATTGTTTAACACCGACAGTGCCTAGAAGAGAAATATCTGGTAAAATTTGCACCAAATGCGAGTTGGGACGTGAGCTATTAGTTCTAGTTGGATATAAATTGGTGTTTGTGGGTTTCGTACTTATATAAATGAACTTTAGTGAATTGGTGTTATTTTTTACGTGTTAGTCAAACTGCGCATTTTAATCGTTTAATATTACATGTGAAACAAAAATTCAATCAAAAGTAAGAAATAAAAACGATAGTTTTATTAAATTTAAGTGCAAATGTTTGTTGGGAAAGCAATCTTCTAGTGTACAATAAAAGAGATCCCCCGACATATTCTATAAATTCATCCTTGACATTACATTATGTTTTGTGGAAAGTTTGCTTGTTTCCAAGTTGCTCTCTTATTGGATTAATGTTTCATTAATTTCATCTCAATTCTCTTCCCTCGGGAGGTATCCAAGTTTCTGCCGTCTACATCGGCGAAGAAATTATTGTATCGATTCTGGTTGTGTCTAAGCGTCAGTAGTAATAAAAAAGTGGAAACGTAGAAGATGATTGCTATAAATATAAATAGATTTGACTTTTACAGCAAGAAAAATACATTGAAATCAACATTGTTCCATTATTATTATTAAAATTATTGAAACAAAGCCTATAAATCTCCTACTGGGAGGCTCGAATAGCTATAATCCGCCCCTGACATTGACATGGGATTACGAGCTGCGATTAATTAAAATTGTGTGTTGTGTGCGAAGACACTGATCGCGTCGGCCCATATTAAGTTAATGGATTTTAAAACATTAACCGGCATTCCTCCAATCCATCCGAGCGGTAATTAGTGACTTGGGCGCCCATCGATTTGGCTCGGTTTTGCCGAAAATAAGACACAAAAATCTAGATATGATTTTTATTAAATAAACTTCAATTAAATTCCAATGTTATTTTTATTAAATTTCAGTGAGATCGATGAGTTTCAATTTAATTCCAATTGTGTTCCAACTAAGTCAGAGTGGGATTATTACTTGATTCCATTTGGATTTTTATTAAATGGTACAGAATATTAGAACTAGATTCAGCAGAACTTATTCCAATCAAAATCTAAAAAAAAACAATTGGGAACTAGTCATAATTACACTTAGGATTCTTACTTGTTTCCAATCGAAGTCTTGATGAATTGTTTGGAATAAAAGACACTAAATTCAATTGAATCCAAATTAAAGTATTGCAATTGACATCTAACAAAACTTAGTTGCAAATTAGCTATAATCAAATAGAATAATTACTTGTTGTCAATCGGATCCTTGTTGTATTGCAAATGGAATAATATCCAAAATAATCCAGTTGATTTTAAATGCAACCTTTCCTCTCAATCCCAATTCAATAAAAAGTCAATTAAAATCCGATACAGTTCTTATTTGTTTCCGATCGGATTAATATTGGGTTGTAATTGGAATAAAAACTGTATATTTAAAATAATTCGCTTGAATAGATTCAGGATTGGATTTAGAAATCCAAATTTTATTTCTAATTTCAATCAAAATCCAACAATAAACCAATTGGAAATTAGTCATTATCTATCAGGATTCCTACTTGTTTCCAATCGGATTCTTGTTGGATTGTTTGAATCCAAATTAAGATTTTAATCCAACTGAAACAACCAAAATTTGATCTGAAACTAGTAATTACTTGTTTTCAGTCGGATTTCTGTTGAATTATAATTGGAATACAAATTGCGCGTTAAATACAATCCAATAGAATCATTACTCGCCTCCGATTGGATTTTTATTGAATTGTGATTGGAATAACAAGGGGATATTCAAAAGAATTCAATTGAATCAAAAGTCAATAATAATTAAAAAAAATCAGTCTAACACTAGTTGTAAAACTGTTCAATTCGTATTCATTTCCAATTGGATTGTTATTGGATTGTAGTTGGAATAAAAACTGGATATTTGAAATAATTTACTTACATAAATCTAAATCCTAAAATAGAGTAACTGAAAACGGCACCAAAGGATATTTATTTGTTTCCAATCGAATTCTTGTTGGATTGTGAATGGAACAAAAATGAATATCCAAAAGAATCCAATTGAATCTAAATTCAACTTTTATTCCAATCCTATTACGGTTAACAGACAATTGGAGACTAAAAATAATCCAACAGATATAATTCTTATGTGTTTCCAGTCGGATTAATGTTGGATTATAATGGGAATGAAAATTGAATATACAAAAGAATTCTGTTGAATCTAAATCCAACTGGACATTAGTATAATTCAATAGGATTTTTACTTGTTTGGAAATAAATTCTTGTTGAATTTCTTGCTGGGGTTTCAATGAAAAGCCAACGAAATCGGATTGTAAACTAATGATAATTCAATAGGATACTTATTTGTCTTCAATATGACTTTTGTTGAGGTTAATTGAACAATTCAAATTTTGTTTCAATTGAAATCCAACAGAGAACTAATTTAAAACTAGTACATCAACTGGAAATGAAATAAAATCCAATTAAAATATTTTCAAAGAGATAAGTGATACATATTTTTCATATGAGCAAAAATTTATTCACCATTTGATATATATTTGATGACAATTTAAATCAAATAATTACATATTCTTCAACTTCTGAACGCGACGTCCTATGGCAAACAACTTCTATAGATGCGTTCAGTTGGGAAATGATTGATTGAACCGCCTAGCCTTTCATTATGATTCGTGCAAATAAACCAGAATCCTCTCTTTTGGTTATGAATTTTAATGAACGTTTAGCAAAAAAACCCGGTCAGTATACAGAGTGATACTGTTGCAAACACATGAGGTATCATATTCTTGCACTAGTTATCCTTGAGACTACGATTGCAGTAAAAAACTTACTCAACTTTCGTTTCAATTTATCTTTAATTGTAATAAATAATTCCATTTTTTTGGATCATGTGTTTCCAGATGGAGACTATTAAAAATTAAATAAGTATTTTATAAATTATCTGAAACATTTTAACATCCTGTACATATGGATAGTTGATAAATTGTGTTGTTCTCTTTAAGTACGGCTGTTTTCAATAATTCTTGTTGGTAAACGGCTCGTATTTCAGTTGCAATTAGTAAGGAATCTGAAATAATCTTTATATGTATTTGCATCTGGTTCTCCATTATTTCTCTGAGCGAACAAATAAGTCTTATATTTAAAAGTACTCAGTTCTAAATAGTCCTCGGTGTAGTTACGACAAGATATTTAATAATTTGTGGTTGTTGAGGGGCACCACAGGATAATATTCTCTCAGTAAAATACACTATTTATAGCCTACCCGGAATATTTATTAATAAACAGACAGCTTCAAGGTCACATTTATATATTTATGGATGGATGGATTTTATACTTAATTTATTTATGTATTCGAAGATATTTCATAAATAAAAATTTAATTATTTAATAAATTCTTTAATTAAATTAACAAAACTGGTATGGCGATAATCCAAAGATGATTTGCCATCTGAATGATTTTTTTGTCAGTGTTGGAGATAACTTTTAACACTGAATTTTTTACGTGTATTATTTATGTTACTGAAAAATTAGTTTACTCAGTTCTATGTTGTGTTAAAAAGGGGAATTTCAGCTTACGTTTTGCATGATTTTATTATCAGATATGTGGCGTAATTCCATTAAATTCTTTAGTGAATATTTTTGTTTTTATGTACATTGCATTAAATTGCAAATCCGCCGCATATAAAATTGGAATAATTATTTAGACTAAATGAATAGAGTTGTAATTTGCTCAAGTAAATCCGAAAAACCGCATTGTTTGTTCATTTTATTCAATTATCAGTTGCCAAACAGTGATTGGCCGTTCTGTTTATTTCACATTTTCGATTTGCATTGAATTCGTATAGCTCATTAGTGGAATTTACGACCAGATATACACTATTTTTTAAAAGCGTTTTAGTTGTTATTGACTGATTTATATTTGAATTTAATTAATTATTTTATTGACAAGCTTGCGGTAAGTAAAGTTACACGCACTATTTTAAGTATGGTAAATTGTATATCATAGCATGGCGTACAATAATAGGCAATTACCGCGCTGCGTGCGGTAATTTAAGAAATACATAAATAAAATATCAGTGTTCGGCAAAAATTGTATTTTTGTCAACGGTATCGACATTATTACTATTTTTTTGAAAAATTATGTATTTTATGGGCTAATTCTTAATTTTTGAAATTAGTTATGTTTTTCTAACTATGTATTAATTTTTCAAACAAAATTAGATAACTTTTTTGCTAATTATTAATTTATTTAAAAAAGAATAGGTAATTTTTCTGCTAATTATTATTTTTTCTCAAAGAATTAGGAAATCTTTTATGCCAATTATAAATTTACCTAAAAAAGTATAGGTAATTTTTTTGCTAATTATTAGTTTTTCTAAAAAAAATAGGTAATTTTTTTGGTTATTATTAATTTTTCAAAAAGAATTGTGATTTTTTTGCAAATCATTAATATTTCTAAAATATTTGGTATGTGCTTGTGCTGCCTGCCTGCTTATGATGTCTACGTTTTTGTTACTGATGAACTAAAGGTAGAGAGGGTGTAATGAGGGCAAAATGGACTCCTCAAATTATTATTAATCATAAAAACGGCCATCAGGCATGCAGAATAGAAGTAGATTTCATACTTTAAGTACCAGAATTTAAAAATTATTCTTAAATAAGTAGAAAATTTTAACTTATTTAATTATAAAATAATTAATTAATAATTGAGTCAATACAAATAATAAAAGTAAATGTTTGTAATTAAAACTATTATTTTTTCTTTTTTTTTTGAATTAATTCATTACTTAATATATTTGCTTGTCAAAATACATTGAATATTAATTCTGTTACGAAAGCATTTTCTGAATAATTGTCAATTTTTAATAAAAATTAGTAATATTTTCTCTCTTATTACTATTTTTCATAAAAATTTAATAATATTTTGTCTAATTTCTAATTTCCGTACAAAAATAACAATTCATTTTTGCTAATTACTAGATAATTATCTATAATAAAAAATTAACAAGTTGTTTTAGCTAATTACTAATTATAGTAAAAAATTAGCAATTTTATTTTGATATTTTCGGAAAAAAGTAGTATTCATTTTTGTTACTTACTACCAATTTAAAAAAAATACAATATTTTTTTCTAGAATTTTTAATTTTTCAAAAAATTAGATTAGATGGATAATGATTTTTTTTTCGCCGCTGTAAAATATTACAAAAAATCCAAAATTAATTTTTTTTATCGAAGAAAATGAACGAAAATAAAAATTTTTAAACAGACCAACGTCATTTATGTCATAATTGTCAATTTAAATCGTTTTTTTTCTACCTCACCGATTTTATTTCTGATTTAATCATCAGCGATTCATTTTAGTTAAATATAAGCTGGTGAAGGATTTCTCTTTTTGAAGTTTTGTTTTATCTTATCAAATATTTGTGCATGTATTCAAAATAAAAACGCACGGTTTACCAATGTGTGGCAATCTGTAAGAAGGGTCTGCTACCGATCAACAAATAAGGGCCCAATTTATAGCCCTAATAGTTCTAAATTCGATCAGAAACTGCTTGTTACTTTAAAACGTAGGGATAGCGGTAGTAAAACTTTTCCTCCCAGGACTTGATTGAATGTGCTTTGAGAGACCCTTAGGAATCGATTTATTGCCCTTGTTATAAAATATTAAAAGGAAGTTCGTGCAATAAAAGAGTTGAATAATAAAAACAGCGGCGAAGGACTCGGAAGCGATTCAAAGTTTAATTTAGCATATTTTCCAGGACGTCCTTGCATGTTAGTTGAAGGTCAAACTAATTTTTCAGAAAAAAATTTATATAAAGTAATATTAGACAATGTCGAAATTTAATACATTGTTATGTTAATTAAAATTTGATGGTAGAGGCATTCTAAAACTGATACCTAATCTACTGTTAGATCAAATCTAGTCACCATCCAATTTTTCATTCAAACCCTTCAAATTTGCTTTGTTTGACTCCAAGAACATATGGTACAAGAAAAATGTTCTGACCTCATCCTCGGACGTAAACTTTGACGCTATGTCGATTGCTGGCATAAAAAATATGGTGTTCCATTTGATATTTTCAGGTTAACCTTGGTTAACCTTGAAACTTCAGGTCACCAGCATATTGGTCTCTGATACCTCATAATTTTTAACTGAAAAGTTATCGGGGATTCGAGTCTTTTTGGGATATCCTGTATATTATATACTAATGAAATTTTCGGAACATCATGTATCATCTTCGAAAGAAAAAGTAGAAATTTGATTAAATCGCACGTCTAAGGATTTCTCCAAAATATGCACCATCATCGCCGACGGAGAATATGAAAATCCCGATAAAATCAAATTTTTTAATATCTGCATATCGTTCCTTCGATCTACAAGGGAAATTGCCCTAGGAAAGAGTCGTTGTCTCCTCCCTAAGCACTTTTTCATGGCTTGCCGCGGGTATCAAGCCCTGATTTTCTGTTAGATCGCTTCCTAATTTATCATTTGCCTACTGGGAGGGCGTCTTAATTTTTTTTTTTTCACTTCGGAACGTGTTTCGCAGGTTCATAATCAATCACCTCGAATGACATTATTCCTGCAGCACGATCAATCACTGGGGCGTCTTGAATTTCAAATTTATACCCAAGGAGCCCTTTTTTAAATTTAATTTGGTGGAATTACATTCCAGGATGGTTTTGGAGACGGTCAAATTTCATTTAACGCTGTACCTGTTTACACGTGAATTTTTTCTTGGTTGATGAATTCTACACTGAGAGAAAAAAATGTTTAAGTAGAATAAATGTCTTGGCGTTTAGATTTTTGCAGATGGTTGATTTGAAAATATTTACGAAATGTGTAGGCATGTGCCTTCTATTATATTTTGACCGATTGACAGAAATTTATTTATAAAAGAAATACAGTGAAGCAATGTTCTTCGATGTACAGACAAGACTTCTAACTGCTGATAGGAGTTTCACTTTTTTAAAACAAATTTATTAAATAGGACAAATATTGTTAAATTAAAAAACAATTTAGGTATATTGATGTCATCAACCAATATTGCACGATTGGTATTGGGATTACCAATTAGAAATTCATCCTCAGTGAAGTGGTTAAATGTATCTTGTATTAATTACATTAAACATCATTTTGTGTTTATTGCGGATGGAAGTAGATATTTATTATATCGCTGATATAATTCAATACTACAATACTAGTATTTTGCGTACGTAGATTTGATAGGATGTTTTAGAAAAACATTATGAATTTTTTTAAATTAGGTACCTTTAAAATAGAGTAAAAAAATACATTGAAATGCTGGCGCTCATAAGAAAAAGCATGTTGATGATGGTTTCACGGAACCAAAACGTTGACATAAAAATTCACACTGATTTTTTTACAGATTTTAAAAATTCACAAAAATTAATCAGTTATACGCATTGTAGATTGCTGAAAATGCAAAATATCAATTATTCAAAATACCTTGAAAATCCACATAGGGGAGCAATAGAAAATATTTAACACTTGACTTATTTAACCTATTTCTAACTCTTATAGTGTCCACCCGGTAAGCTGACCTGATATGTGACGTTGTGATTTCCATTTCCAATAATATTTTACGTGATCTGATCTGAACTATAATTTAAGATTTATGTATGTAAGTACTTTCCTCCTACTGACTGAATAAGTTATTAGTACTTTGTAACGTATTCCCAGAATCATATAATCAATCACCGCATTCACGACGTTGTACCTAGAATACGATCAATCACGTAAATGCGTTAAATTTCAAATTAAGACTCCCTTAGAAGACGCTGTAAGTCCCTGGGCTTTACACAAAGTATTTTAATTTCGAGGAATTATATTATACCATACTTTTGGGGGATGCTGAAATTTTTATATTAAAGAATTCCCTGTTCACCGCTTGCCTCTCTACACGTGTCTTTTTTTGTAACGGGTCTACACTCGGAGAAAAGATTCTTTATGTTGAGTCGAACTGAAATATTAGTAAGTGTTTCTCATTTAACTATCTCTAAAGGCGTAGTCAAAAAGGTTTTTAAGACTAATAAATCTTTAATATACATAAAATAGAGTAAAAATTGCGACGGCTAATAATAAAATGCAGGTATGTCTCTTAAAACAAATTTAGTAAAGAGGACAAATATCTTTTCAGATAGAAAAACAATTATAATCGATCATGTTCAAAGTTTGATGTTCATTAACATTTTTTTCTGTTAAAATTTGCTGATTCCATACGAGAAGAAAAGATGTCTGATGAAACAATCCCAAATGAGGAAACAGAAAGATCTCTTTGTAGTAGCTCTTTTTTATGTGATTAATCTTTGTCAATGGTAATAATACATCAGTAAGAATTCAGGACATTTATCTGAATGGTTTCATTATTTAACAGTTTCAATATATCAGATATGTGTTTCTATATTAATTATATTTAGGTATGTCTCTTGAAACAAGAACCGATAACTCTTTGGCTATTTAGATGTTTATCCAACGTGCTTCCAACCCAACCCAAGGATTTGACTTCTTGACTTTACAAAATATGCCTTCAAGTTAGTTCTTTGTCAAAAAACTGCAACAAAACTTCGAATATAACACATGGAAGCTTATAACTATGTATATAGATCACATATATGATTAATAGAAATAAAATAAGTGCAAATACACCTAACTACGAGAAATAAATAAGGTAACAAAGTGACATACAAGTACTATATTTAAACAATGCAGACTAATTGTTTGGTTTTACTAAACTACTGATTTAATTATTTTCTGCTTTAAATTTCTTTTGTATTGATTTTACAACAATGAATCAGAATTGCTTTTACTACAATATCAAATTTAGTAATTATATTGAGGATAAAGTAGTGGTAAATGATTTATGTCGATGTCAACGTTGAAACTTGAACACCCTTCTTCCCTGACTGGTACCCACAGTATAAAATAAAATCGAATCGATATCGAATGAGTCCCCCTTTTCTTCCCACTACCCCCCCCGAGTAAATTGAATGTATTATGCTAGGAATTCTTACTCGAATGTCTTTTCAGGACGTAAGATGAAACTCCTGAAATCCACGTTACAGCGTTGGCTGAAAGTTGCCTTGTCTGCTCCTTTTTAAAACTAACTAACCTAGAATCTTTCGAACTACCTTAATTGACAGCGCAGACGACGTAATTTTCCGAGCAACAATTACAGTAGAGTGCAGCTGACAAAAATCTCGGTCTTAGAGCTGGAAAATATGTCTTGCTTTCTGTGCAGACATATATTTTAACAAGCAATCAGGAGCATTTACTTAGTAAGTTAGGGGTATTAGGAAATAGTGTTGATTCTCAATTATTTACTATTCTTTTCAAATGATCGTCCCCAATTATTGTTAACATTTGATATATTAATTAAATTTTATTGTGACCCCACGTTGGGCGCCATGTCGTGGAATATATTATTTGGTGGTATGTTAAGATTTATTGAAATTATTAGGTAAATTACAATAAATGAAAGAAGTGATAATATATTGTAACGAATTTGAAATGTTAATGTAGAAACTCAGATGAAAATATTGCCAGACCGAACTTAAAGTCGTATAAAAATTTTAATTATTATTAAAGCAACACCAAATTGGTATAAAATTGTTAATATTGAAATTCTGGATATAAAACTAGTAATGAACAATGATATTACATAGTATAAAAATAACAATCTTTTAATTTTATTCTCAATTGCAGAATAAATTTTCATAAAAATGCATGACATCTACAATTGTTAGTAATCAGTACATAAAGAAAAACGAATTTAAACCTAGAGTGACTTATATCAAATGAAAGCTTAAAGTTTATAGATTAATCGGGTATACATATCGCAGGAAGACGAGTAAACTTGTAGAAGATATCTCAATCCAACATAAATCATAACATAATTTTTTTTCATCAAATGTCAAATTTTATAATAAATTTCACAAATGTCAAAGCTAAAGGTGGCTTTGTACCTAAAAAATATAAAATAAATAATATTTTAGTAAATAATTTGTAGAATTGTAAATAAAAGCAAAAATATATTTGTTAAAAATGTAGTGGTGTGAAAAAGTGTTTGAAATGGACATCGAAAGACTGAAAATTTATGTGCATGAACCTTAAGCAAAGCTAGGGACATAATAATCAGGAAGGTGGAGAAAAACAAAAAAATTATTGATTGGTTACGGCTTGGGTTTTGCAAGATGTACAGCGTGAAGAGGCAGCTCCCGAAAAATTAAAAATATAACAAGACGAAAGAGTCCAAGGAAGAAAATTAAATACTTACCAGTAAATCTATAGTTTGCCAGAGTCCAGATAAAGTTTTAGCAGCCCATGAAAATTTTCCGCTCCCAGCAGTAGAAAGCAGTTCCAAGGCAATTTCCAGTGGCCCCATAAATAGTCTGCAAGGCTTCTACGTAGTTTCCAGCGAAGAAAACTACAAATTTCACAACGCAACAGGTACCTAAAACACAGTGCACTAAAATAGCTATTCCAAATAAATCATGCTTTCTATCTCATCAAATCTTTGCATATATTATTATTTGTAAGCTAAGCAGAAAAAGGCGAATTTTGTTGTTAAAAATATTCTTTATTATGGAAAACATATTCTATATAAAAAAGATATTCATAAATTTGAGTTTATAAGTCTTCAAGTTAAAATATTATAACAAAATTCTGAATAAACACTTTGTTAAATTTCAAACTCAATTCACTCCAAAGTGTGTTGCATTGTACTAGTTTCTGAAAACCGACTGATACTATTTACAATTTAATTAAAAATACAATCTAAACCAAAGACACACATACACATACAAAATTTATATTTTAATATTATAATATGTACCTATACAATGCAGAAACAAACATTTAGAGTGTACTGGCCAAGTATCCGCTCCTGGTTAATAAGCTGCAGGATCCTCGAGTTGATGTTTGAACATATTCCAGGCTGGCTCCGCAAGGGTCATGCAGTGGTGTCCGCGTTGAAACTGGAATTTTATCTCCTTGGAAAACGTCATTTCCGAGATATTATTAAAGTGAAATTGATTTTTGAAACGTCTGTCATGTGATGTAGTTTGGCAGAAATTGGGGCTTCGTAGGGGAACTTTGAGAAACTTGGGAAAGATGGGAGAAATTTTGTTTTCCCGCTCTGCGCCTTCAGCTGTGCGTCGTAGGTCGTATGCAGTTTCTTGTCCATAGTTTCGTACTTCTAGCAAGATATGTGCACCCCTGAATGGCCGTTTGAAGATATACCTATCGAATTATTTTGAGAAGAACATGGGTGAAAATTCGAAATTTGCTCGGGATTCATATTACGACAATTTAATCGACTAATGCCTATCGCTGCTTGTCTGCATCTGCGGTATTAAGGCAGGCATTTCTACTAACAGGTGCGTAAATTACAAGACTGGAACCGCGATATTTACAACCCACCGACTTCTAAGTGTCCGTGTTCGAGGGCGCGAACGATTAGAGATGCACGCGTATTACCACGTCGTTCCCTAATGGTTTGATTTGTGGCGTTCGCCTCGGAATGCGTGTCCGTGGGTATTTAGAGGTAATCGGCGAGCTCCGGCTGCTTCAAGAGCCCGTTCTTAGAGGCCGGAGTACTGTGTTTACCGGCGGTAAATCATGCCCGGAAAGGAAGCGGGTTTGTTGAACTGTTTGGCGTAATCGCGTTTTTCTCGTGAAGGTGGTGTTGCTGCCGGTTGGGCTATGGCGGAGGAGGTGCAATTTTGTGAGTTATGGGATCGGAAGTGGGGCGTTTTATGTTATTAGACTTACAGGGTGGACCAGTTTCTACGCATCTAGTTCTTGTATCTATCATACACGATGCACAGGCGGGCCATGACACTCGTCAGCGTCAGAGATTCGACCACGTAGCTTCCATATTTCAAGAGAAGTGTCATACCCTTGTACCATATTCAATTGAAATGCGTGAAAAACCTATTTTTTTCTTATCTACTATTTTCGGTGTGCGATTTTTAGTGATGAAAATTAGTTTAATAAAAATAATCCTTTTTCCGATCCTTTTCGCACAAAGATTTCTTTAATTTGTGGGTACACATGTTCGCAAGTGACCCATTTTGATTGTTGCGTCAAGAGCCCCTGCCTGACGCCGTCCGGACGCACCAGGATTCCCGGAAGACGACCCCCGCAGATAGGCGCCAAGGACCTGGTACTTCTGCTAGCGACTCCACACCAAGACCGACTCTCCAGCAAACGCGTCTTTTTTCACAAACTTAGTTTTCAATAAAAATACTTTATTTGTGCCGTGAGAGAGCGTTTTATTTTTGCTGTACAGCGAAAGCAACCCTCAAATTAATTTTTTTTATTTCACCCGATTCGAAAAGTAGGCAAGTTTGTAGAACGCTAGGACGACAGAGAGCGTGAGAGGTTTCTGAGATATGATTAATAGGCTACTGAAATTTCTGTATAGTTCACAGGAAAAATTATTTAGAAAATTGGCTTATTTAAAAAATTTAAAAGGAAAATTTTATGCAAAAAATCGTTAATAAAAATTAAAAAAGAAACAAAAATAGGATTTTTTGATTTTTTAGCGAAATTTTGCTTCGTTTTCGAGATACAATATATAT
Organism: Anoplophora glabripennis; assembly: GCF_000390285.2. Classification (NCBI taxonomy): domain Eukaryota; kingdom Metazoa; phylum Arthropoda; class Insecta; order Coleoptera; family Cerambycidae; genus Anoplophora; species Anoplophora glabripennis. Next base: position 278,766 of record NW_019416212.1, on the reverse strand, counting down.
TTTTTTATTAATTAAAGCATTTTCACTCCTATCTCCAATTTCCACCCTCTAATTTAATAGTACTTCGCGGTTTTTTCATTTAATATGACCATTTGAACGATTCATGTAATAAAATTGCTTGAATGTCACAGTTCCTTTTAACCTTGTTTTTTTTGGGTATAATCAATAGCCTATAAAATTCATCGAAGAATCTAGAAGTACAAATTTGTTTCATTTTCTAGCAGACATCCTGTGTACGAAATGGTACTAGTCACTTTTGAACACGCATATATAACGTTTACTGAAAACTACCTTTTTAAAAATCTTTAATAAAAGATTCATGAATCCAGCTATCTGATTCGCAATTCATACTTGAGAGAACTCTTCTTGCACTTTGATGTAATCTTTTATTTATTTATGTTGCATGTCTGCCTCGCTTATAAACACAAAAAGATAAGACTGGATATCTTCATATCTCATTCATAATAGTAATATATGTTTATATATTCAGAATACAAATATATCTGTAGATACATATTTAATCATTTCCTAGATGATATGACAGACTCATTACAAGGATGAACAAAAAAGTGAAGGCTGAGAGAAATATATCGCAGGCGCAGTTGGATGTCAAAAGAAGCCGATTAGACTTGAGATTTTGAATAGTCAGGTTGTTTTATTGTGGCGCTGTTTCAGATAGAACTTTGTAAAATTGTAAATTAATTAAAAATATGTAGGTATAAATAGGTATATCATGAATTTTTTTACTCTCAGTCACTCTCAATAATTCTGTTTTTTTTGCATAAAGTGCCTACTTATATGAATATCAAGTACCTTGACAAAAAAATTCCAATAATAGACATTTCTCTAGCATTTTAATTAACTAAATAAGAAAACATCTGATTGCGTGTCTATTAATTTCAAATTGATTTAGGTACAACTTTTCGTAACATATTGTCTTGAAATTTGCAGTTGCCTTGAATTTAAAAAACAGAAGATTATAGTGGCTTTATTGTGATGAAAGGGTAGGTACTAATGAAGTAATTTACTTAGTTTTTTATTATCCTTTTTCTCTTAAAATTTGTTGTAAAAAATATGTTTTTGGTTTCGAGTCCAAGGAACTTTTGTTTTTGGATGACAAAATAATTTTTGTCCCCAGATGCTGAAAGAGCTAGAAATTTTACATTCGGAGACGTGGTTGAGTTATTTCTTTATATTCAAGATCATTTGCAGGTCGAATTTCCTTCTCACACGCGTTGGTATCTTGTCAGGATGGCGAAATATCGGAAAGTGACTTCTGCAAAAGTTTTTTCTGTCATTGGGGACCATTATCTGATGACCTTGAAATTGACATTGAAAGCCATGTTCAATTTTATTTCAACTCTTATGTTTTGAAGGTAATACATTTGGATGCCCTAGGATGGATCATGCCACACATTCTCTTTCGGGGCAATGTTACTATGTCCAGCATATTCTGAAGTAGCAGAATTTGAAATACCTCCATTGTGAAAACAATTATTCTCAAAGATGAAGTCTATAGTTGCCATTTTTATGCTCTTCTAATAAGGAAGACCAGATCTCATGAATACGAAAACCATCTTTTTACTGGTTGAGAGCCGATTCTAATGATTTTTATCAAATGACTTCCAAGGACCAATCCAAGGACACCAAGTGGTGGTCTCCGGTGACCCTAACAACTTTTATAGAGGTAATTTTCTTGATATCTCGCTATCTTTACGAGATACCAACTTGAGAAATTCAAGAAGGAGTTTCAAATGAGCTAACTTCGTTACACGGATATCGGATTCAGATTTAGCGACCCTAAAAACGTATGGCAATGGTAGTCTATCACACATTGAATTTTTTGCCATGAGGCTGTCAGAAGCCCAAAAGAAAACAAAAAAGTGTTGACAAATGTGTTAAAATTTGGCTCAGTGCAGTTCCTTTATTAGCACAAAAAAGTAAGAAATGTTTGCTGATTAAATTCGTTTCACCGCTAAGGATAACGAGCGGAAAAGTGTCCTGTAAGAGGACACCGAAAGAGGATGAATAATTCCCGTAAAAGCGACGAGCTGTCTGCGAAGTCGTTCGGGAGGTGTAACACGAACCTCAGCACTTTTGTCTCTGCGATAATAGAATAGAGCGAGTTCAAATTGACGTAATTAACTACCTATATTAGCTAATGGCCCCGTCCTATCGACAGAGACGTATCGTTTCACTCATTAGGGACCTTTTCGTCTAGTATTTAAATTATCTCCGCCTCGCCGTCTTTATAGTCTCTAGAGTAGACTCCATGGACTGTATTGGTGCTTCATTAGGAGACTATACAGGGGGCAGATGGAAAATGCAGTAGATATAGAGATGTAACACATTGTAAAGAGGAAACCAGTCCAGGAAAAAATAAGATCTATCAAGATTTTATCAGGACATAACCTAGATCGCCCTCAAACAATTCACAATAAGATAATCAAAGTAAATAAAAAACTTTGATTCTCTTAAAATGATCCTAACACACTATATTCCTTGGAAATACATAGCATTGAAGGACGCAATACCCACTAATTGAATATCTACGTACCGTAGCTTAGTAATAGCATACAATATCGTCTAGGCTCATTCAATTTAATGATTGTCCGTTATCATTTAATTAAAACCGATCAAATACATATAGGTAAGTTCTGGGACATTGCCAAGCTCCTGGCGACGCTGTACTAGCATACAAATCTTAGCTGTAATTGATATTTACTCGATGCTTGAACGAAGCAAGCTGAAATCGGTGGACCTTAAAATTGAGTGTTGATTAAATTAATTATTGGGGAGATCCTCTTGCCTACCTAGCCTTGTTAATTGGAGGCAGAATAGTTTTAGTGGTAGGATTTCTGATGTAAGACAATTTGAATAGGAAAATGGAAACGCTTTGATCTGTCCTATGATTTCAGGCCTGGCGGGCTAGTTAATTAACGGAAATTAACTATAAGTAGTTATTAGAAAATGCCAATTAAGCTTTGTGTCAAACTTGCGAGAAGCTTGTGACATTTACGACCAAAGTCGATATCTTACGGAAACACTTTTGTACAATCGTTCTGAAATAGAAAAACGTGACGGTTGAATGAAAGTGAAAAGAAAAACTTATTCTTTAATGAAATTTTCTGCTGCATAATCCCACTTCCAAAAATAATTATTTCTCATATATTTTTCTTTTTCTTCGTCCCGTCCTTCTTTCTTTCATATTTCTCTGTTATGCCTATAATCCATAAAAATAATTATAGATACATTAGACTGTTGGTGGTCTTGGACAGCAATTATTTTTCTGACATTTGTATTAGTACGTTTTATTTTATATTGTATTTCTAATAAATAAAACAGTATTAACTCGAGAATGGTCTGTTGCTGGAATGGACCTGTGTTAAAAACTGTTATCAGCGGCATGCACAATGAGTCATAAGACCTGAATAATTACTATTTAATTGCATGTTATTGTAGATTTGCTATCTAACTGTGGTTTTTCCATTGAGCAGGTGTAATTTTAAATAAATAAGTAAATCAGTGGCAAATCTGTATTAAAAAAAAAACAAAAATAAATTACAAAAATCAATAACCATAGTTTATTGTTTTATCTCATTAAAAGTATTTTATACTGATAAAAAAATTACAAAGCGTGGGACTCCACACTAAAAAAATATATTGTATGTATTTCAAAATCTGCTTGTTTTTTCTAGAGGCTGTAATGAGATATCGCCCCTTTTCCCCTCTGTAGAATGAGTTTTTTCACTTTATGCATGAATTAAACATATTAAAGTTGAAATTGCTGTTGCGTTTCCCTGTTTACTTACCTACATGCATTTCTACTTTGTTACAGATGATCGTGAGGGTGTTTGGAGACGGCGCCCCCACGGATGTCCCAGTCACCCCCGAGACCACTACCTCCGACGTTATCGAGTGCTGTCGGGATCCCGGCGACGAGTCCTGCGACTTGATAGCGGTCTGCCCAGAACACGGAGGTGAGTGATGAAAATTTAATTTGTCAAATTTAGGAGCATCTCAAAATTGGAGCTACAATAATGATTACTCTCAATTGCAGTTAAGAATACGTGCAGTAAAAAATAGTTCAGCGTGCAACTTCTTAACGGTTTTCACTTCATCGATGCCAAGAATTAATTTAGTAATAATAATCAAAGTCCTTATTTCTTCGTAATTAAGGAGAATTATGAAGAAATAAATAAATTGGTTACATGAAAAATAAAATGTTTCTTATAACTTATGAATTAGGAAAATACGTTTATATCGAAGATCATCTCATAGTGTAAGAGGTTGTGTTGCACCTCTTATATTAACTCGCTAACTATGAAGTCGCTTCATCAAGAAATTGGAGGACAAGTGTAATACACCAAATCTGCTGTCAAATAACTTCATGAATTTATTCATCAAGTTCTTGACGAATTAGAGCATGTTCTAATTTTCGTCAATTTCTTCATGAAGTTCAGAAGTACCAACCCAACAGATTTCCAGACTCAGATCAGTAATGAGGTTATGTTATTGGAATATGTAAATAATTGTGTGGCGTCGTACTAGTTTTGCATTGTTTTTACTGATTTGTTACTTACAAAAACTAATATTTATATAATATGTGTCAGAACGGTACCGCTGTTGTATCACTACAATTATGAGTGGAAAGGTGACATTTTTGAAATTTATTTGCTTCTTTTATTCATTGGTAGAACTGATTCATACGTCAAAAAACTTGACAAAGTCTGTAGCAGTGTAAAACCACACTGTTTACCAATAAATTAGTGAATTAATTCATGAAGAACTTCGTCAATTTATTCATGAATAAATTGTCAATGTAAATAGCTATAATAGCTGTTTTTAAATAGAATAGAGTGAATATTAACTAATTATAAGAACATGTCTTAAGAAGTAAACTTTAATTAGATCTTTCAAAAAGCCTGTTTTTTAAGTTGCTTTAAAGTGGGAGACAGTTTCTAACTTTAAGGTCATAGGTGAATTATTATAAATTTAACTATTATTTCAAGCTACGAAATTATAATAAACAATTTTCACAGTTGATAATGCTGAAAATTGTTAAAATAAGGCCGACTTTGTGAGCATCTTTCGACCATTAGAAAAATGATGGACAAATTTTGACGACGGCTTTGGATTTGTCTTGCTAAATTATACAAAGTTCATTTATTAGAAGAAAAACTTTTTTTGGCTGGCTAAAACAAGAAAATGAATAAAAATTTCAGATTCTATCAACTATGACAGGGTTATTTGAAGGTCAGATCACAAAAATTCGTTACGAAGATAATTTTCCCAAAATCTACATTACCTAAACTTTCATTTGACTCATAGTTCATTTTTCTACCTCAACTCTAAGTCGAGATATTAATTAGTCCAAGTTGTGGATCAAGAGCTTGAGTCGCGTTCTAAGATTCTATATCTCAAATCAAGAAGACTTCTGTTTCATTTCTCTCTGTCTGATTAAAGTGTTTTTGTCCATATCGCTATATATGATCGTCTTGGTATCCCTTCTTGTTTCCAGATTCCTGTTCAACGGGTCCGAAAATATGGGGTCCTCCCACGACGTTACAATCTTTAAGCATATTCGAAAGTAATCAAAGGAGCCCGCACTTTTCTTATGGGAAGTGGCTTTCGGCCAATTTTTTTGAAACTTTGCAGATTGATAGTTCTTAACATGTAGATCAAAAGTCTCAATGGGCACAAAGTGGCCGAAAGCCACTTCTCATGAGAAAAGTGCGGCGTCCTTTTTGAGTATTTTGGGGGCATTTTCTCGAAAATAGTTGGAGCTGACACTAAACTGACATCAGGCTCATGTTCAGCGGATTCGATAATAGTAACCAGTACCAAACTACCATGTAGATAGAAATATAGTCCTATATATCGAAATGTTTTTTTTTTTTTTGTGGACTCTCAAATTAGACTCCTANCAAAGGAGCCCGCACTTTTCTTATGGGAAGTGGCTTTCGGCCAATTTTTTTGAAACTTTGCAGATTGATAGTTCTTAACATGTAGATCAAAAGTCTCAATGGGCACAAAGCCCCAAATCCTCCCCTCCCCCCCCCCAAAAAAAAAACTGACTCGAAGTAGCGGGGAGTTTACTTGTCGTTTTATGAAAAAAGTTTCAAATAAAAGTTTTTTATTTCAATGAAATCTAAAAAAAAACTATTGTGTTTTTTCGAAAAATCAATGGTTTAGCTTTAAAACTCCATCAAAGTTTAACACAGAGTATAGGTATGGTAGCTATAGATACACACGTGTGTTAAGTTTAACAGCGTTTTACAGATTGAATATTACTTTTTCGAAAAAAAACACATATAAACTTTTTTTAGATTTTGTCAAAATAAATAACTTTTACCCGACATATTTTTTCAAGTGGGGTAGTTTGATAGTTAAAAATGTGGTTGTTTGGGGTCGTTGTTGGGTTGATTAAAAAAATTAATTGTTTTACATGCAGAAAGTAGTTAAATCCCCCCGCTACTTGGAGGCAGTTTTTGAGGGGCAAGGGGTGGATTTAGGGATTTGTGCCCATTGAAACTTTTGATCTATATGTTAAGAACTATCAACTAAGCCACTTCTCATAAGAAAAGTGCGGCGTCCTTTTTGAGTATTTAGGGGGCATTTTCTCGAAAATGGTTGGAGCTGACACTAAACTGACATCAGGCTCATGTTCAGCGGATTCGATAACAGTAACCAGTAACGGGGTCTGTTCAAAACAACATACCATAATTTTTGTTTTGTATGCATGTATAGCTAACTAAAAAGCACGGTGTATCAAAATTACACACAACTGTCAACATTGATATCTTTTTTCCTTAAAACTGGATTCTTAATTTTTGACCTCTTGTAAACTACCCTGTAGATAGTAATATAGTCCTATATATCGAAATGTTTTTTTTTTGTGGACTCTCAAATTAGACTCCTATTTTCTCGATGACATTTGAGGCTTTTACATTTATACATTTGATAGATGAATTTGAGAGATCCCCCTGAACAACGTCACCACCTTTTCCGCTGTAATAGGTTGGTTAGCGGCTCAGGTGGTTTGATCTCCTTACGGGAGGAAGTACAAGGGGCCCAGTGGGGCCTAAGTGCTGTAGCTTTAAAAGCTACCCTCTCCATAACTCCAGAACAGAAAATGAACACATTCAGACTCTATATGAAAATTTCTTTTCCGCCCTATGGCTTCCGTCAAAAATCATGTCCACCGGTCTTCATTGTCTAACTATGGCATGCACTCTGTACTCTGTACCTCAACGAGTTATTCGGGCCACCCTGTACCTCAGACCTCCATCTGACTAATTAAAACACACATACATTATTGTTGAAGACCCTTTTCAATTTACCTCTCCGTGTGACGTCTCCTGGACGACCTCAGCTAATTTAGTCCTGGGGGGGACCCGACCTTGTCTCGTTCTTCAACAAGACAACTCGGCGCTCCGCGTGATATATAATACTTTCCTTCTGCTCCAGTCAAATGTCATTAATCAGACAAAAAAACCTCTCAGAATTGGAAAAGTTAGGCGGGCCCGAGTTTCGAGATATAGACAAAAACTTGTGTGATTAATATGTGTGTGTTAGTTTATGGGCGGGGCTACGCGTCGAAGGAAGTGACATTTATGAAGTGATTTCCTGAAAAAAGTCGTAGAAGGCCTCTAGTGCAATATACAGGGTGTATTTAACTATAGGAGTACAAATTTCACCACACGGAGAAAAGTTATATTAAAAAAATTACAATTTCATGTATACCAATATGGAGAAAATCTCAATAAAAAAGATACAAGGTGCGAAAGGTATAATAAAAATAATTCTTTTATTTCCGAGTTTTCAAAGATATTTGAACCAAATTTTGCGCATACGAACATGCATCCATAGGGTCATAGAGCCAGTAAAAGAATTCTGTGACCGTGGGTAAAAGTAAACAGACATCATTTTTGAATGAACCATTTAATTTTGAGCAAAACTTGTCTCAACGAAATATAATATAATGTATGTGCACAACGGGCTCGAACAACATTATTAATTAATTTATTTACACGTGACAGTGTACCGAGATTCAGGGAATGCGAGATCCATAGCAAAATTTGGAATGACTTTATCTATTATTAAATTAACCCGAGACTCTAAAACTAAGTAGACTGCTCAATGTGGAACCCAAGGAAAAACTACCATTTTTTCGGAGATCTCTCCTGAATTCGACACTTCGCTTCGACACGCCCATTTCTTGGGTCCAGACGTTTCTGTTCTTATCTTGTTGATGGGCTCCCTGAATATAGGGACGCTTTGGTATACTATGTTAATAATTACCTAATTGACTGGACTTACATTTATATAAATAATTATGTGACAAACTGAACTTACAAATAACCCTAGCCTTCCTCTAATGACTCCGTGTAGCTATACGGGACGGATTAGTCAATCTCATTTAATCTATTCTTATAGCTTGCAAAATCCGCCTAACAACCAGCTATTTGATCTATTATTATTATTATTCTAACCACTTCTAACAACTTATTCTTGGAATTCCTACGTTCTTTGGAATGCATTTTGCGCGTTATATGAAATATCGATTTTTCTCTTTCTCTTGATACCAGATGCTCAGCACATGGCCTCGACGGTCTAAGTGAACTTGTTCAAAAATACTGTTAATTTTCATGAAGCCTTCTCTGAAGGACGGCCTTGTGGCGACGCTAAACCTACTTGAAAACTTTTAACTTTGCGATAAATTAGTGTTGACTGAAATATTTTACTTTTTGGCCCATCCGCTCCGAGAACTAATAAATAAGTTACTACGCGTCCCGATTTTTGTTACACTGTAGAAGTAATCAAAATATGAAGCATACAAAAATACAGGTTGAAACAAAGGACTAGTACCCCTCAAAACATGGCTCTTTATTTATTGGTCGTGTGCCAAATAAAAAAAATATTAAATTATGTAATCAATCAAAGAATCATATTGTATTCTGGCTTTTCTAACTCTACCTTGACAAAGATGTAAAAACAGGTACTACAGAGGGATATCACTATTTCCACATTTTATTAGGATGATTTCTTCAGGTAGCCTCAAAGCGAATTGCATTGACAAACATTAATAGAACAAAATTATCCATAATAAACACAAAACTTGCCGTTTCAAACGACATTGTCAAAAGTATTGAGTGTGATTAAATAAATATGAATTTTACTTTACCAATATTTACCCTTTTTACAGAATTTCTTTTTAAAAAATATATATTCTGTTATTAATCCATGTACTGTACTTTTTATAAAAAGTTAATTCAAATAAGTTTAAAATATTTTGTCGTAAAAAATGTTACCAAATGAAGTAAAAAATAATATTGTAACACCCTCAGCGCCAAAAAAAAATGTAAAGTCGAAGCGAGATCTTTATCCTTCACCTAAAGAAGTGCATCTATTGAATTAGAAAAACAACCCTAATCTTTTAAAAGCTTTTAAAACGGATACTGTCAGCGTCGATCGCGAGGGCTTTATTTATCTGATCGTGAAGGACTTCCTCTCTAAATTTCCTCGATGCTTATCCAGGACGCTGAATTTAAAACGTCTGGAAGAGGATAAAAGGACGAGACCACTTTATACAAGAACTATTTCTCCTTGGTAGTACGATCCGTTGACAAACTACACTGAGAAAAAGTGTGTCGATAGCGTTGTTCTCTATTCTCTTCTCTCTAATAACTTTATTGTTTCTTTTCCATCATCTTCCTCAGCTGTTATCTCTTTTCTATTCCCCCTCTATTATCCCTTTATTACATATTCCTTCATTCTTGTATCTTCTCCTGTTTTTTACCCTTCCGTCTCTCATTTTTCTTCTCTATTATTTCGCGTTCCCCTCTGTTTCTCCTTTATATTGTTCTTGTTCTCGTTTCTCATCTTCTAAAAATCCTCAACAGTTTTGGTCACACATACAGTCAAATATGGGAATCTCGAACTCACATAACCACATTGGTATCAAACACTGATATCGAAATCCCTCTTCAGTTTTAGCGCTTAGAGCAAAATATTTAATATTGTTTTTCAGGTCGTTAGGAACTTGCCAGAACTCGTCTTGTTCTTAAGTGTGTTGACAAATCGCAAGTCGAAAATTATAGACCTATATTAATGATCAAATTTTTCTAACCTTTTTGAAATAGCTTCTATATTTACCCCTCCATTCGTAACTGCATTTCTCCATACAACTATACAACCTCCATAGTGACAGAGAAATTGATCTGTATTTGCAGAATATGTAGCCCATATTCTAGGTAATGGAGGACAAGTGGTTGTAGTATATAAAGATTTTTCAAATGGTTTCTACAGGATTGACATCAGGATTCAGTTTACTTTCACATTCAGTTCACTTACCTCTAATTCAACAAAATTTAATTTAACAACATATGTAGTTCAATTAATATAGCAAGAAAGTCAGTGTCAATAGCCACAGTTAGATGACCTGCTCACTTAAGCTACTTAATTTTCACCTACCACTAGTGAATTTTTTTCTCAGGGTACCAGTGACTTCTGGAAGACCTCAGGGTTCAACTCTTAGCCCCTTGCTGTTCAATCTATTTATTAATGATTTTGACAATGTAATTAACTGTTGTAAATTGATTTATAGAAATTACTTAAAGATGTTTTCAATTATAACCTCCTTAAGTGATAAAAGTTGCAACATATTTACTGGAAGTTTGTAAAAAATAAACAGCATCTCGATGTAAGGTCCTTAGTTTTTCAAAGAAATTGTCTTCGTGAATTCAATTATGGGATTATCCCGATGTAATTCATGTAAAGATTTAGGCACAAATTCAGTCACTCTGGATAACAATTCTAGGCCAGAGTTAATAGAACATCCACGGCGAGACAGTTCCCCAGAACAACGCGGCGGATCGAAATCACGTACCAGCTATGACAACGGTTCATGAATATCAATCTGCAGCCTTTTGTTGATTCGAATAACACACAATATGCTGGGGATTCGAAATAGTTCGCGGCGCAGTTTTGTTTCAACGGGTATGAGTTGGTCGATGAATGAATTTATTAAAGTGCATTGCGGTTGCAAGCGAAATTTGTTCGGCAAAAAAGTTATAGAACGGAAAATTTGACACGCCAACCGTATAAATTTCCAAAAACATATTGCAAAGGTGGAATTTGTCTTATACTTACTTTATATTTCTGTAATTAATATTACAATAGAAATAAACTAGGACCGTATTTTAATTAGCTGCCAAATATTTTTTCGTAAAACAGAAAATTTATAATACACAATGTATGTGTGTTTCAAAACACGTGTAAAAGTGTACAAGTTTGAAATCCCAGACCACCTTTGATGCGGTTCTTGTAAACGCAACGGCATATAATTATACTGACACTCAGCATATAGCACGGCGACTTTTTCCCTGTCGACGAACAACACTTTTTGCCTCACCTTCGAGTTAACTACGTATGAGAAAAACTCGGTTACGGCGAAATTAGGCACCGTAAACTCACCGGTTCGAACACGACGCGCACTGCAATTAAATAAATAATTGCCCGTTTTATTCGGGATTTCGCGTGTTTCTGGATTTAGACGTGAGAAATTGGAATAGCGTGGGAATGGGTATAGGATTCTTCGATTTGGCGCCCTGCTACTGCGATGGTACCTAATTTATTTAAATCATCTAATGTACAGGGCGTAAAGAGATAGATGCGAAAAAAATTAAAGATGTGATTCCTCTTTGAAAAGAGGATGTTGTTATTAAAATTTAGTATTTTCAATATTGTTAGCGTTTTCACTATGTTTTATGATTGAATATGAGTTTTTAGTTTTATGTTCAATTAATTATCCAGTTTGTAATACGTATACCTAATGATTTGCTTTTCAATGAGGCTTAAAGAACACTTATTAGTCCTTAAAAAGTCTTAATATTTTAAATTTGTTGGTTTTGTCTGCCTCCATATCTACTGATATCATATGATGTAGGATCCAGATATGTGGGCTAGCGGATAACGAATGATATGACGTCACAACATTGCTTCTATGCGTTTTCCCGCGCTCCGTTTTTATGAATTATTTTGGTGAAGAGATTGTTGAAAAAAATCTGTTTTTTGCGCATTAACTATGATGTATACTTCCTGAGCATGAAAAAAAATGCAAAATTGAGTCCATTTCATTTGTTTTGTTGTAGGTACATTTCTCAAAAATAATTTTTTTTACTTAAACATTAGTTCATTAGTAATTTAATAATTTGAGGCTATTAAAGGAAAACTAGAATCTACCTGTCTAACCCGGAGTTAACTAACGGTCATTTAAAGCGTCATACACTGTAACTACCCGACCTATTTTTCTCTTTCCAGGAACCGACGCTGTGCGAACGTAAGTTCTGATATCGATTCAGGGCAAACATCACGCAATTGATTGTACATAATTCATTGGAAAATAGACCGTACGATAATGTTGCCAACATATCAAACGAACATAAAATAAACAAAAGTAGTTCGTACCGCGCCACAAAAGATATGTTCGTGCCTGTCGCTTGATGATGATAATCTAGGTATATCGGGGTCGTACGAGACTAATTTTCTTTTGAGGTCGCAGCTTGCTATTTTACGTTTTACAGAACAACACTGACTTGTATTTCCTTTCCTAGTTTTTATGTAGTACAATAAATAAAATTATGTTACACAGAGGCTGTGTTCCAAAACACTTAAATTAAAAAACGAAAACGGTTTGTCGTCAATTTATCACGAAAGATAGCTTTGCCGCATATTTATTGGAAATTGACGGTTTATCTTTCCGTTTTTAATCATTTTTGATAGTTTAAATTTGTTTGTTTTTTCGTTTTTCTGTAGTTAAAAATACCATATATTGTTAATTCTATTATTATTGTTAAATCTATTATTATTCATCATTTGGTATTTGTAGCCAACAAAGATCCAAGTTCACACAACAATCTTCAGAGTTCAACTTTGGAAACTAAGCATTTTAGGCCACATGTTTATAGAAAGTTTTCTTTGTAAAATCGCCCCAGCAGCCGTCTGTTAAAATATCCACGCGTTGTTTTGGAACCAGTGTGGCTTAGATTATATATAATTGTTTTATAAAAACATATAAGGTTTTGTGGACTGTATTTTGTATGGGAAAATGCGATTTCTTCAATTTACAATAACGAGTTTTTATTATTTAATGAATGGGGTTTACAGAAAAATAACTTTTTTACAGAAAAATGACTTTTTTATATTACTAATGACAAGATAGACATACGAAGTCTGAAAACAAACAACTCAATCTTTTTTTACGTTTCCAACGTTCTTTATATTATTTTATTTCTATGTACACTCGGTTCCAATTCTCAACAATAATATTTCTTAATATTCTAAAACATGAAAAATTTCCCCAAAAACATCACATTGAAATTATATTAATAAGTTGTCGATGAAGTCTTTATTTATTACTAGACATCGGAAACTTTGTGGCGATAATCAAATAAACAAACAGTAGTTTAGTGTATTATGTTAGTAAGCTGCAATACGCGTTATAGTAGCAGAAATAGGCTAATCTGGGGTCAAGCCGTGTGTCGCTTAGCAAAAAAACCTGGATTGTCCAAGCCAGGCCAACAGGATGCATTAGAGTGCCGCTAGATACGTATCGAATAAATTGATCGATGCGAAGCTTCAGATCAGACATATATATATATATTATTGTACAGGGTGTCTCAAACTCGATAGTATGGGCCTACTGTGAGGATACAAAAAATTTAAATAAAATATGGGACACGTGATGTTAAATGAGATGATGTAAGGTCCATTTTCAATCGAAAGTAATATCTTTGGGATTTGACAGAAACGACTAATGAAGTCATCAAACATACCCAATTATTTTTCCTGTTAAAAAGCTCTCTTTTTTCTAGTAAACTTCTATTAGAGAAATTGTTCTGTATTACTTTCCGTTTAAAAGTTATAAGCAATATCGTCCTAAAGAGTCTCAAAAGAAATACCACTTAAAAAATCACATTAGCGGTGGAAGGATCAAGTAGTCGTTGGAAAATAATTGAATGTTCGTTGTTTAAAATGCATAAATGTCACAAAATACTTGTCATTACGCAAATGTTTTCTCATTCAGAAAGATTGATATGTTGCTAATTTACGGCGAGTCACAATAAAATTCAAGGAGAGCTGTAGAGTCATATCGAGAAAGGTATCCAGAGCGCCTCATTCCTGATGATAGAACCTTTACAAGATTGGAGGCGACCTTGCGACTTGCGACGAAATGAAAATGCATTTTCTGTTCGGAAAAATCAAATAATTGACCGAAGGGTAAGAAGTAAGAGAAGAAAGAGTAGGTACATTTATAAATAATGGTTGTGTCACTTTTTGTTTGAATAAAATTACATAAAAGAGAACCCGACCTACAGCCAAACCTGTCCCACATTGCAGCCGTCCTAACATTTGCGATCTCTATTTATTACCTACCTAAATGCTATTTTTTTTATTTTATTATTTTTGAACTAAAAAATTAACACAAAAAGTGTGATTGTTTCTGTACTCTTACCTGAAACAGTTTTATGTTTTGTGAATTTAAATACATTATATAATTTACTTATAATAAATCTTAGATATTCTGCATTATTCATTCACACAAAGGTTTAAGTAGTGTATAATTGATTACAATTTTAATTTAATTTTCGCCGAAAATCAATGAACCATTCACTTCATCAGACTGTCAAGAGGAACAATTTAACTGTACTTTTCAAGCAATTAAATATTGAATACATAAAGTCCACCTTTAGATAGATTGAACAATTTTCAGTATGAATTAACCTTAATTACTGTACAATTTCGTTTTAATTCAACGATTTACAAAGTTGCTCAATGCAGCCGGGCGAACGAATTATAAACGATTATAATTTAAATTCGCGTTGATGAGAGCAACACGGAATACAACTTTGTTGCCTCGTTAGTGGATATCGGATCGTTTAGCGTCATTCCAGAGACAGTTGTACGTAAAAATAATTTAAATTCGTTCTATATACGCAGCATATTTGTGGATGGGTGAAAGGACTCTTGCAGGAGACAAAAATGTTGATTTTGAAAAATAGCCCATTAAAACTAAACTCTGCTTGTTTGTGAAAAATTGTGATTTTATTGTAAAATCTAGTATGACAAAACATTACTAAGAGTTTTTCAAAATGAAAAACTAAGTGTTTGTACCTCCTATGCTTTGAAATGCAACTAGTTTATTTCTTTGTGTTTGTGTTTATGAGAGTTTTTCCCTTGACACTTGTGTTGTATTAGTACTGACGAGTATGATAGTCTTGTGCCTTGTTATCACTGTTTATTTTGGACTGGGCTGAACCATTAAAAAAGTTCTCGGTTTTGATTTATAAATTTTTGTATGTACGATTTGTTGAAGTGTTTTTATTAATTTATAATAAATGGAATGATATAGCTATCATCTGCATATTAGACAAAAGTATGCAAATTCGATGTGTACTAGTATACGAACTGGCCAGAATACGGCCTGGTTATTGAAGTACATGGTACCTGGGTGGACGTCCGAACACACGGTACGCTGGGTCTGCAAGAGTCTTGTAGCGAAGTCCGTGTCGAGATCGGAAGATTGGCACTCCAGGAAAAACACTTTGAGACCATTTGCGATGAATTGTTGATCTATAAACTATTTTGGTTAATGCTAAGGTCTTGGTTTGTTTGGAATAACGTAAACTTTGCTCTAAAAGAAATTCGAAGGTGTGTTGAAAAATTTCGTGCCTTTGTAGGATGCCGGCAGTAGGGAAGAAGTAGGGATATGCGAGGTCAGCATCGTTTGCTATGGCTGTTTTGGTGGCATTTGGGGCTTTGTAGGAAGGTTTTCCAGAAATTTTATTAACGGGTGAAGTTTCGTTTTCCCTCCTGTGCCTTCCGATATGCATCGTAGATCATCTGTGACATTTTGGCTATGCTTTTGTAGTTTTGGCTGGATTTGTGTCCTGTGGATGACTTTTAAGCGGCTTTTTTAACGAATTTGGAAACGTGGGTGAAATCCGAATTCGCTCGTACCTCATACTACGACAATACATTAAAATACCTCAAAACCTTTCGAGAAATTCCTAATTACATCGAAAATTTCGAAATGCGTTGAAATATCTCACAAACGTCAAAATACCGGGTAATATTTTCAAACAATGCATTTCATTCATGTAATACTTTGAACTACTCTGTAAATGTTAGCATTTATCATTTGTTATTGACATTTAGCCTACAGGGTTATTGGCCTTTTACTACCGTAGATATTTCGATTTATTTACAGGTATTTTGAAGCTTTCGAGGTGCTTCGCAGTTTTTGGATGTTTCTGACATATTTCTGTCCTATTTAGATGTATTTTGAATGTGACTGACGGATCTTGAATAATTCGATCTATTTTACTGTAGTTAGCAGCTAATTTGAAGAATTTCTATGCAAATCTAAAGCTAGTTTGATGCATCTTGTATTTAAAACTGTTTTAATTCATTTTAACGCTTTCTGAAACTATTTCGATGTACTTTGACATGTTTTGTAGTGCTAATGTCATTTGAAAGCCATTTCGAGGAATTTTTATTATTTTGAAGCTCATTTGAGGTATGGTAGTATGCTCTGAAATTATTATTATATATTTCCAGGCTCTGTTGAAGTATTTGCTTTTATGCGGAAGTATTTTTAATAGAACATTTTTTGATATATTTGTAATTTTTCACTGACTATCCTTTATGGACTTATAGGTTTTTGGGATCTAAAGTTGGAATCAATCCTAAATAAAAAATTTCTAATTTCGAGATGACTTCAGGGAAATGATTGTTTGGAAGGACCATTTTTTTATCAATAAAGTGTCGTTTCGATGTGAAACATTGCAAAATATTATTACGAACATATTCAGAATGAAAGATGAGAAAAATCTAAAATCAACCAAAACATCAAAGTAGTTCTAGAGCATTAAAATCTTTTATTATGAGAAACTTTTTTAACTGCGTGTGGTATCTTATACAGAAATGACAAAGCTGGCCATTTTTCATCGACATCAATTTTTTTTGTTTCTTACTAGAGTCGTCTGAAACGACAAAAATCAAACAATCCTACCATTGTCATGGCTACGTACATTTTTCAATCATCAATATTTCTTACCAATAATTCAAACCCAAGTTTTTTATTCGAAATGCGACTTTTTATTTCTTTTTCAAAGGAGACATTACGTAAGAGGATTCCTCTAAGTGGCGGGCCCACCAAAGCGAGGAGGATGAGGTTACAAATTGCCGCCATTAATTTTTCCAATAAACTTTATTGTTAAACCGCGGCGTTCGGGAGGCGGGGGCTAGATAAACATCTGAAGCGAAGTTTTAAGTAAATGTCTCCCGACTGCAGAGCGGGTAAAAAGTTTCTCGATAATAATAGCTGACAATTATCGTCTAAGGGGACGCCTAAATTCTATTATGGCGAGATCTTGAGATATTCTTTGATGAGTTGGGATGAAAGGACGCCTTTGCGCTTTAAAATTGGCCTTTGTCGAGACCAGTGCGGACTGTTACAATGAGACAGATATAAAAGGAAATTTTATGCTAGGGTAAATAAGTATTTATACAGCTTTAAAGGACATATACCAAAGCATTGTATGTTTTGGCGAAGGCGCGGGTTACATGACTAAAATTATTTTTCAGTCCCTTGAATGTTATTTCTCAAAAACGTTTTCAGTTCTAAGTTAAATTAATTATAATTATAATTATAATCTCCATCTCTGCCTTCTCACTTAAAGCTTTAAACTTTTAACCTGTTTAGAGAGTAGAATGCGCCTTGTTGAGCTCGTCCGTAGCTTACTTGACACGATGGCACTTTTCCATGAGGCTTTCGACTGAGCATTTTTGCACTGTTTAGTGTTTGAGTACTTTTTGCTTTGTATTCTTGCACTGCCTTTATGTTTGAGCCATTGAGCTCTTGTGTATAGGGCGCATGTCTGTAATGTGAATGACATGACATTTGGACATTAGATACAGAACTTAGGTCGGAGCTTGAGCTCACAACAATGAATATAAAAAGTTTATTAGATATTATTTGTATCTACGTTGATTACATACAGGAGATTTATACAATCCAGCGATAATGAAACTAAAGAGTCGTCTCAGTTAGGCCTGGTCCTGATTTATGATCTATAAATTACCAGGGTCAACGTTCAATCACACCTCTTGATGACTCCGCCAGATTCCCATTGCCGTTCCTGGGATAATCTTGATCTGTCGTCAGGTGTGGTTTGACTTTTGATTTCAACTATCTCTTATCGTTGGTGTGTTTGATGGTTGCTGAGCAGTTTCTATTGAATTTCGGGTTGTTTTCCCAGAAAATTCAGAACATCTGCCAACCATATCGGGGTCTAACGGTGTGGTCTGCTCTGACCTCAAGTGTCTAAAGCGGTTTCCAGTTCCGTGGGCAGCACTGGCATTAGAAAGATCAGTGAAAATCTTGATTCTTTACAGTCTGAGCAGTTTGGGTATCAGATTCGAGGTTTTCGGATATGTACTACTTTGTTTAAGTGCTTTTGAAGCCCTTTCTCTACAAGTAACTTATTGGAAACATGTGTGAAATTTGAATTTCTCGAAGCTTCTCATGCGACACTATTATTACACAATTTCACTTACGGAGAGACCATACATTACTTCCAATCCTCTTTAAAATTTAGTGTTCAGTGAACATAACAAGCCATCATATATCAAATACAAATTCGACAAGTTACGGCCGATTTATCTTATGATTTATACTACGAAGTTGTTTAATCTCGTCGGTTACAGGGACCTATCGCTCCGCGTAACTTCCCAGGCGCCGCATCAAGGCAATGGACCGAAAATCAAAGGTTGCCAGGACATGTCATGTGACTAATACAATGTACGTGCCGGTGTCCTTAATGCGGCCCGCCCCATCCCCAGGGACTCCTCCACCCTTTTCCGGGAAAGAACTTTGGCGGGTGTCCTGACAGGTACATGCTCGGTTTACCAGGCACGTGCAGCATTAATGATGTTAACTATCTGTTAAATTGTTCCGTATTCTCTAGTGTCAGAACAGTAAGCAATGAAATCAAACCACAATTTATGCTATGTCTTTATAAGTAAGAACTGTCAAGTTAAAGGTGTAAATTGCCCATTATTGATACAGGAATTACTTTTTACAGCGTTCAAAGAACTCTTGCCTTATAATTATCATGTTTATCTAATAGGCAGCTTCTACACAATATGTTGTCAAGCATACGTACACGTCTGCACCGACAGTAGCCTCTGAGGAACTCCATTTTCCCTAAGCTTCGATTTATCGAACCCAACACAGCTAACCCTAATAGAGTAGTCCTATTTAAAGCCTCGCTGCTTAAATTATTAAGTAGCTCATGAGGCAGGGAAACCTACACAGGGAGAAATGCTGTGTAAAAAAATACCATATCATCAATCATTTATAAAAAGTTTCTTTGTATGATTCCACAAAAAATGTTACTATTATTGCAGTAAAAAACTAAAAATGATATTGTCTAAATATAATTAATGCAAAAATATATTGAAATTGTTAAATACTGCAATCATTCAAATTATTCTTGCTGTTCTGTTCTAGTACGAAGAAATATTTTCACCTCTCTTCCCATATGGAATTAATAGTCCAGGCGGTATCTGTTTTAAAAAAGGTATACATACTTGGGTAAAACGTATATGATCGGCGATTTTTGGTTTAACGGCTTCTAAATAACTTCAGAAATGATAATTTTTCTATGCAAATAAAAAAAGTGGGCTTAATTATTATTGCAAAAAAGTATAAAAAATAGCAAAAAAATTCATTTTTTTCTTGGATTTCTCGTCGACAACTTAGCAACTATTCATTTTAGACAAAAATGGAAGAGGAAAAAAATTTTGTAATTAAATTTTGAACACGATAGTTGTAATTCGAAAAATTTATTGTTATTCCAAAAATCGGAAAAATCATTTAAAAAATTGCAAAAAATGCTAGTTTATTTGCCAATTCTTTTCAGACTCTAATAATACCTAGGATCTTCATACCTTTCCCAATTGAACTTCTTAGTACATAGAATCATCACACCAAATTTCATCCAATTCGGCTCTATAGTTTTTATATAATAATTGTTTAATTTTATTTTAATTAAAAAATTTTTAAAATCAAATTTCTAAAAATCTAAAACGTTTGAATACTTGAAAATTTCACCACAAAAAGAAGAGCTCTCAAGCTTTAAAATTCCTTTTGAAAAATTCAAATCGGACGATTAGGTGAGCCGTGGTGATTGTTTAAACATTTGCGCAATTTTCACGCTTATAAACAATTCCAATAATTTAATGTTTTTTCAATTTTTTTTTAATTTTAAAATATGGTTTGAAAGTACTCGGAGAGACGAGTATTTAAAAAAAAAACTGATGATCCGCCCATTATTTTCGGAGTTATAGCCCGTTAAAGTTAACCATTATTTACAGCAAAACTAACTAAGATATAAAGGCTGTTTTTTGAACTAATAGGTTTGTCATTCTGAGTACTTTCCAGATATAATTTTTCAAAATTTGCAATCATGGGCGCCCCATTTAAAATGTCACTCAAAGATATTCAAGACCGCGTGAAATCAATGGGGTATCAGTGGTGGGGGGGGAGCAAACACACAGCTACTCCGATCTCTCTCTCTGAATTCTCGAGTTCAAAACTGCGACGCTCGGAAAAATTTCACTTATCTCAGCTTCTAATGGACCAATTTCGATGATTTTTTTAAATCGATGTCTCGCAAATTAAAAAATTCAATTATCATATTTTCAACTACCTTTTTTTTTATTAATTATTGGATTTTTGACAAGCCGATAAACAGTTACTTTAAAAAATGATTAATTTATTATGTTTGCCAAAATTTTTGCATATTGCACCAGGTAATACTTGTAAGTTTGTTTAAATATTATAAAATTGTTTAAACAATAATTAAAAGTCTGTACTGTTTATTCAAGTATCCAAAATATTCTTATACTTTTTTATATAAATAAAAAATAAATTTTAGATAAATGTTTTAAAAGTAAACGAACAAATTAAAATTATAATTATTCACAATTTATGTGAGTAATAATTTTTGAAAGATTTTTAGAAATTTATCGTAAACTAAAAATTAATACCTATTTTCAGTTGTTTATTTAAATAATTATATATTTAAAAAACAGCCCTTATACCCTTATAGTTTTGCTGTAAATAAAGGTTAACTTTAACGGGCTATAACTCCGAAAATAATGGGCGGATCATCAGGTTTTTTTTTTAAATACTGATCTTTCCGAGTACTTTCAAACCATATTTTAAAATAAAAAAAAATTGAAAAAACGTTAAATTATTGGAATTGTTTATAAGCGTGAAAATTGCGCAAATGTTTAAACAATCGTCCGATTGGATGAAATTTGGTGTGATGATTCTATGCACTAAGAAGTTTAATTGGATATGAAGTATTATGCAAGTGTCTGAAAAAAATTGACAAATAAACTAGCATTTTATGCAATTTTTTAAATGATTTTTCCGATTTTTACAATAACAATAATTATCTTTTCGAATTGCAACTAAGTCTATCTTGTTCAAAATTTAATTACAAAACTTTTTTTCCTCTTCCATTTTTGTCTAAAATGAATAGTTGCTACGTTGTCGACGAGAAATCCAAGAAAAAAATGAATTTTTTTACTATTTTTTATACTTTTTTGCAATAACAATTAAGCCCGCGTTTTTTTTGTTTGCATAGAAAAATTATCATTTCTGATGTTATTTAGAAGCCGTTAAAGCAAAAATCTCCGATCATATGCGTTTTACCCAACCCGAAACAGATACCGCCTGGACTATAATAAATATTAACTAAATTTTACTATAACATCAAATTTAATTTTTGTTAACACATCCCCTAATTGTGTCATTCTGTAATAGTGTTTTAGCTGTTCATGTCACGTTTTGATTAACATGGTTCTCAAATGGTTTTCCATAACAAAACTTTTTCATTTTAAGCAAATAGTCATTGCATACTTGTCTATAGTTGTATAAGTCACACACATCATATCACATATAATTGCAGTCGCGACTATGGGATTGTGACTGAAACTACTTTGCGTTAGTTCTCTATCAGATTTCACGGAAAATTCATGGATAACTACATTCAAACATCCAAGACAACTGAAAAGACGAAAAACTTTATGCTACCCGTTGAGAAATTAAACATATATTTTTTTTCGTGTTGTATACAGGATGATTCACTTTTTATGATTAGGACATTAACCATCTATAGATCTCGTCAAAATAATGTAATTTTGAAGTATACACTTTTTCTTCCAAAGGCTTCCATTTAGAGAAGCTCTTGGAAAAACATTTTTTTTTTGGTTTTTATTTATTTTTTCTTATACTATGAAAGCCATTTGTTTTATATTTAGTATAAAGTGTGCGAATGAAAAGCTCTATCGATTTTATAAATTATTGTGAAAGTAGATCAATCATAAGCGTCGCAAAATTACTCACGATAGACAATATCTTAATTTCTACGATTTAGGA
Source organism: Anoplophora glabripennis (assembly GCF_000390285.2). NCBI lineage: Eukaryota > Metazoa > Arthropoda > Insecta > Coleoptera > Cerambycidae > Anoplophora > Anoplophora glabripennis. The sequence goes on along the minus strand of NW_019416212.1, from coordinate 256,247 downwards.
TTGTTTTTTCATTGGGCGTCCATGTAAATAGAATTAGTGAATAATTAATGGCATAAAATATATATAAAACATACAATTTTTAGAAACGAAATTTTGAAGCGGGATTAGATAAAAAAAATTATTCAGATTAATCTAGCCTTATTGTCAACACTGAATTGATTAACCCATTGGTATTTATCATTGTTTTCTTAGTACATTGTTTTAATGAAAAAAACATGATATTAATAATGTTACTTTTAATCAACAGTGGTTATTAATATCAGACTCATTATTTTTTCTGTGTCCATTATTTAATTTTACGTAAATATATAGACAGGAGTGCAAATTTGTAAAGAAATACTTTTTCGAATATTTATTAAATTTACAGAAATACTTCTCTCAGTGTGAGTGATGTTTTCTCAGGATATTATTTTTATTTCCGCGAGGAATTTCAGGAGCAATTTCCAATTTTTAACAAATGTGTTTACCTTGCCGTGCGCTTCTGTTGGCCTAGATAGCAGTGGACGGCCGTCGCTATTGCGATCGAATCTAGTCAACAATCGTTATGTAGTAAGCGTCTGTCGGTCGACTTGGTCGGTAATTTCTTTCAACAAGGGCTCGAAAGTACGGTGATATAACGAGCAGTGACCAGTTCGGTTTAGTGAAAATACAAATCTAGCGTGTTGACGATAAAGTTATTTAAGAATATTCAATAACAGTTCATTCATATTCACAACCCACGAAATTTACCTACACTAAAAGAAGTAAATAATGAGTTCTTCAATTTTTCTGATTGAATAAAGTTTTCAATTCTAAACTTACATGGAATTTTGGAAAAAATAAGTAAAAACTAACATTTAGTTGTCCATAATATAGTGCCATGGGCCCAATGCTCGAATATTTAAGGGTTGTATACGATTTTCTTAGAAATCCTATTAAAATTTAGAAATTTGTGTTTTCGAATGTCGCACTCTAAAGTTTTTAGTAGAATTTGAATAAAATAATGACAAAGGTGTATTTCAATTGTTGATTAACCCATTAAATGAAATATTAAATTACTACACCTTTTAGTAGACCGTAATTACTTTCACAAAATGGTACAGGCTCACTGTACAATAGTTAAATATGAAATGCCATCGAAAAATACTGTAGATATAGACAACTGTCAATAACCATACATAGACCTACCTAATAGTGATGCCAAATTTTATTATACGATATAATTGGCAAATCGTGATATTGTTTTCGTGTGTGTTAGAAATTTGATTGCCATTAGTTTAGCATAAGATCAGGAGTAAATGGAGAAAAAAGTTACATATTACATATGGATAACATTAACCGTTTTTAAAATTCGTCCAGTTATAATATTGGGGAACTTCATCACAATATGACAACAGTGCGAATTGAATCACTAGACGTAATTCTAGGACAGCCGATTAGCGTGTGCCAATTTTTTTTATACCGAGTGACGAAAAAACCAAACAAAAAAAGCAAACAATTACGTATTGTAAAAATTTATAAATTTAGAAAATTTATACAATCAATTGTTTTTCAGTTATATTTTACGATGTCTTTTTGGGTTATTATGTCGTACTTTGTCTCCATCAGTTACAAAATTATCTTGTATTTCCTTGGCCTTCACTAGGAATTTTTGTTCTGCCTTTGTTGTTCTCGGGCTAGGCTGTATGGTAATTCTGTAACTAACGGCGAGCAGATGCGTAGGCCACGGTATAACAATTAAAAAAACATCTAAGAGTCACGTTGCACATAACATTTAAAAAAACAAAGACACACTAATGAAATAGTGGTTCACAAAATACAAAAACACTTTCAACAATCAAACTGCCAAACATCGACCGATCGTTCTGCTAACAGTGTCACTGTCATTCCGTCACGCTGTTCTCATATTGCTCGACATCAACTTTAAAAAGTTGTATTGATTAACAAGACTAGTTATTTTATTAAAACTGAACATGGACAATTAAGAAGAAGTGGTGAATATTGCTCTTTATGGTATTAGGTGCACAAAATTATGTCAAGGTTTCTTAATTGATCGGACTTTTGCATATTTTGGATATTTTGATAATTCTCTCGTAAATGGTTGGATTTAGGAACATGGGTTACATGAAAAAAACATTGCCTAAAATCGTGATAGAAACAAATTCTATGAAAATTCGACTTTTACATTGTCATTATTTGTACAACTGTGAAATTATTATTATAGATTTTCTTAAAATTTTGAACAATGTTCTATAAAGAGTGATACAATTTGTTCTTGTCACTATAATGAGAACAATGGTGCGAATTTAGATATTTTTGTTTAGTTTGATGTATATTGTCTATTAAAATTACGACAGTCAGATTTCTAACACACTGTATTCTATGTCACATTTATCTCAAAGTAACAAGTTTTTATTTATCCTATCGACTAAATGAATTTCTCTCTAGCCGGCTATACAGAGTGTTTCAGAAAGCTGTTGCCAAATTTGAGGTGGATATAGAGGACATTGCGGTAGAAAATTTTTACATATAAACCCCTAATTGGAAATGAACCGTTTTGGCCCTGGAGCAATTTCTTTCCAAAAACAGAATGCTATTTCGTTGATTTTGTAGCGGTACGCTACAATTACATTTAGTACCAGCCCCAATAAATATATTTTGCTTTCTGGGAATTTACGAGCCATATAAATTATACTTTGAATTATCCGAGATTATCCCAAATAAATGTATTTAGCAAATGAGATTAGAATAAGTAGGCTGTAAACATAAATTAGTTGTTGTTTATTAGGGTACATAAGCACAAACCGAGTAGGTAATGACCCGGATAAGTGTTGATTAGGATAGGGTAATAAGAGTAGGTACCTGGGGACAAGGATAAAAAACCGAAAACATTTCGAGGCACTAACCAGAAGTCTTGAAGTCCTGCTCGGTTGTGTCTCGTGTTACCAGCGAAATTAGTAGAATTAAGTTTTCCATGCTATTTAGAGTTTTTCTCCTCACTTGAAGACGAAACCACTTTAATTTTATCCACAACTGTGTGATAAAAACTTTATTGCACGCGTCTAATCTAGCCATGCGATGTCACGTTGTGAGAAATAGTGAAACAAATGAACAGAGCTGTAGTAAATGATCGGTCCTAATTTGAGTGTTTCACATTTGTTCTGTTTGCAACGAAATTCTGCTTCTAAGTTGTTGAAATGGACCAATTTACGTTTGAAGAGTATGTAAACATGCATCTTATTTATGGCGAAACAAGATGCAACGCTAGAGAAGCTGCACGGACAGTGATCATTGAAGAAGAGGTTTTGCATTGAACTAAAGAACAACCTACCACAAGCCGTTTTGAACAACATTATAAGTTTATTATTTTTGCGTTATCCTTAATAAAAATTACTTAAATAACGAAGCCTTCTGGGGTCAACGTTACGTTTTTGGACAAAAATTGCTTCAGGGCCAAAACAGCTCATTTCTGACTGGGGGTTTACATACAAAAATTTTCTTCCGCAATGTGCTCTATAACACCCTCAAGTCTGGCAACACCTTTGAAACACCCTGTATACAATAACGCACTAGATTCTGTTCAGTAATGGATCTTTACTCACGGCCACTTAGAAGTAATCAACGGCTGTGAACGGCTGTACCATTTTTTTTTACATTTTGAGATAAATATGACTATAAAACTATATTTTTTTGGAGAGCGTAAGATATGTGAAAATGAAATAAGAAAAGTTATATATATATATATATANACGCGGAGAGGGACCCGGAAACATCTTGACAATATATATATATATATATACAAAATTTTATCTCCTATCTTAAAACAAAGCGTTTGTTAATCTATGTTCATATATGAAGATTTTACTTAAAATTTTGTTGGTGGAATATCGCTGTACATAAAAAATTACTTTTACTGATCTAATTCGTATTCCTGATGTCGAGACATTGGTCGTGGGTAGCTGACAGGATTGGTACGAATTTAGTATTCAAAAAATGGAACAAAAATAAAGAAAACCACATGTATGAAGTGCATTAACCTTTTCATGTACGTGCTTGAAACCACTTCGATCGAATTTAACATTTCTCATGCTAGTTGCAAGCTCGAATAAAACCACTTAACGTGACCTTTTCAGTTCAGTACGATTTCTGGATTATATACACTATTTTTAGTTCTATGTACTCTTAGATGTGATAAATGGCATATGCAAGTTAGGAATAAGAAACCGTTTTAGAAAAAAACACAACCAAACCGGATTCGACCAAATTATTGCAACGTAAAGAGGGAAAAAAGAAATATTAGATGAGCATTGAATGGACTCATTTAGTTTATATATTTTTAAACTCGTAATGGGAAAGTACACGGCGTGTTAGTCTTTGTGAAAAAAATCAGAATTATTTTTCAACAATTTTTCTCTCAACATAATAGCTAATAACACCTAGAGTCGTCGTGTCGAGCCAGTCGAGTGGTGTGACGTCATAATTGCTCTGTGATGGGCTTGGACCGTATTAAATATTTTTCGAATGATAAATTATTTATCCCAGTTAATATTAAAGCTATCAATCCGATTTTTCACCATTTATGATATACAGGCTGTCACAAATTCGTTTCTCAGTACAGGAATCTCGGAAACGGTAAGAGATACGAAGTAGCTTAAATGGGGGCAAAGTTGCACAATCAAGGGACCAACATTATGCCTCTAAAAAATCAAGGCTAACATGATTAGTTTCCGAAATATTTGAAAAAAAACGAAATTTTGGAAATCCGTTTTTATTTCATTTCTGCCTTGTTTGAGATGATATTGAAAAAAGAACACTTTCTCATAGCAATTTTTGGTCCCCTATCGAATGGCATAATCAACTTTTCGTCTCTCTAGGACCATCATCAACTTTATTTTTTAAATACAATCCTGGAAATTTTATTACATTTTTTGCAAGCCTTCATGACCCCTAATATTGTACTGCCTCAGCCCAAACCAGATTCAGACGTTTTGTCTCGAAAAATATATCTTCAATGTATTCGTTCCAAATTTATAGAACTTATTTTTTGATTTCTATGTTTCTTGAATTATCGTACACTCTAAGTGTAGACCCTGTGAAATCCACCTAGTTGTTTAAACTATTACCATCACACGTTACAATAAAACATTATTAGAGTTTTAATCCCGTGCACATAGTTATTTCTAGGTTTCTCGAGTGTTCAAAATTCAAACAAATTTCGATCTCTTTTCATACAAATACATCTGACATGCTCTTTCACAGTTACGGTTACAGGTATAATAAATTCCGAACATATTATGCTTTTCTTCATTTTCAACATTTGCCAAAACGGAAACGTCTTTAAACATTTACTGTAATTTTTTAAAGTTTAGTAGGTTAGAGGTTTGGTTGTTCATATGCATTTTTAAGAATTAATTTGTCATAATGAAATTAAAATTGTAATAATGTTTTAATTTTGACGCATCAACTTATCGAATTATGTATGACCAGATGATGATAGAAATCTAAATAAAAAATTTAGGTAAATTTGGAACGAATACATCGAAGATTAATTTTTCGAGACAAAACGTCTGAATCTGGTTCATTCTAAGGCAGTACATTATTAGGGGTCATGAAGGCTTGCAAACAATGTAACAAACTATTAAAAAAATGAAGTTGATGATGGTCCTGGAGAGACGAAACGTTACATATAAAAATTGATTATGTCATTCGATAGAGGACAAAAAGTTGCCATGAGAAAGTGTTCTTCTTTTCTCAATATCACCTCAAACAAGGCTGATATGAAACAAAAACGGATTTCCAAAATTTAGATTTTTTTTCAAATATTTCAAAAAGTAATCATGTTAGCCTTGATTTTTTGGAGGTCCCTTGATTATGCAAATTTACCCCCGTTTCCGAGATCCCTGTAGTGAGAAGCGAATTTGTAACACCCTGTATAGGAGATTAAATCCTTCCGAAAAATATAAAAACGAGTTATAAATTAAATGTTATTGAATGAGGCAAAAAGAATTTGGCTGTCTCTAAACTCTTGTTACTTACGATGTTGTCTGGTCTTCCCGTTTCTGGCATTCATTTTCTAGATTATCAATAGCACTAAATGACGTCAGATCAAAAATCAGCGCATCAAACTTTAATAATTAATTACTAAGTAATGGACTTAATTCTAGACGTTTAAAAAAATATATGCAAGTTGTCCACTGGAAATAAAATGATAACAGCATCAAATAAACGAATGGCTTTGTTTCTCGGTGTAGCCGCGGGATTGGAGGAGATTAATATTGAACCCGAGTGGTGAACACGTGGCCGTATTAGCTATGCATTATTTTGATTAAGCCCATTGTTTGCCCCGTTAGACATATCTTCTTATGGCTTATTATCCTTACACGCGAATGTAACACGAACATTGTATCGAGCACAATGCGTTGCCGAAGGTGCGGTCAAGACGTTTTACAAATATTTACATATTCAATCATAAACGGCAACACGCCCAGAGAAATTTGCGATTGAAATTCATAGGTGTCACGCACGCACCCGTCGACGTCTCAGTTTTCCAATGTCAACGCCGAATGGCGGGTGGTCTCCGAATTTGAATGAGCTGTAAGATTATTACAATGTTTTAAATTTTCTTAAAATAATTAGGAGCATTATGCAGAACATAAAAAACAAAATGAAGAAAAAGTTTTTAAGAGAACTATCGAAGAAGTTGACAGCGGGCATATTGAATCGCAATCGCGGAACAATAAGGATAACAGTGGGACCTCCAACTGGACATAACAGACTCAAAAATTACCAGTAGGACCAGGGCTGGGTATTGCTCGACTACAGTATATAGAGCCTTTATAAATGATTACAAGCCACATTGCCGTCGGTCATAGGCAACCAACATTGCAGAATTGACACTATTAATTAAAAATCCCTAAACCTGAGTGGAGTGCTTCAAGGGGTTGCAGATGAAATTAACTAAAATTGTTTTTAAAATTGATCAATGTGAATTGTTAATATTAAACTTAATGCGTACAGTTTAGTTTTACGAAAAATATTTCAGGATTTTCATCGAAGTGCTTTTAACTTTATTAAAAGAAGAAAATTATAAACCTCACTTGTTAATGAACAAATTAGCTAATTTTTCTTATTAAAAGACAAAAAACATGATGTGAACCCATAATATATTTTTTTAAATTACAGTGTAAAATAAACAGAGAGTCTTATACAGGATGTCTTATAATTAGTATCCAATAATTTACCACTTGCTTCTATTGCCAAAAATAAGAATATTTTTTCATATAAATATGGGTCGAGAAATGGCAAATTTTAGCCGACGATCCTCCCAATTGAGACGCCTCTGACTAAAATTTTTGAAAAATTTTATGATGATCTATTTCGACTTTTAATGAGCGTTCATGGTGTCAAAATTCAGAATTTTTCAGAAATATTTACAAAAAATGAATTTTTTGAAGTCCCATTTAGGGGGGCGTAGCTTCCTTAAGAAGCATTTCTCGACCAATGTTTATATGAAAAAATATTCTTATTTTTGGCAATAGAATCAAGTAATATATATTGAACACTAATTATTATGAGACACCCTGTATATTAGACGGTATGATTAATTTACAAATCATTGCTGTCAAACGGCTAAAGGTATTTCAATGAAATTTTGTAGACACGTAACTATCGTCGAGAGAACACGTTTTGCAATGAAAAACATTATTGTTAGTTTTGCCAGTGGCGTCCGTACTAGCACTGGATATTTCTAAAGAAAAATTGGTACGCCACTGCTTTTACGTAAAATAAAAATCAATTTTGGATTCTTCATTCAATTTAGAAGGAAAAAGCTCTCTTTCGATTTTCCTGTACGATTCAGCATTTTCGAGTAAAAAAATAAAAAAACCCTTTTAACACATACAATGTAAATTTAATTTCATTGTTTATGTTAATGAAATACTGTAACAGGGAAAACAACAGATTTAATTAGTGATGTAAAAAACAACAACAAAATAAAATAAAAATGTAAGTTAAAGAAATTGCTCGAAATGTGGTCCACCCACCTCAATACATCTTCGACATCGTGTAACTAATGAATTTATTGCAGCAGCTACTTTATTTGGATTTCGCCGCATATTATTGCAGGCGTGCTGAATCCTTAAAACTAAATCATCTCTTGTTAACACTGAAGTAGCGTAAACTTTGTCTTTTGCATTTCCCCCCAAACGTAAAAGTCCAGTGGATTAAGATCCGGTGACCTGGATGGCCAGGTCACTGGTCCAATACCATCAACAACTTCATGATTCATGTCATTCCTCCCTAGCTGGCCAATCCAACGTTGCCGATAATTAGTATTTAGCCATTCTCTTACAGCTATTCCAAAATGCGGGGGGGCTCATCCAGTTGTATCTAACTTTCACGTTTTAAGTTAATGGGTATATCCTCGAAGCAGTCCTGCAGGTTATTAGTAAGAAATTCAAGAAATATTTCTGAGTTTAACCTTGGGAGTAGAAAATGTGGACCACAAAGATTATTATCAAAAACTTCCAACCAAATATTTCTCGAGGATTTCGTTATTTCACGTCTACCGAATGTGGATTCATCCGTCCACAGAATTTTGTGCAAAAAGTCAGGATTTTCTTTCATTGAGTTTAAAAGCCAATAGCAAAACCTCATTCGCTTTTCAGCACCCCCAGGGTGTAAATCCAGAACGGGCTGTAGGTAGGCTTGCCAGGTCTCCGGGTTTGACCCGGAGTCTTCGGGTTTTGATGGTACATCTCCGGGCTCCGGGTTAATATGTCATTTCTCCGGGGGGTTAAGACGTCCTACCCCCGAAATTTATTTTCCTGAGAGATCTGATTGGTTTTTTAGACATCAATTTGTCCATTGAGCTGCTGTAGACCTTTTTTTTTTTTTCTTAGAGATCGATTTCCTCGTAAACGATATGCATGCCTGTGGTCATCTCGTAATGTTCGTAATATTTGAGACTTAAATATTTGTAGCTGCTGAGCTGCCCTGCGAGATCTGAGCCTCGGATTGTCATCAAAAATACGAAGAATAGGATTCCGATTGTTATTGCGATGGTTTCTGTTATGTTCATTATTAACACGCGGGCCAAAGTTACGAAACATTTTATGTGTTCCAATGAAGACGCGAGCATCTGGAATTCTTCTATTTGGATAACGTCTTCGATATTAACGAACTGCCGCATTTCCATCACAAAATCCGTAACAAAAATGAGTATATGCGTATTTTTCGTTACTAAAAAGCATTTTACAGGATAACACTAATAATAACTATAACAATAATAATAATTGCAAATAAAATCACTAGAGAGCTAACTAAATGTGACACAGTTACTAATTAATTTGACAGATAAATTTGTTATTTTGTTGTACTTGCTCAATTGTTTTTCAAAGATTACTTTGAAAACGCTGAGTCGTACAGAAAAATCGAAAGAGAGCTTTTTTCTTTCAAATTGAATGAAGAATCCAAAACTCATTTTTATTTTATGTGAAAGCAGTGCTTACCAATTTTTTCTGCAGAAATATCCAGTAACGTGCTAGTACGGACGCCACTGGCAAAACTAAAAATAATGTTTTTCATTGCAAAACATGTTCACTCAATGGTAATTAACGTCTAATTTAATTGAAATATCTTTAGCCGTTTGACAACAATTAATAAATTTGATTTTTTTAAATCAATCTTGAACACCCTGTATTTCCTTAACGAAGTATTTTTTGAATATGGTTTATGTGTCAAACTCATATTATTTTTTGAATCTCTATCTGCCCCTGAACCCTGTATAGCAGGGGTCGGCAAACTTTTAAGCCGGAAGAGCCATCTGCAATAGAAATATCAATTTCATGAATTTTAAAGAGCTACGAATTTTTATTTCTGCTATTACATTTTATTTCAAATTTAAATCGGATACAGAAGTTTATACGCGTCTTTATGTGTACCCGTGTGCTGCTTATCTGTCCGCTTTAACTTTTAATTTTTAGAGGAACTTGAAGAGCCGCAATTGTCTCTTGAAAGAGCCGCATGCGGCTCGCGAGCCGCGGTTTGCCGACCCCTGCTGTATAGATGACAATTTTGTCTTTTCCAAATACGTATTTTTTCGAAGTTCTAATTATCCACTGAACTTCCAGATTGGACGCTGACTTATTTTTATTAGTCTATGGGATGAATAAATTAACATTTATACTTACGTTATACTAACCTATATTTACACAGAAAATAGTATAAATAATTATATAAAACGAATGACTAGTGCACCAAAATGATGACTGTAACAACGTCTGAAACAAAATTCGAAAAACGACGCAGGAAAAGGACTAAGTTGCCGAAGCCCTTGCCTTTCAATCAACTTAAAGGAGGTATGTTTAGTAAATCTTAGTAATAGCAGTAGGTAAGTTAGGATCTAGCATGTCAGTCAAAAGATTCAGAAATAGGACTTTGTTACAACTTTTTTAGTTAGAAAATATATTGTATATCATTGTAGAGTGAATTCCAATATTCCCCGTATGGTGATTATAATTTTGTAGGCCGTTTTCTTAGCTTTCTAAATACTCAGTAATTACATTACGTCCCCTTTATCTAAATAAAATAAAAGGCGAAGTTTAAGTTCGCGAAGCGAACATCGGCGTGTTTCGTCTGCGAAAAGACTTCTAAGTGGATTACGAATTCGTTATGCATAAAGAAGTTTGGAGAAAATACACTCTTATCCGGTTGTAAGCGGACAACTTTGTTAGGAAAATCTTTATAATCGAATTCATTAAAATTGACTTTGAAAGCACTTATTAGAATTTCCTCGCATTGTGAAAATGTTTGAGAATTATTTTAATAAAATCCGGTGAAAGTTAAATACCCGAAAATATACGAAACGATTTTAAGAAGTTACAGTAAATTAACATGAAAGGCATGTCTTAAGTATAGAAACTGACAGCGAAGGAAGATGCTATGTTAGGTAACGCTATTCAGTAAAATTTCTACTAATGAAGTGCTGCTAATACTATTAAATCCATAGAAATATTTTGAAATCTTTTGTAATGCTATAGCCCAATTCCTAAAGAAATGTATTCTATAAAATTTCAGTCAATACACAACAGTTTACAAATTTTGACAACTTTAATTTTAATTTAAACATCACGAAAGAAATAAGTAAAGAAACGTATAACAAAGCACACTAAATTTACTTTCACTACTTATTTTCCTTTCTAAAAATTGTCCCGATCAGCGATTAGAGTCCTCTCCAACAGGTTCTCGGTATTGGGCTAAACGATCCAGGTAAACGACTTTCGTTTTCACTCTGGACCCTCTCCGGATCCTGCAGACCATATCGTTATGGACCTTCCCAAGAGTTCTGGAGCTTAGGAGATTTTTCTTGCTTCTTTACTGGCTCTGCTAGGTCTCCTTCCTGGAACCTATTGGTGTTGGTTCTGGCATCGTATTGTGTTTTCAATCGATTGCTTAATTTTCTGTTGGACTCTGTCATGGACGGTCTTCATTTTTTTGGCTAACTCAGCTTAATCTTCTGAGTGGCCAAAAACAATGTCGAAGGGTAACCTCAATTATGTACCGAAGACTATGCTGGCTGGAGTTCTTCCGGTAGTCTCGTCGACTGCTGATAGGCCGTGGGAAAAGATGTATGTGCCGATCCCAATTGATTTGATTTTCATTGATGACTATTCGTAGGTTACTCTACCGGGTTCGATCAAATATCTCCACCATGTCGTCAGTGTTATTCTGATCTTTTTGATATCGATTTCAGACTGTCGCGTGCTCTAATTTTAGTCGAAACCCGTTTGGAGGATGCTTTTCCCGTTGTAGAATTAATATTTGCGTTTATACATCGTTGTATTTTATCCTCCCATGAATCATAATTTTCTCCAACAGCTGTTATCATGGCATTTAAGATAGTAGCGTTATACCTTTCAACCTGTCCATTACTTTTTTGACTAGCTATTGCGTTAAGAACATGTTTGATATTTTCCTCTTTGCAAAATTCTTGCATTAATTTGCTCGTAAAACCTTTTCCCGTATCGGTAATTATTCGGGATTTCCAAAAAATTTCATAAGGAGCTTTAGACATTGGATGACGAATGGAGAACTTGTATTTTTCACATCCTCTAACCAAGTAAATTTGGTGAATGCATCAACGACTACTAGTAAGTAAACGTTACCATTTGGAGATTCAGAAAATGGTCCTAGATGATCTAAATGAAGAGTTTGAAAAGGGCGATCTATTTTTGGAATAGGATGCATATAACCTCTACGTCTGCCAGTGGGTCTTTTAGTACATAAGCAAGATATACACGCGTTTACATATTTGGTCACAACCGCTTCATTTTACAAAACCAATATTTTTGTGCAATTGCTTCCAAAGTCTTTCTAGCTCCAGGATGTCCATTGTCATCATGGTGTTGCTTGACTATTTGCCAACGGACATCTTTGGGATTAAATATTTGATTTTCATTTTTAACAGTCCTACAAATTTTATGTTCCACCATCTTGTAACATTTGTCTGCTGTGTTATTTACAATGGCTTGTTTTATTCGCTGACATTCATCATCTTATGATTAAATACATTGTAACCAATCAGACTCTCTGATGAGGTTTACTGAGATGGGTTTTCGACTGAGAGCATCAACATGTCTCATTTGGGTTCCAGGTCTATAAACAACGTCAAAGTTGTATTCCTGGAGTTCCAACCACCAACAACCAATACGTGGTGTCAAATCTCTCTTTGTCCAAGTCTGTAACAATTGTAAATTTCTGACCATAAAGGAAATTCTTGAATTTTCTTAAAGCAACAATGTTTCTAACTACTCGTAACTGTGGTAGTTAGACTCACAAGCTGATGTCTGTTGACTCATACAGTAAGCAGGTTTCCAATTTCCAGTTGCTTGTTTTTGTAAAAGCGCTGCTCCAAAGCCATCTTTACTGGCGTCGGTGTGTAACTGTGTCTCTAAAGTTGGATTAAAGAGTGCTAAAACGGGTTCTTTACTCAATTCTAATTTGAGTAAATCAAAAGCATCCTGCTGAGGTTTGTCCCAATTCCAAGGAGTAGACGATTTGGTTAATAATGTTAAAGGCTTAGCTTTTCTCGCGAAGTCCTTAATATATTTGCGAAAATACGAGGCTAATCCCATCATTCCATTGGTCTTTATTAAATTTCCTAGTTTCCCATTTCCATAAGTAACTGCTGTTATCTATACCATGGGGAACTCGTACTGTCATCATACAGGGACTGCCCTTTTGTCTTGATTTAATATGACGTTTCACTTTGGTCAACATCCTTTCAATGTACAAATTTTACTTAGTGTATTTGAAATATATTTATTGATTATTGGTTTCTTGCTTTAATGGTTTCTGGTCGACATTTGTTTGATTCTAATGTGTTCCACTGACTGTTTTAATCGTAAGACTTCTTGCATTCCGCAGTCTCGAATAAAGCTCTGCGAGTCTGTTGTAAACTCTAATTTTTTTCGCTCCTACTTTTTAGCTGTGCTTGGTAGATCTCCTGTAGGTCATCAAATCTCATTTTGAAATGTTGTTTTTAAGTCGTCATAATTATCGTGTCAATCTTCTGCTTTGATTATCCCTATCATTTTCATTAGCTATTCCACTTTGGATCTGGTAATCTTTGGCGGCCGATTACATATTTTTCGTTGTTCCTGAAAAATTCCATGAGTTTCTAAGAACAGTATATCTAAGCTTCTAAGAACATGAGAGATGGAAATAGAAGATATTCTACAAACATCATCAAACTAATAAATAAATAAATAAATAAATGAATAACAAAGCACACTAAGGTGACTTTCGCTACAGTATGCTTACATAACCCTGTATACTACATCGTATCCCAAATTGATCAAACATTTCCACTATCATAAACCTATATCCTCAATTGAGGCTGGGGCTTTAATCGATATACTTTCATTAATCACGTCTACCGTCCGATATACGGTGGCTTCTATCCACTCTGGAAATTCGAACGGCAGTTTGATTAGACGGGTTGTTACAGATAATCATTTTCAAATATCTCATTGTTCGGATGGCGTTCGATCGGAAGCAAAGGACGCTGAGATTGACAGCTGTGAGGACTCCTACAATTTTACCGAACTGACATTCCATTTTAGTTATAAAGGGCATATTACACAAACAATTGTTTTGATTTATACTCTTTTATTATGATCGGTTACTCTCAGATAGCGCTTCTATAATTTCGTTTATATACGTTTATAGAATGTCGTAAAAATTTTTATCGTTAGCCTAACCTTTACTTTTGTATTCGACAAGACTTGATAAGATTTGATTTTTGTATTTGATATAGAAAACGTCTTCATTTAATATTTTCTGTTAACAAATCTTTCAATTCTTCTCCAGTCTCGACACAATTCAATGATTTATACTTTTGTAACTAAAAATGTTTGATCTTCGGCTTATGTCAAAGTTTTAAGAGATCTTGTTTGGTCACAATTCTTAGATATTTTTCTTAAACTTGTAAATCATTCCTCGTAATGAGTAAATGCAATAGAAGAGAGCTCACCACTTGCAGCCACCAAATATCTCCAAACCAAACAACGCAAATACTAGTGTTTTCTGTTACACTGAATCCAACTACTGTTGTTTTCAGTAAATTTTTATGTTATAACAATTGGACCATTTTTCAAACAAACACTGTTATATTGGGAATTTTTTAGTAACACGACTTCTATCCCATTCGTAGACGATCACTGATATTCGACAAGTAAGGATAATGCATATTCTGTGTTTCAGAGTGTCCTCTTCGAGAAACCGACCATCCTCTGGAACTGCTGCAAAGATGGGGATCTGGCAGGCTGGTTCTTCGCTATACTGTCCTCAGTGCCAAAGGTAAAGCATTCATTCAATATTATATCTTTTTCCTTTGAAAAGTTACTGAATTTATATTTACGATATTTAGGTGTACTGAAATTTATTTTGATGATGATCTGATCTCAGTTGAACGTAATTAAATGAACATACCAAATGCAGTTAATAATACTTTTCTATCAACTAGTATATCGAGGGAATGGGTAACAAATAAATAGGCAATGTTTGTTCATCGAAATTGTAGTTAGATAAATATTAAACTAGCTCTATTACTGTATTACTTCAGAGAATAGTTATTTATAAAATATATAAGAGAAATTCTCAAAAACAACTTCTACAAATTATATTTGTCTTGTACTAAAGCAAAATTGAAAGGTAAATAAGCGTGTTTCAATTACTCTAACTAAATTGGGAAATTTGGTAGATATTTGCTCTCATTATTTATTCTGTATCAGCAATCTTTATTCAGTAAAAGAAGGAAGCAGGGTGTATCTCGAAGAGGGCCCAGTAGGATTGTCTCAAAAAGCAGTCAAAATTGAAATCTGAAAATTTGTATAAAAATGATCTATTCAATGAAAATAATCTCAACTTTCTCTCACTTTCGGTTATATCAGAAGTCATCATCAATTCCGGTAAAATCTAGACTAATTTTATATAAGGTACTATAGGCCAAAATGTGACAGTTTTCAAGTTATTATCGATTTTCGAAAAAAAATGCAGGATGCAAGTGATTTTTGAAAACAGAATAACTCCGACATTTAACTTTACATATTAATGAAATTTGGCATGGATAATTCAAAAGCAGTGGAATTGAACCAGTTTATGTGAAATTTGCAAAAATTCATACAGAATGACGTTAATGTTGAATTTACTCAAATATTTCAAATGATACACCTTGTATATTATTACATTAATATATGCACAATTAAATTTACTTTAAAATGATACTATATTTCCCTATACTCAAAGTTAACAGTTCTTGTGTAAATTAAAATTTATTGATTTCAACACAAAAATGTACGGTGGATTTGACTGCAGACTGGAAATAAAGAAAAATATGTGTCGAACAGTATTATAAAATAAATGATGACAGAAAAAAAAACGTCCAAAGGATGCTGTAGATTGTGGATGTATGAAAGATACATTATGCTTTTCCACTGTGACCAATCATAGGTCCATTGTGGACTTCCATGATCTAACTTTGTCAAAGGCTTCTTCAAATAGCTATCAGCTTCGAACAGCAGATATCGTCGCTTCGCTTCTTCCTGTTGACAAGGCCTACATGGGCTGTCCCAGACCCATATTACTCGGATGTTTCTTGAGTCTAAAAGTCTTGAGTTGTTAGTAGTCTTACCATTGTCCTTATTGATCTGCGGTTTTGGTTTAATAGATCTACCGTTAACTTCTTTGATGGTCATTTTAAGAACTTCTTACCTTATGTAGGGCTGTAGCTGAGGGCTATGCTGCCTTATTCATCAATATCCTCGTTGTTTCATTGTGCTGAACTGGGGTCACATTATTCTGATTCTGTAGTCTTATCGAAGCATCCAAAAGTGTCCAGTCCAACATAGATTTGATCTGGTGTAAGGTATTTGCCATTAGCGCTGCCTGACTGTCAGAGCAAATAGCAATTCGTTCCATCATATTAATTCTGTATGTTGAGAGAATTGACTGATATACTAGACTGTGGTACGCATTTATTGAACCCTTTCCTTAGTTCCTGTTTACTTTTGAGTCGTCCGTATGCTATACCTACTCCAGTGTCAAAATAATAAATTTTATTTTTCCGTTAATTAACTGTCACAGATACGTTTTTGAAACTCGAAGTAATTTTGTTCTCAATTTTTATACAGATGATGACCCTCGATGTTGACGCGAAACCGACGCGGCGTTACATGAGCGATGCTCACCTGTTTCGCGGATGGCAACCCGAGGACTTGACTAATGATAATCCGAGGAGGCAGTGGAATCAGATGCATACGTAATACGTAATCTGTCTATGCCTTGTGACATTTCATGTCGGTAGGTTGTCGCCCGGGTTCGCTCATATATCATCGGATTCGGTTTCAGCAGCAGGTTTCGGCGGATGATATTGTTATATACTGTTTATGCAGAACGCCACCTGCACCGGTCAGGCCAGAGAGATAACTGGATTTCGAGCGTGCTGGGCTCGCAGAAGAACGCGATTCGAATCAGTCTCGATACGTTTGTTTAATTATGTA
Organism: Anoplophora glabripennis; assembly: GCF_000390285.2. Classification (NCBI taxonomy): domain Eukaryota; kingdom Metazoa; phylum Arthropoda; class Insecta; order Coleoptera; family Cerambycidae; genus Anoplophora; species Anoplophora glabripennis. Next base: position 239,208 of record NW_019416212.1, on the reverse strand, counting down.
CAGTGAATTACGAACAGTCTTAAAAATATCTCGGCGTCTTGTACCTGTCGGTAGTCGAAAGGACTGTCACGTGATTCTTTTCTATACTTATATTTATATCCATCATTTTCTACACATTTTTGGAGGCAAAACTGTTTTTCAAGGCTTAAATGCTAAACAAGAGCAAGAAAGAAATTATTTACAAATATGTTTTGTTTATGCCCATGCTATTTCGATGTTTTATTTAAAGCAGAACCGTAACTAAATGCACCAGAAAATGCAGTAACTTATATACGTTTGAAAAAAAATATTGCAAATTGCGTTCATGTGATCTAGGCCTTAGCTTTAAACATCTACACGCAATAAAATCCTTTGAAGCAATAAATTGTTTTCCAAATGTGAACAACCGAGTATTTCTTGTTTTCTCTAGATTTATTTATTTATTTATAGACCGATCGAAATAACTCATTTAGAGGGAAAAAAAAGAAAATTTTTGCCTGGACTTTTATAAGTGGAAATGGTAAAAGGGGTTATAATGAACCTAAAAAATAAGTACGTGAGCAGGGGAGGCGGAGGGTTGATTTGGGGTGTTGAAAAGTTGCGAAAAATTGTATCATTGGGATTTCTGGCGAAAGTTAACGTCAAACAAAAAAGTATCCAATAGAAAAGTTGTAGATCATGCAAAAATCTACAACTTTTGTAGAAATCACTTTCCGAAAATTTCCGAAAAAAAAATATGAAAAACGGATTTTTTCCTTATTTTTCGTTTTTTATTCCTCATTTCCGCAAAAATAATTTAATTTTGACGAAACTTGGTGAAAGTATACCTTTCTGTGTCTTAAATAACCACAAATTACCATAAAATTAAAAATGACTAGATTTTGTTCTAAAAATAGCGGCGTCGTATTTAAAAAAATTAACCCGATGATGGCCGCTCGAAGACGAAACGTCGAATAGCAAAAATGTTGACCCATTGGATAGGCAATGCAATTTATTTTAAAATTCGTTTTCAAATAAAGCCAGACAAATTTTTTTACAATTTTGCAACATTTCGGTTTTTTTCCGGATATCTTCGGAACTACCCGGAATTTTAAAACTTTCTATACGGCATATTGTTAGGTATAAAAAAACGCAACTTTTTTCTAATTTGAGCCACCCCGTATCTCCTACCTAATGCTATCCCATCCTTATCTTGGACACACTGTATAAGCGATTTTTTAATTAAATTATTTTAAATTCCGATTTTTGCTTTCAAAATTATAAAACTTTTACAATGGATATTTTTAATTAAATAATACCAGGCGAATCTTCGCCTTTTTGGCAACTTTTTAACTAGATCTTCACCGTCCGATCCTTCATTAGACTGGGTTTTTTCCTGATTTTCAAACGTTTCTTCGATATCACTTAATTCTTCGGTTAATTGATTTTCCGGGTTCAAGCAAAGACTTGGCTGCTCGATTTTATGTGAAATGTCCTCGGAATCACTGAAATTTTCCAAAATTTTGTCAACGTTCAAACAATTGTCCGAACCATGACATTTTATACAAAAATCTGTACATGGCAGTCCATGTTTTCGACACCCTCATCTATTAACGTCACAACTGGTTTCGCAGCTGCAAGAGATTGTTTTTAATAAATCTTCAGGCACGACTAAAACTTCTGTAAAGCGAGGTATGCGTAATTTGGAATTATTCACAATTACTTCTTTCCAGCCCACTCGGTTGCAGTTATTTTGTTTCCAAGCCACGTCTGAAGCTGAAAGCAGTGTTGTGTAGTTGCTCCAACAGTTCGTGGTAATTTTTCTAATTTAAAAGTAGACTTTGTAGCTAAGAGAGATAATTTATCATTTGTGCATTTGTAATTCGACTTAGATGTTTATAGCAATACTGTACAAAAATATAGTTTTGGGTCAAACAATGAGACACAGTTTTTTTTTGTATTTTTTCCGTACAATTGAATGGTGTAATCAGTTTTTGATTTTTTTTTGTTTAAAATAATTATCAACAATTACTGAAAAATTCATTATTATTTTTCTTTGCTTTTGAGGATGTTTTTTTGTGATTACAAATTTTTTATTTCACCAAAAAGTATGTCAAAACGAAAAAAAATTATTGCCGACAGAACTCTGTATGATGATTTTTCTATGTAGATTTTTTCTTTGAAAAAAAGTGTTTCAGACCGGAAAAAATGAATATCTCGGAAACTTCTTGATTTTTTTTATCTAAAAAAATTTGTGGTTATTTAAGACACAGAAAGGTATACTTTCATCAAGTTTCGCCAAAATTAAATTATTTTTGCGGAAATGAGAAATAAAAAACGAAAAATATGAAAAACCTGTTTTTCGCATTTTTCTCGGAAATTTTGAGTTAAAAGGTGACCTCTATCAAAGTGGTAGATTTTTTGCATGATCTACAATTTTTGTATTGGATACTTTTTTGTTTGACGTCAATTTTTGCCAGAAATCCCAATGATACAATTTTTCACAACTTTTCAACGCCCCAAATCAACCCTCCGACACCCCTGCTGACGCATTTATTTTTTTTAGGTTTATTATAAGACCCTTTACCATTTCCACACAAACAGAAAAACGAAAACTAAATTTAAAAAATAAGAAAAGACGACGAACATTATGTATAATCACATAATTGCTGTAGGATAAATTAGCATTCAAAACATAAAAACGAAACGCAGAAGTCGCACGACTACGTAAGTTAAAACATTTTACTTGTTTATAATAGCTGCGAATTGCGTTCGTGCGGCTTAGGCCTTAGATCGATCTGTCAATGTATTGTGTGCTACATTTAAGCACAACTGAGTGTCAGTCACCGCTTGTTACAAGTAATTGCAAATTTCCTTTTGCGTGATATACCCACGTACTAGCTACTACAATAACTTTGGCTCCTGTGTTTAATAATTCTCCTTGTCAGGCATTTGTATCCTTATTTGCTCGTTTCTGCTTTACTAAACCCTATTAAATTTGGTTGCCTTTCATTTTATTAAAATCCAAATTAAAAATCCGTTACGTCTAGATCTGTCAAAGGCCCAGCAAGGCGCGATGTCCCACAAAAGAACTCATTTGTTACCCGCTCTAGATAAATCGCTTGTCGCAAAACTAATTGTACGACTGTCCCGGCCATGACGGGTCGGGCCATCCTGAAAAATAACGTTTTTAATCATTCAGTCCACATAATTAAACGCGCGTTTGTCGCAGGACCAAGCCCTTCACGTCACTTCTTTAATAATAGAGAAGTAATTTTTCCAGGTTCAAATTCGAATTTGAGGAATTATTTCTTTGTTACTTGGCTCGATAATCTGTGCAAAACCGTACTTATCTTATCAACTTCGACGTCACCTGTTACATGGGTGTTGTATAACAATGAAAAAGTAATATTAACGGTCGATAGAAGGAAGCACAAAAAACAAGCACTTAGGTAGGAAATTCTGGAAGGAAGCCTAAATAGTTAGTTGAAGATAGGCAGTTGAAGTGAGAACAGCGCGGAGTGAAAAGCAAGACGATCAGTGTAGTGTGAAAAATATAGAAGTGGAAAATTAAGTGTTTAACCGGTATTTGTTAGCAGGTAATATTCTTTAAGTACTTTGTTGTTAACTGTTCTATGTAATTTTGTGATTGTGATGGTTATAGATGTTTCATGATAATAATTCTTTGTATGTTTAGCTTCCATTGCTTTATGCTCTAGGGCATATATTTTTCTAAGGTAAAATTATTATAGTTATTATTAACGATTGCTCATTATTTATTTCATGTTAAAATATATATATGTATATATATGTTGTGTGGGCGAACAGACATTACAATAATAACTCCTTTGTTTCACATCTAACTTGTTTTTGTCATGATTACGTTATACGTAAAATATAGATGTTTCATAATAGTAATTCTGTATATGTTTAGCCTTCATTGTCTTACGCTCAGGGGCGTATATTTCTCTAAGATAAAATTGTTACAATTATTATTATAGATTGCTCATTACTTATTACATGTTAAAATATTTATATTGTCGTGACTGCCCAGATATTACATTAACGACCTCTTTGTTTCACACTTAACTTGTTTTATCATTTGTTCTTTGATTTCTTGTGCTCACTTTATGTCATACGTCTATACGAGCCTTGTTGAATTTACTAACATTTTCGCCCGTGCGGAACGAATCTGGATTAAGCTCGATTGCCTCACGTATGGGACTCCAGTGTTATGAAGGATCTTCCGAAATCTCAACTATAGCTGGATTGCCTCCCGTATGGGACTCCAGTACTTTCCGGCTCTGCCGGCTAACTAACACCAAACCTCTTCAGTTTTACTTGGAAGTGTGTATGACTAATATGAGGTAACAGATGACATTTAGTGACACATTAAATGAGACAGGTCTTATTTATCATTAGCAAAGGTTCTTAATTTATACCTTTGGTTAGCGGTTGTTCTGTATTTATATTTGGGTGGTAAGAGCAACGATCGTGGGTTTCTCTGCCATGCTCTTTCCCCGCAGGAGCTCTAGGTGAGCCTGGCACTCTCCTTTTATGTTTAATGGTTGTTAATGTTTTGTTGTTCTTTCTATTTGTCACATGTTTAATTTGAATTGTATGTAAATAAAGATTAGGTGTATTTACTCTGCTTTTGTTTTATATAATTAAACCATACATCACCTCTACAAAGTTAGTAGCCAGTGCCTTTCGGTCAATTAAAAATGTATACACACAACGTAGGGATTCCTTATGACGATCACATATTTTTGGCCACAACTACGTTTACTTATTTTTTGTCGAACCTAGGGTTGTTATATTACAAATCGCTGTTCTCATTCTGCTTCACAACTGCGGAATTATAGGGATGAGTGGGTAAGTGTGCGTAGTTATTTCAATCATCTTTAACACTTCCACATTTACGTTCTATCCTGAATTGACAAGCAAACAAACGCATAACAATAGCTCCGCTTACTCAGTGGTTTGGTGCATTCTTTTGAAACTTAACGACGCTAATGTTTCTCAAAGAAATCATACATTAACCCTTACAGGCACAGTGGTGACTCACATTACCACCTCAACTTCAATTTTTGGTCATTTATTCTCAATAGAAAGCTTGAATCTCGGGTAATTTGCATTTTTCGGGTTACCTACCTATGCAGGGACGTTCCTCCATTGCCAGGAAGGCTCTGTCAGTTATTATAGTAATGTTACAAAAAAACGAATTTTAAAAACCGGCTTTTTGGGAAAAAAAATCATTTTTTGACGAGAGTTTAAGGATTTTTTTTTTTTGGGATCGCTGATTACGAATCCTAGGTCAAAAATACAAATCGATAATTGCTAACTGCCAAAGAAGTGTTATATTGACGAGGTGAGTCGAGATTCTTAGAAAATATTGCGGGTACATTGATTTTTCGCTTTGCCGAATCTGAATTTGACATCAGAAATACTTGTGGGGATGCGAAATCCAAATTGGATAATGAAAATGACTTTTGATTAACGCCAAAAATGTATTTATTTATTTATTTAATTAATTCAATTTTTTTATCTACAGCAAACCCAAATGATACAATGAAATAATAACAGTTATTCAAAAAAATTTTACAATAAACAATACCTTAACAAATAATATAAAAATAAATACTACAAGGAAATCATCATTTACAAGTAATAACTAGCTAGAGTTCTTTTATGAACTTAGTAAGTTGACACCACGATGCCTCAAGGATATCAAAATCCTGTGGCAACGCATTAACCGCCTTACTAATTTCATTAATGGGAGAATATAATCCAACATTAGTGCGAGATTGATCTAAATAGAGATATTTATTTGACTTGGTAGTGTAGTTTGGCACTCTTATATTAAATAATGATAATATTTCACTACAATTCATTCTGTTATGAAAAAGTTTATGAGCAAATTTTAAATAAGAACAGTGTCTTCTACATTTTAGAGATTGAATACTAAGTAGATGTAATCTTTCGCTATTTTCATAATCATCTTTATTAATATCAATATAAAGAGCACAAAATTGCATCTTTTCTTTTGAATACGCTCCAAACGATCTATATGATTGACAAAATGTGGATTCCAAATAATACAACAATATTCCAAAGTTGAACGCACCAGAGAGTTATATAAAAGAATAATAGAAGTAATATTAATGAAGTACCGAGTTTGACGTTTAATGAAACCACTCATTCTAAAACATTTGCTCAATAAATCTTCAATATGAGAAGTGAATATCAATTCATAATCAAATTTTACTCCCAAACCCTTCACTGTCTTTACTCTTTCAAGTTTAATATTATCAATAAAATAATCCGACAACCAAATATTCTTTCTACGGGTAAAAGAAATTACTTTTATTATTACAATTATTATCCATGGGATTCGCACCATTTTGCTAATTGATTCAAATCGCTCTGAATTGCATCACTATCCGTAGAATCCTTAACATTTAAAATGTGTATTGTTCCAAGAAAGTCCAAATTTTTAAACTAGTATTTAAATTGCATCGTGTTCAGTGTACTTTGAAGCCCAAAATGAAATGCTGCTGAATCATTCATTCGGTCATGACAGGTCGATAAGGCAGTTGCCAACATTCAAAAGTCATTTCCAGTGTATAATTTGGAATCTGTGGCCCCAAAAACCCCTGGGAAATCATCAGTCCATGTCCTCATTTTGACAACATCGACATCACAGCTGTCAACTGCCAAAAGACCTTTCCGACGACAAATTCGAGATTTATTTAAAAGCTTATAGAGTTTTTTATTTTGACTATGTCGATTCCTCTTTATTTTGACAGTTGTCGGCTGTCAAGAGTAATTTTCAACGTCAAATTTCGAAAAATCAATTCATGTTATCATTTTGACAGCATCGACATGACAGCTGTCAACTGTAAAGAGGCGTTTCTGATATCAGATTCGGAATCGGTGATGTCAAAAACCCCAGTATCAGCAACATTATTCAAGATCTTGAGCCGCTTCGTAAGCTGTCAACTGTCAAATTGTATTTTGACCTCAGATTCGTAATCAGCGACCCTGAAAACATAATGATCCGTGGCGGAAATGTCACTGCGTTCTCGTGACTTGTGCTTCAAAGTTCAACTGAAGGACAGCGTTTGTTATTAAAAACGCCTTACGTAACTTGACATACTTATGAAAACGCGGAACTAGAGTTCGTTTCCTTTTTGTCGACAATGTTCTCTATTTTCTGCTGCAATTTGTGTATCGCCACAGTCCTTTCGCATTCGTACTCGTAATAAAACCCTTAGAGCGGGGTTCAACGGTCGGAACTGTGGATATTGCGCGGCGCTTTATCATTAACTTGGGCGAGTTCGCGGGGACCGGTCTTCCGAGGATATACGTCCTTTCCGGCCAGCCACATTACCGGCTATTACCGCCGCCTAATCTGGGCCGTTTGTTGCAGGCCGGGTCGTTCGGCTTCTATAAACGACACCGATTAGAAGGCTCTTATCGTTCAGGTGGTCGAATCGTTACGGTAACAAGATGGTTATTTCTTATGCCCTAGTCTTACTCGTCCATTTATTTTAGAATCATGTTCGACTAATCAGAGTGCAGCATTCAAATTGGAAACAGAGATTCAAATAAGTAATTAACCAATCAGAGCTCTGCATTCACATTGGCGGGAAATTCAAATTTAAAAACTGTGTCTTTGGTGTTTTTACTCAAGTGAACGACATTATCAGACACAAAAATGTGACCTGAGAAACATTTAAGAAAATATCGGAAGACTAAAGGTTGTCGTACACGATTTTTTCAAAAGTATCATGTGTGGCGCCCTCATACCAGAAAAGTCGTCTGTGCAGCGTTAAATGTAAATTAGCAGCGCTGTCGACGCTGGCGAACACATGTCCAGCATCGCTACCGCGAATTCCGATCAGATTTCGCTGCATACGGGGACGGAAACTGTTTGCGTCTGTCAATTACCGGAGTAATAAATGAACGGGCCGTTAATCAAACCCGCTAAGCTCTTTTGAAATCGCGCCCGATTCGATCGAATAAAGAGCCAAAAAGAACAACAGGCCGGCGTTTAGCCAGCGTTTTCATTTGTCATTTATCTATCTATCTTCGCGTTCAATTTTTACGTTAAATTAATTTTCGATACCGGTGCGGCAGGTGCGAATAGCGAATATGCCCGGATTAAGTGTGCAAATTGTTTAATTTCTATGCGCGAGTTGCAGCTCAGTCGAAGTGTCATAGCTGCAAAAGGGTCAGAAAAATAGATTTTAAAAGATTTTTTTATCACTTCGATTCACAGCCTGTTAGGAATTTATTATAGAGGGTGTCTCAATATTTCGGAGCTACCAAAGTTCCCTCAGATCAAAATAAGAAGATTTAAACTTCTCTCAAACCTCTACCACAAGTCCCCCCTTTTAACCGCTAGAAAGCATTAAAGTTGACAAAAAATTGATTTTTTCAAATAATTTAATGCCTTCTAACGGCTAAAAGAAGCAATTTAGGATATAGGTCAGTTTAGTTAAATCTGCTTATTTTGTAGCTTCATGTACCTACACGAAATATTGGAACACCGTTTTTACGGCTTTTACAAAATTACCTGTTTAATCCAATGAAATGGGTCTTTATATCGCAATTTGACCAACTTGCCTGAATTTTTGATATAAATTAGTTTGAGGTATATAATAACAGTAAGTGACAGTAGTTTTTTATCAACCCTCGGTCAGGGGTGAAAAAGGATAAAATAAAGGGATTTGAGGGTTACTTTCGGTGTGCAGCACCAATACTCTTGCTGTAAAAGAGAAGTGTTGTCGGAGCGAGCGTTCGATGGAATCATCGTGGTGTGGAGTCGCTCGCAGGTGTAAGTATTTGGTCCTTGGCGCCAATCTGCCGGGGTCCTCTTCCGGGAACCATATCCCGCGTTGCACATTGTTTCTTGTCGCTTGAAACGGTTAGGCCATCCGGCGTCAGGCTGGCACTCTTGACGTAATACTTAAAATGGGTCACTTGCACACATGTGTACGCACAGGTTTTTCAAGATGACTCAAAAGGGGTAAGAGCTAGAAAAAAATTATTATAAATGTTGTAGAGCATAAAACTCTACATAAAAATGGTCCATCGAGTTTTTTTTGTACTATTAAAATTAACAGAGTTAGGGTGGCTAGAAGTTAAGGGATGATTTCAGTTTAAAAAAAAAATCATAACAAACAGAAAAATGACCACGACTTAACCACTGGTTTGGATATACGTGATTTAGGCGTTCTCTTACCTGAAAGATAAATAGGTAATAGGAAAAGTATAATAACAATAAAGTAATCACATTACAGTCAAAGGAACGGGCCCAAATCCGGCATTTTACATAAAAATGTTTTTTTTTTGCAAAAACTACGCAACTTAGGTATAGGGAAAGCTATTAAAAAATTGTAGGGTCTATAGAAAGGCACCTAATGAAATTATAAAACAAAGGGGTGTTCTATTTGAAAAAGTCGAGATTTTTCAAATTTTAAATTATCAGGTTTAGCACGATTTTTTTTGCCCCCTGTATATCGCAGATCAACTTTTGATCGTTTTTTGAAAGAGCCATCTTAACTCTACAGTTCCTGAAAAAAAAAATAATTTCTAGCTGTCATACAACCATAACTATGTCAACTACTAGAAGTGACGAAACATAAGAAAAAATATGAAAAGCTAAGGAGCATTAGCTAGGAAACTTTAACCTGTCCTTGTTGTTGTCGAGCTAGGCTCTGTGGGGGCGGGTCCACAATTAAAACCTGTAAGTACGTCCTGATGCTTATTTCTGTTTTTTTTTCAAAAATAAAATATTTAAAATTTTAAAACTTGTTAATTTTCACCATATTAATTTTTTTTGCTGAAGTAGTGACAATCAAACTTCAGTATCGAAAAACAAACACACCGTATAGAAAAATAAGGATGTTTTATTTAAGCTTGGAATTCTGCAATATTACGTTTACTTGTTTCTACTATACAGGTGCTATAAGACTGGTTATAAATGTAATTTCCAGCAGATTTGTTAGGGTCTTTATTCAATTTCGTATAGAACCCGTCCAACTGCGGCAAATATATGCGACTTTAACTTAAATCGGGGCATTACTTGGAACTAGTAGCTGCAATTAATAAAATTAATGCCTCCGATATCTCACCTATCTACTAAGATACATTAGCTAGCGGCTTAACTCCAAGATACACCCTAGATCGCTCCAATTAGGAGTATCGCCTCGAAGTGGCGAAAACTGTTTATCAACAAAGTTTCACGCGGAACTGGGACATCGTCGTAATCTAGACTTATTAATTTGTAAGCGAGGACAACCCCGACTAAATCAAACTTGCAAATTCGATTATTTGGAGAAATATTGCGGATAGTACGAATAATTCATGGTCCGACCAAAGAAACACAAATAAGCATACAGATAAAACACGTCATCAACACCGCTTTTCCAATAGTCAGTCATATTTTTATAGAAATGCAATTCCAATCGCATTCCAATAGGATACCAATTATTCCAATTGTATTCCGATCACATTCCCAAACGGGATCAGTTATTCCAACTGAATCCAGTGGCATTGCACCAGGAGATCAGGTACTAGTCCAATATATCCGTTATTCCATTTGTATTCTATTCACATTCCAATGCAGAGCAATTGTTCTAATTGTATTCCGATTACAATAATTTACATAATTGAATGAGATAATAGTTTCAATTCTATTTCAGTTGCATTACAATATTCGATCAATTATTGCTATAAATTCCAACCGAGTATTTTATTGTATTTCAACTGTATGAGATCGATTATTTCAATTGTATTCCAATATCGTATTAGTAAGGGACCAATTATTCTAGTTCTATTTCTATTATTCCAATTACATTTCAGTCAAACTCCCATGAGAGATCAGCTATTCCAATTGTATTCTGATCATACTCCAACAAGAGATCAATTGCTTCAAATGCATTCCAATGACAGTTATTTCAGTTATATTCTGATCATATTCCAATCTACAACAATGATTCTAATTGTATTTCGGTTACATTCAAAAATGCATCAATTGTTCAACGATTGTTCAATAATTTCCAATAAGGGAATCTGGAATCTGGAATACTAGGGAGGGTAGCTTTTAAAGCTACAGCACTTAGGCCCCATTGGGCCCATTGTACCTCCTTCCATTAGGAGATCAATCCACCTGACCCGTTAACCAACCTACAAAACAGAGAAAAAGGTGGTGACGTTGCTCAGGGGGATCTCTCTAACATAGGCCATAGGCCAGCACTCTTCCAACATGGATTTTCTTATTGACGAGACGACGGTGCATTCACATAGCACATGTAGTACTGACTCGTCTTTCTGTTCACAGCCCCTAGAAAGAGGTGTTTCATACTTCGTCATATTGTAAAGGTGCTTCCTTAGCCAGCAGTGTCCAGTTTAAAATGCCAATAAGGGATCTCTAACTGCATTACAAAATGGGAACGATTATTGTTTTTTTATTTCTATTATATGTAATAGAGGATCAATTATATCATTTGTATTTTAATAACATTTTCAATAGATTATCAACTGTATTCCAATCGCATTTCGATAAGAGATCGATTATTCCAATTGTGCTTCAATCACATTTCCGTGAGATCAAATATTCTAATTGTTTCCTGATTTCTTTCCAACAAATCACGTGTTCCAATTGTATTCGTTGCATTCCAATAAAGTATCACGTGTTATTCTATTATATCGGTTATTCCTGTTACATTCAAATGAGAGATCAATTATTCCAGTTGTATTCCAGATGCATTTCAGTATTCGATTTAATATTCCAATCAGTCATTCTAGCTGTATTGGAATTACACTACAAACTGATTGATTATTTCAATTGCACTTCAATAATACATATTATTATATTAATAGAGAATCAGTTAATCCAGTTTTATTTTAATTGCATTTCCAGTAATATTCCATTTGGGTTTCAATCACATTCTTATGAGATCAACTATTCCAATTAATTGTATTCTGATGATATTCCAAACAGAAGATCAATTACTTCAATTATATTTCAGTGGCATTCCAATAGGGGATTAAATATTATTCCAGTATATCAGTTATAGTCTGATGCAATCTGATTCACTGCAATTACTTTAATTATATACCAGTTACACTCAAATAAGACACAAATGGTTGTTCTAATTGTCACTCGCATACCAATAACGGATCCAACCAACTGTATTGCAGTCGCATTTCAATATGAGATCAAATTATTCCGATTGTATTTGAGCGAGATCAATTATTCCATTGTTGGAGTACTATTGGAATATTAGCTAATTTGAATTAGTTTTTCCTTTCTTAAAGAACCATAGGAATAATTTTAGACTTCATACTTACACAAGCTTTTCTTTATTTTGCGACAATCAGTAAATAGCATCCTCGTAGTCTCAACGTGTTTCTCAAAGAGCGCGGTTTAACTTGAACGCGTACCAAATTCGATTTTCTCGTAGAAGGCACATTAGACCCTCGAAATCGACAGAAGGCGCTGTCGCGTTACACCGGGTAGTCTCACACCTCGGTTCCTCGACTTAATTAAAAAAGGTACGGCGTTTACGGCGACGTGCCTTTATTTATCGACGCCAGGAGAATAGCCCGTTCTGGTTGCTTTCTCCCAGATAATAACCCTAATGTCGGGTCCATTTGCTTGTGAAGTATTTATTGGCATATTCGGAACTTGGCGGTATTTTCGCTAATAAGGAGACCGTTCCCGATGTGGTCGCGATTAAAGTGGGACAATGGATGGGTGTCGGATTTAGGCGATTTTCCGTTGATTAATGTGGAGGGGAAAAAGTTTTGTTATAAAATTAAATTTATTTCCTAAATTAATTACTTATGGGTTGTAGAAGTTATTACTTTCATTATAGATCTAATCAGTTTTCGAAACAGTTCTTCAAGATACAGTAATTAGACTAGGGAACATAATTTTAAAAATATATTAATGATAACACTCCGTAGCTCAAAATAAGAATATCTGTAAATTTTTAAATCATTATCTTTGTTCTTTATTTGTATATTAACTATAAAAGTTTTGGCCACAGCAACATCATTTAAAACAGACAGGCCGTTGCGTGGAAGAAATATGACGTCACATAGTTGATTTTTGCATTCCCAGTATTGAACTAAAATTTCATGCAAGTTCCCTATGCAGAAAATGTTAAACCAGCATCTAAAATGGTTGTATACAATTAATTATTAATTATTTGAGTTTTATTTGTATTATAAACAACAAAGATGCATATCTTTGTTGTTTATTCCCGTTATTTAGGATAACTAAATATTTCTGAAAATGAAGGATAATTATTTATTACAGCAAATTTCATGTATTACCTTTTGAAATACATAGTAAATGAAAACCTAAGTGATTTCCCCAGTAAAGTTTGATTAATTTCAAATATTTCGAATTTTCACAACCAAGAACGGCGGTGACAACATTTTTAAAATTATGACGACGTTTCGCATCGTATTAGCTATGTCCTGTACAAATTTAGTTTCGTACAACTCTCTCGGTTTCAAAAATACAGTACCCATGTATGTTGTCAGCCAACGAAATTTGAATAATTCCAAATATTTCGAATTTTCACCACCAAGAATGGCGCCGGCGGTGACAAAATTTTTAACATTAACGCGATGTTTCGTATTGTATTAGCTATGGCCTGTACAAATTTAGTTTCGTACAACGAAATTTGGGTGAACAATTTTTTAAAAATAATAAACTGTAAAAAAATTAATTTTTTTTTATAATATCTCTAAATATAATGATGGAATCGTCTCACTCTCAATAGGACTTTTGTAGAGAATAAAATGTTTTTTCTACAAAACTGTTAAAAGTGGGCTTTTTATTTGTCATTTTTGATGTTAAAAATGTCATTTTTTGACACGCGTGTTAAAAGTAAGTTACTTTTAACACTAGTGAAGTTAAAAAACTCGCTACGCTCGTTTTTTAATCATCTTCACTCACAAAATAAAATCTTACTTTTAACACGTATATCATAAATAGCTATTTTTTGTCCGAAAAAAACTCTAAAATAGGCCTTTTTTCAAAAATTCATATCTCAAAAGTGAAGCCGGTAAAACAATCTTGTGGAGAATGATATATAATAATATGTAGTTTAATCGTGCGCAAGATGGTTTCTGTCCGATGCATAGTTTTTGCACAATCGCATTATAAACAAATTAGGGTCTTTTTTGCATAGCTTGGCGATTTATCAAGAATGGTCCGATTTAAATTCTGAAAACGGCATCTGAAAGTAGACGACAAAATCTCCAATTTGTGTATCGGATTTTCGCCTGGCTGATATGCTAAGAATGCCCTAGCCAGCCGTTTCGCAAGGTAAATGCTTACTATATTACTGCATTTTTGCGTTGTTTAACTATTGCATTTTATTATTAACTATTGTATTGTAAAATAAAGAAGAAATATTTTGTTAGAAGCTATTTATTTGTTATATATTTTGTTAGAAGATATGTACATATACAGGGTGTCCGCAAATTTCACCGACAACATTTGACTGCATATTTACGACGACAAATAAATACGATCTACGAAAAAAAAGTTAAATAAAAAATTTCTGGTTTTTTGAGTTACAAACCAAAGTTGTCAAAAATAAAACTTATTTAATTAATAACTTGGCACATTTATTTGGACTATTATGGCGTATTATTTCCTAAAGCTTTGGTCAAATCGATACACTGGGTGATAGTTTTCTCCCTTTTAGCGTCAAAACTTTTACAGTGGTCGTATTTTTTTAAAACGGGCAACAACAAAGGTCGTTTTATTTTAAAAAAATATTGTCTCTTGAGAAAGACGCCTACAGAAAGCCATTTTTGATAAAAAATGGCATTATTTGCAGGTCTGTGCGTTTCGGTTTTCGTAAGTGTCACAGATTTAAAACTTTGTGATTAGTAGGCGATAAATCAAGATGTTGATTGCGGTGGCTATCAGGTAATGTCATTGTTGTCGTGTTTCTTTAGGATTATCATCACTCCACACAAGCAAATTATGAAAATTTACAATTCCGTTCCTTGTAGAACAAGATTCGTCGGTATAAAACAATTTTTGAAGCAAATTAGGTTAGGTTAGACTTTCAAGGGCATTTTTAGTATATTTCCTATCAATACATATTATTATTATGTCATTTTCCGCATGATTGTTTTTCCAACTTCAAATTTGACGGAGTCATAAATTTTTGAAAAAAGGTCCATTTTTGAGGATTTTCCGGATTTTCCCTGTAAAAAATGAACCGATGGGGTCTCAAAAACAAACAGTTTATAGGTTTTTTTTATTCTCTACAAAAGTCCTAATGAGAGTAAGACGATTTCATCATTATTTTTCGAGAAATTATAAAAATACCAAAAAAGTCACTTTTTTGCAGTTCTTATTGATAAAAAAAAATTGTTCACGACTTTGCTGGGGAAATCCTAGGGTTTTCATTTACTAAGTATTTTTCAAAAGGAAATACATGAAATTTGTTGTAATATTTAAGTGTAAAAGTCTCTTTTTTCGCTCTATTGGTTGGTCTAAGTGTTTACTTTGTAGAACCATCTGCACCGTGACATCTTTAGTTTAGTAGTATTTTATCAACCTCTGTCTTTATAGAGCGTAATAGCCTCTGCATTTTTGCATCTATTTAATAATATTGTGTCATCTGTGCCAACATTCGTTAAAAAGTTAGACGTCCCTAAACCTTTCAAATCACAGTTGATACGTATCCGAAACTCACGCCCTGTCACATATCACACTTTTTGTGTGACCAGTCAATATGCTATCATTCCAACTGCATGCTAATACTGCTATTCGTCATGAAACAAGTTATTACAAAGCGTGGGGCCTGTAATAGTGAACCGAGCGAGCTGGCAACAGGCGATAATCATGGAAATATTGAGCTGGTAATCCGTGATTTAAACCCCTAGGCCAACAGATCACAAGCGGCGCTGTTTTGAGAGGAGACAAATGTGTAACCGTGATTTTACCATAGATATGCTGATTTCGTAAAAAGCCATTTCGGGATCGATCCGGGGATATTGTTTTTATGTGATAATAACGTAGGATGGGTAATTATTGATCATACCTCGTAGGTATTCCGCGAACATAACGTTTTATTGCTTTATATTTATTAGTTTTGTATTTTTGCCTAATAATATTTGAATAACACACAACATGGTGTAGTTTTTTTTATGCTATAACCTCGCTGTTCACTGAACAGAGTAAATAATCCACACCAGGATTCAATTTAGTGAATGTTAATCCCGGTTTTCCGCTACGGATTCGAGAGGAATTGGAAATTTATTGAGGAAGTTTTATCATTTTCACATCATTTAGTAATTTAATGCGCGGGCACACACAGCTACGCTCGAATATTTAAAAGGGTATGTTATAAAGAACGTTTCATAATTTTTTAAAAAGCTAAAACGATGTTTAGAAGTACTCACTTTATTGTGACAAAGCAGTGAATTATATACTTTGCCACTGTCACAGTAATACCAAATTTCTATTGAAGTATTAAAATAATCTATTTATGTCTTCTGGGTGTCAGAGTAATAAAATAATCCTATAATCCTATAATGGTATGAACGTAAATTATGCGTTTCCTCGGGACTGATACATTGGTATGTATTAAGTACTTACTTTCTCCCCTATCTGCAGCATTTTGTGCCAAAGTACCAAAGCGTCTGCTGCGTAATATTAAGCTGATAAAGTATACTTTTTTCCAGCTAAAAGTATCAGGATCAAAGTATCAAACTACCCAAGTACATACTTTATGGTGGTAAAGTGGTTTTCCGCCTTTTGTAAGATATTGTGTCAAAGTATGAAAACCCAAAGCATCTGCTACGAGAATTGGCACGTTTTGTGTGTCAAAGTATTAAAATGCCTTTTCTGTGACGGGACTTTGCCACCAGTTTCTTTTGGCACCGGCAATGTCTAAAATCTTCATCAAATCAAAATAAATCACTCAGTCATCAGTTCATAATTTAAAAGTCATGTGCAACATATTAAAGAAACATAATTAGTACTGACTTTATTGTAACAAAGTAGTGCAGTTCATACTTTGTAAGTTTCATTTTAATACTGTTTTTATCAAAGTACTAAAGCAGTTTATTAACATTTCGTGAATGTCAAAGTAACAAAGTACTGCATGAAACTAATGTATATTCATTTCTTCTCTTTGTAATAATTTAGTGTTAAATAAGTATAATACTTTATAACGGTAAAGTACGTATATGCTTTGATCCACCTCTGCTACATTTTATGTTAAAGTAACAAGACATCTACTGCGCAATATTAAAGTATTAGTAAAATGGTTAAATTTTAGAGGTAAAAAGAGAAATTATATACATCTTTGAGTAGTATTTTATGAGTTAATGTACTCGGAGTATATACTATGGTAAAGTACCATTTTTTCACCCTCTGTAAGACTTTGTGTCAAAGTATTAAGTCAAAAACATCTACTACATAAAAGTAAAGTTAAGGAATGCACTCTGTTGCTAGCCGAGAATGACGTTTTATATGTGCCAAAGTACGAGAACGGACGGAAAAGTATATACTTTGTCACCGATTTCTATCAATACCAGTGCTTTCCAAAATCTTGCATCAAAATAAATCTCTCAATCACCAATTCTTAATTTAAAAGTTGTGTGCAACATATTAGGGGCTAAACGAATATAATTTCGCGTTAAATGTGCCATCAACGGAACATCTTATTTAATAACGCGCCATGTGGTGTGTACGATGAAGTGGTGTAAATGTTCGAACGAAGGAGGAAGAGGAGGAGGGGTAATAGGCAATCCAACCGCCATTAACCAGATGCCTACCTCTACACATTACCCAGATTAGCTCAAACTTCATTACACAGACGTACCACTATGCACTGTTAGACCGTAAGTGACACTTACAACGATGCTCTTGGTTTGATTAAGCAATTATTTCGATATGCAGTGTTCCAATAAATTTACCAAGGTTTTTTTGTTGCATTTTTACAGTGTGTTTCATTATTAGTATTAGACCATACATAAATTTGAATTGGGTGGCCAGAATAAAAAAGAAAGTTCAAAGGAATAATCTCCACAGATGCTTCATTTTTGATATACAAGATATTGAAATTAATAAAAAAATTACTTTTTGTCTAAAGGCACTTTACGTAGAGTGTTTATGTTGATCTAATAACTTATTTAATAAAAGGTAAAAGTTCGCTGAATTCGTATATAAATACGTTAACCACTGGCGGAGATTCGAGCAGAGGAGAACCCCAGAAACTAAACACCACTGGATATTTTGAAAATTAGATCAATGATTTTAATTTATTATTATTTATTATTATTATTTAGCGGTGTTCTTATGAAAAAAGACCTCTTTTTTAATGTAAAATAACTTTAAATGCGATATAAATGCATGTATTAACGAAAATCAATTAACGTAGAAATTTTGCAATTTACTAGAGGTAGCAGAAAAATTTTAAAATGTGCATTTCGATGTATTTTCTGTGGAAATACGATTTTAAATTATATTTTTTAAATGTACAATATAGAAATTTTGCATTTTTTGGTTCTACGTCCTCTGCTAGTTGAAATGCAAAAGTGCTACGCCAATGATTTCTTGACATTTTCATTAATATACTGTAGTTAAAATCATCCTTATCTCCGACATTGGTCCACATATTTAATTAGATAATTTATTATCCCAAGTTTCATCACGCCAAGCATTTTCTTATAGAATGTTATAGAAAACGTTTTATTTCAAATTTCAACACCATGTATACCCAACATTCTTTTATGTGATTTACGTTCCTGTTTTAACTATTCAAATTCTGTTCAACCCTACCATATTCAAAGTTTGACCAATTAATACCGGAACATCCTGTATATAATTTTTTTCAATATACTATAGTGACACTTTATCATCATTTAAAAGAAAATGTAACATTACGGGATGGATAAAGATAAGCTGATACAATAAGCGTGGGTTAGAACTAACAATGATTGATATTAGTTTAGAAAGTTGGCGCCCAATGTGGGGTATTGGTTGCCCAATTCTGATTGTGTTACCAAAATGGTAAAATTCTGTCACATGCATTAGTAATAAATTTAACAAGATATGCTGAGGATGTCGTAATAAAGGATATTGCGTATCTTTGGCTGGACAACCGTAAATAAATATTTTTTAACTTAAATTTACTATTACCGTTACTACCTTTGCATTTTTCTACATAACCATACTTGTCTGATTTAATGTATTTTTAATGTGTTTTTAATAAATAAAACAATAAAAATATTGATTTTATTGCCTTTAGATGTTTGTGCATAGGTAGATGTAGTTTAAACCGATTTGTCAAAACTCTTTAACAGACTTATCAAGGGCGAGTGAGTACTGTCAGAATAATAAACTGCCACTGAACAGATCATAATGTTGGATTGTGATAGGTATACACAACCGTGTACTTTGCGCTGAGTTTAAAGAATTGAGGGTAATTTTTGATACCAAATTAATTTTTATTCCTCACATGAATTACATTATATCAATGCTAATAAAAGTTTTGATTATAAGAAATACTAAGGATGAGATTCGACAGTCTCGAATGGATTTGATGCTAGAGTGATAATCTAGATCTGCGCTGACAGCAAAATATAACAATTTATTATTTTAATAAAAAGTTTACTTTTTAACAAATTATTGTGTGTCACGAGCAAATGGGTAATGCTATATGATAAAATTTGAAATTCATTAAATGAATTCATAAAAAATTGTATTTGGATTTTCAAGATTTTTGAACCTCTCGTATGACTTATGGGACTTATTTCCATAAAAATAATCCAGAAAAGCTTCAAGGTATCGAAATGCAATGAATATGCTTGATTTCGTGTACACACACTGGTCAGAAACATTTGTTCTGGTTATAGAATTGCAAGATACTAAAGTTGACGTTCGATCTCACCACATGATAGCTAATTTCCGGGGACAATATGGATTCTGACATCTAGCTTCTCCAGATTTGTTCGATTCATGGCTGTTGACTTCGCCATTGTGGAATCTGGCTGTTATTTTTTATGTATGTGAGCAACTCAATCTCATATGTCAGCCTGACGTTTTTGAGGAAAAATTATAAATTGAGGTGTAATGCCAACAGTATAAAAAATTGTCTTCTGCGGCTTGGGGTGTTTGGAGGGATTTGTGTCTTCGTGGATAGTTTTAAGTGGCTGAATTCGAAACATGGCTGATAATTCGTTTCGGAAACCTAGTTGAAAATCAGTTTGGCTAAATACTCTCGAGCGTCGACACCTTAGCCGGGAGTTCTGTAAATGGCTTCGTAGGTAGTGCAATTCGAAATACTTTTTTGTATGCCCCGCACTATAATTGGAATTGCTTCTCAGGGAAGTTTTTTTAAAAAAAATTTCAACAGATATCCCATTCTGAGGTCGGATACCTTTTAGGGAACTATTTTGTAAAAGATACGGGACATTTACACCTAGTTCACGCTAATGGAGGGTCGTTTTTCTAAATTCCGGGCGTATATTTTAAAAGGCGAAAAAATGCTAAAGGGTAGAAGGGAATTAATGCTGTGAAAATTGTTCGTAATGAAAAATTATGCGCAAACAGGTCCAAAACGTTCGGCGGCGTGTCGACGGCAGATATTCCCGCCGGTCGGAGAACGTGACCTGACAGCTGAACTCTTAATTATACATACCTATGCCAGCATACAGGACCCTTTCCCATAAATATTTACTTAACAGCATGAAAAATTCAGAAAAATTTGGGTTACGCATAGGCCCATTTGGAAATGGGATTACCGCGCAAGAATTTGGACATAATGTGCTTCTTTAGGATAAAATATACATACAGTTTTTCATTTAAAAAATGAGATGGTGAAAGCGTAACAGCTTAATTTCGGAATTTTACAGTTTTTTTATACAGATACCAGGTCTGCGCAGCAAATAACCAAACTTTTTGAATTACGCGCTAATTTTACTTTAGTTTATTTTTATTTTTATTTTATTTTATTATATTATAAATACAAAAAAATACAATTCATGTAATAACTAAATAACATAATACAAGAAAGAAGAAAAACAACAAATAAGTTGTAACGAATTGGGAATGTTCAAATAGACTCGAATGAAAAATAGCCTGACCGAACTTGGGGTCGTATAAAAATTTTAACTATTATTATAGCAATAACAAAATAGTATAAAAATTGTTAATATAAATATTCTAAATATAAAACTAGTAATAATTAAGGGTATCACATAGTATAAAAATAATATTTTAATTTTATTCACAAGTACAAAATAAATTTTTCATAAAATGCATGACATCTACACTTGTTAGTACTCAGTACATAGAGAGAACATAATTTAAACCTAGAGTGACGTATATCAAATAAAAGTTCAATATCTATGGATGAATCTGGTATACATAGTCTGGGAAGACGAGTAAATGCATAGAATATATTTCAATTCAACTTAAGTCATAGCATGAAATTTTCTTATCAATTGTCAAATTTAAAAATAGTAATTTTCACAAATGTCAAAACTAAAGTTGGCTTTACAAGAGTACCTGGAGATGACCTTAAAAAAACATAAAATAAGGAAAAAAGACATTAAAAAAATGTATTAGTCATAAGGAGTGTTGTGGAAAAGTGTTTAAAAAAAGGACATCTAAGGACTGAAAATTCTGTGAAGGGACCTTAAGCAAAGCTAGAGACAGAATAATCCAGAAGGATGAAAAAACAAAAAAATTTATTGATTGGTTACGGCTTGGGTTTTGAAAATACAGAGTAGAGAGGCAGCTCCAGTAAATTTTAAAAATAACACAAGAAAGAAACAGTCAAGAAAGAAAATTAAACTCACCAGTAAGGTTAACAGTTTTTTTTCTCAAAGTCCAGAGAAAGAAATTAGTCATCATAGGAAAATTTTTCGTTACCAGTAGTAAGCAGTTCCATAGCGGTTTCCAGTGGCGCCATAAATGGTATGCAGGACATCTACGTAGTTTCCAACAAGGAAAAATCAAGTTTGCAAATACCAGGTACCTAAAATAAAAAATAAAGTGCACTATAAAAAAAACTGATAGCTATAACCTATAGATAATACTTTTATATCGCATCAAACCTTAGAAAAAGGATTAATAATAAACTACAGGAATATGTTCAGGTACATAAATAAGTAAAAGCCAATCAATAATAACTTTAAAAATTTCACCAATTTGACGAGCTCGAACAAAACAATCAAATGTACAGCCATTTTTAATTCTAGTTGATAATTTCAGTCATGAGTAGAAGATATGCCCCTGTATGTTAGGCAAAACATAATATGAGGAGAAGTACTTCAAATTATATAAATAAAGTTAATTGCTAGTAAAGTAAATTTTTAAAGAACACAATCCTTATATTGTCTGTAACCTTATCAGAAAAGAAAAAGCAATACAAATTTAGTAAAATTTTCTTTATTGTTGTTATAAAAAAAATTTTTGTACACAGAGGAAGGTATTCATAATTTAAATTGACAAAGTTTTGAGTAATCTAACAAAAGTTTGAATAAAACCTGTATTGAAGTTCAAACTCTATTTATTCTAAAGTATTGCATTGTACTAGTTTGTGTATAAAAAGATAGAACCGACTTCTGAGATTTCTGATATAAAACAAGCATCTAAGAACAGCTGGCCAGGGATAAAATAAAGTACAAGGTGAAACACAAAAAGGTTTGTATTGAACAACTTGCAGTTTAACTAAAATATAATCTACACAAACAAAACACACACAAACATTGGCAAATTATATTTTACAATATGTACAAATATACTTAGCCTAAATCACCATGAATGTAACGCATGTTCACTCAATGATTATTCCTAAGACTCTTGATGGAGACATTAAGTGATATGCGGTTGGCAGCATTGCGTTGTGCATAATATTCTATATAACCATATGTTCTTGGATTGTTGATATCTAATTGGAGCTCTTGAATGTCTCATTTAGATTTCGTGATTGTTATTGGAATGCAACGTGTTTAAGTGTTAGTAACTAGTTGTGAAATGCGTATGCATGCTTCTGGAACAAGAATACAGCGTAAAATTTTGCGTGAACTGAAGAAAACTTTCACGGAAACCTTTCAACTTTTGAAGCAAGCTTACGATTTAAACGTGGTCGTTAGTCAGTTGAAGATTATCCTCCATCAGGAAGGCCTTCGACTCCAACTGATGACTACCACGTTCAGAAAGTCAAAGATCTGGTTGCCTGCAAATCGCCGATTGGCTGTCAGAGAAATTGCAGTAGAGGTTAACATCTCAACTGAATAGAGTTGAACATGCATCGAGTTGCACCAAAATTTGTTCCTTGTTTGACGACCAAACAACAGAAAGAAATTCGTGTGGACGTTTGTCGGCAACTTCTTGAACCATCCAATGACGAGATTTCATTCAAATGATCATAAATGCAGGCGAAAGCTAGGTTTATGGCTACGACATTGAGACATTAATGGAATTGTGCATTTTGATGCCTCAAGATAAAAGAGTGAACCGTGTGTACTATCGAGTTGTAGCGAGACAACTTATGGTTCTTGCACCATGACAATGCACCCGCACACTCAGCTTTGTCATTTCGTCAGTCTGTTCCAAAAATCAGATTACTGTCCTACCTCGCTAGACTTGGCGCCTTGCGATTTCTTCTTATTTCCGAAATTAAAATCAGTATAATTTAGCTGTTCCTGTTCCTGAGTTAGTAATACCATCGTAAGGGAATTCTATTTTTTCAATTTTCTTATTCCTGTTACTGTATTTTTCCTGTTGGAATACATTATATTACTATTATAAACATATATTTTTTCCGGGTCACCAAAGCGCAACAGTCAGGCAATTTGCTCTGCCACTGCACGGGAATTGTCCGATTGGAATAAAGAGCGCTATCAATTACGGGATGCTATCTAAGTCGCCATTTGCATAATAATTTCATTATCTTAAATGGCCCGAATTGTTCGACTTAATGCAGCGTCTGACAGGGCGCATAATCTCTGGAATTGCTGAGATGCAGTTACATTTCAGATCCTATTCCAATTCATGAAGTTGCGATTAAAACGACAATTTCAATTTATTAGACAATATTAACTCTAAAAGCAATAATTCGGATCTAATTCTGACATTTTAGTTCTATTATATTTCTTAATTTAAGCTTCCATTAGTCATCTACCTACAAATGGAGTTCTTTCGGATTCAGTTGACATTCATAAAAAAATTTCGATTGCCTAAAACTTTCAATTTTGTAGTTAAAGATTCGAGTATCAAGTCTAATTCAGTCCAAACGTAATCATTGCGATTTAGTTCAAATTTGATTAGAATTAACTTATTCGTTTTTTTTTTTATTAAATAATATTGGCATTATTTTAGTAATATATTTTAAATTTTGTTCCTCTAAAAAATCAAGGCTAAAATGATTAGTTTTCGAAATATTTGAAAAAAAAACGAAATTTTGGAAATCCGTTTTTGTTTAATTTCAGCCTTGTTTGAGGTGATATTAAAAAAAGAACACTTTCTCATGGCCACTTTTTTCCCTCTATCGAATGGCATAATCAATTTTTGTATGTAACGTTTCGTCTCTCCAGGACTATTATCAACTTCATTTTATTAAATACGACCCTAGAAGTTTTATTACACTTTTTGCAAGCCTTCATGACCCCCAATACTGTACTGCCTCAGCTCGAACCAGATTCAGACGTTTTGTCTCGAAAAATTCATTTTCAGTCTTTTCGTTCCAAATTTATCTAAATTTTTTATTTAGATTTCTTTGTTTATTGAATTATCTTACACTGTAAGTGTCGTTAGACCCTGTGGAATCCATCTAGTTGTTTAAACTATTACCACCACGCGTTACAATATAACATTTATTACCTTTAACTATTACCATCACTTGGGTAATAACTCAATAAGTTGTTGCGTCAAAATTAGAACATTATTACAATTTTAATTTTATTATGACAAATTAATTCTTAAAAATGCATATGAACAACCAAAACGCCAACTGAATATTATTCTAAAAAATGTTAGTAAATCTTTCAAATATTCGTTTTGGCAAAGGTTAAAAATGATCAGCGTAATATTATCGGAATTTATTATATTTGTAACTGCAACTGTTAAAGAGCATGTCAGAAAAAATAGATCGGAATTTTTTTGAATTTTGAGCACTCGAGGTGCCTATAGTACGATCGTATTCGATGCAAAGTAATAAATCATTGCCTGTCAAGGGAATCAGTGCAACACATTTTATAGGGGGTTTTGGAAATTGAATAATTTCTTTATGCATTATGGATTAACAGTTATATATTTATGAAGGACAAAATGAAAAACAAAGGCATCTCCTTCGCACATTGGGCGGCAGGACAACAATACATTTATTACTCCCTTCATTATCCCTCATATGACTTGTGTCTTGTGTTTTTTGCGGCGGCGCGCGTGCCGGCCTGGCGTGGTCAGTTTCGTTTCGGTTGTATTGGTGCTGCGTGTTTCTCGCTCGCGATATTTGTGAGGTTATAACTGTTATAAGTGCAATTATATTTCTTTCGGGCTATATGTGTGTTTCGCGCTATTATTTGAGAATTTGTGAGTGAAATCATATTTCTTGTGCTCCGTAACAAAAGTGTTTTTAGTGTTTTATTTGTGTGCTGTGTGTGTGTTTCGGGCTGTTGTTTGTGAATCGTGAATGCTATTATATTTTCTGTGCTAGTGAAGTGAAGTTTTTTGTATTATTATTGCTCTGTTGTCGTTATATGGATAAATGGAGGCGGTGCCTGGATGTTCGCGAGCCGGATGTACTGCTGTGGGTACAAAAAAATCTATATTAAGTTACAGAGAAAAAACGATAATATTAAATGTCTATAACCCTTTAGAAAAGGATCATCCCATGAAACTGAAGACTGGTTTGGTGGAAATGTGTTCTAGATATACTGGAGTAAGCGAATTATCTGTTTTCAAAATTTTAAGAGAGAAGAAAATTGAAGGAGACGTTAAGAAACCTAAAAAAGGGGGTGCAAAGAAGAAATTAATATTAAATGAAGATGAGAAAAATGCAGTTTGGCGTACAGTACATAAATCATAGAATTTATATTTTGTTTATAATTTGTTAACATTTCTTGTTTGATAGAAAAATAACTTATTTTGTTGAGATTGGTAGAGAATTGTTGTTAGTGTTTTCATTTGATAGAATCATATCATAGGATTTATATTTTGTTTTCATTCTGTAAATATTTATAGTATATCTGTTATACAAGGTTTTTGCTTTGAAACTTCGTTCTCCTTATAAAAAAAAGAATCGTAATGGGGTGCGATGAAGAGATCAGTTCACGTCTGGAACCCTGTTCCTACAAAAATCCCTTTATTCTCATAAACTATTTGTTTTAAATGTAATTTATTATAAATCCAATTCGTTATTTAAATTCCACATATGTACTACATTTCACCTCTGTACGCGCCACTGTTTATTGTTCCCTGCTCTACGATCAAGCTCGCCAGGTTAGTATTTGACGTATAACCGACCACTTCGTACACTCGATGCACCTGGCCGACTACAGCTAGTACCAGAACACAGTGCGTATGCGGCGGTATTTCAGATTTTACATTCAATTTCATTTTAAATTTGAAACGGTTCATCTTACGCCTCCTAAAAATGATGATTCGATTTTTCTTTGATAAAAGACCGACAATTTTTTGCTCTACTTTGCATCGAATACGATCGTACATAGAAATAACTATAGACACGAAAATAAAATATTTTTTTTATTTTAATGCGTGGTGATAATAGTTTAAATAGCTAGATGGATTTCACAGGGTCTTACTTACATTTACTTGGGGTGTACGATAATTCAATAAACAAAGAAATCTAAATAAAAAATTTTTCGAGACAAAACGTCCGAATTTGGTTCGGGCTGAGACAGGACAGTATTGGGGATCATGAAGGCTTGCAAAAAATGTAATAAAATTTCCAGGGTCGTATTTAAAAAAATTAAGTTGATGATGGCTCTGGAGAAACGAAACGTTACATATAAAAACTGATTATGCCATTCGATAGAGGGCAAAAAGTGACCATGAGAAATGTGTTCTCCTTTTGCAATATCACCTCAAATAAGGCTGAAATTAAACAAAAACGGATATCCAAAATTTCGTTTTTTTTTCAAATATTTCGAAAACTAATCATGTTAGCCTTGATTTTTTAGAGGCATATAGAGGCATACATTGGTCCCCTGATTACGAAACTTTGCCTCCATTTAAGCTACTTCGTACTTTTTACCATTTCCGAGATCCCTGTAGTGAGAAGCGAATTTGTAACAGTCTGTATAGTTCGTATAGTTTAAAATTTTGCACCAAGTAATTGCCAATCCAAGTCTCATTAGAATTGAGTTGAGAATTTAAAGGATCTAATGAATAGGTTATGTATATTAATAATTTTCGATGGTGATATCATAGTTTTACTACGAACAATTTGACTCCTATAGTTTTAAATTTTATAGTACCTAAATATTTACAAATTTGTGAAAGTTTGTTTTAAATATTCTTTATGAAATCAACAACAGCAGTAGCAAATTTAAAAACGTTCTTTTTTCTTTCCGTGTTCTTGCAAAGAAAATATTTCCCATTAATTTAATGCGAAAACCAACACGGCCCACACATGAGATAAGTACGTGTGTGGGCAAAACTTCCACTTCGCGAATCCCCAAAGGCCGAAATGTGTCCCAGGACTTCCTCCATTGCAAATCGCAACGTCAGTAAGACGCGAGTAGATGCCGGGAGAACGGCGGTCGGTCAGCGTTCCCGATCCCCGACTCTCCCAGTAATTAAAATATTTGAGTCATCTCGAGCATTGTGGATGGGAATTTGATTTTCTGGGAAGAACGCCGAGCTCTCTGTTTCCTTGAAGTGCTGCATTCGGCTAATTTTGAAAGATAATTCGAATTGTTCTGAGTATTTTGGAAAACATAAATCTTGTAAACGGCGTTTCGTCTGTTTATAGGGACATCATCAAGGCAAGATACTCATCTTTCACAATTTTTAATGTTTTTATGTCATTGTCCAGAATGTGACTTATTATAGCTTGGATTATAGTCCACTGCTGTGATATACGCAGCCATTTATTGAAACTAATAGTGTAGAAAAAATTCAGAATATTTTTAAGGTATTTATACTTCAGGAAGTACTGTCTACTGCTTGGAATCTGGACGTACATACATTGCATGACATACATGTTATAGTAACATTAACATTCGGCTATAAAATTTTAAATGATCTGGTGCATGACTCCAATTCGTAGACTTTGTTTTAGTTTAATGTTTCTTCTCCGAACAATTAATTTCCATGCCTACTTGTAAAACTACAAGTTATGTTCCACTATTTATAATGATATTTCCTTATATCAACCGGGTTTCGTCCAATAATAATGTTGTTTTTCACGTAAATACTCAGTATTTTTAAAAGATATAATGAATATTATCTGTATTGACCGGGTGATGATACTGTTATCCCTATTGGTTATTTTTTTGCGGCTGATTTTTTGTATTTTATTTTTTATATTCGTGTAACTTCTAACTATTTGATTGTATTTACTAGGAAAATTCAAATATTGTAATTTGTTTATTCCATTCATATGTTTGAAGTCTGTTGTAATCACTGTGTTTCCTTGTGGTTCAACTAAAATCTCTGGGTCAGCCATCCTTATTTTCATTTTTTATTTTGCAAATTTAGTTTAGGTAAATTTTTCGTCAACAAAGTTCTCTATATAGGCCTAGAAATTAAAAGGCAATATGGGTCCTATGCTGCATTATCAAAGTAAGACCAATTTAATTTTCACGAGCCGTCATTGTTGTATGCAAGGTGATTCAGAATTTATCAAAAAAATTTTTTTAATGTAAAGGAACTCTTACAAATACAATTTTGTAAAAAAAATCAAAATGGGCAGTTTAAAAATGAT
Organism: Anoplophora glabripennis; assembly: GCF_000390285.2. Lineage (NCBI taxonomy): Eukaryota > Metazoa > Arthropoda > Insecta > Coleoptera > Cerambycidae > Anoplophora > Anoplophora glabripennis. The sequence continues at coordinate 210,292 of NW_019416212.1, read as the reverse complement.
TTAAAAATACACTTTTGCACAGCACTGGAAACTGGTCCACTGTAAAATCTGACCTTGCGCAAGGCAAAGCATGCAGTCGGCGACCGGCACGGCAGCAATGTATAATAAAAAATGAATGGACAAAAAAATTGGAAGAATTTCTTTCCCAAGGAAAGATAAATAAAATTTTTAAGACCTATTTTATATCAGCAAATTCAACTGCTTATGCCACTGTTGTTATTATTAATTAATAAAATTAATTTTTGTTTTTAATTAATAAAATAATTTGACATACAACAACTGTTCAAAGTTTTGTTCACCGACGTGTAAACACATTTGGGTCCGTCTTACCCAGTTTCTACGAACTAACAATGTTGTCTTGCTTCACCATAAATTGAAACGATATGCATCAACTCTGAGTTGCTATACACGTAAGCCATTTTTGACAATTGAAAAACTAATGTAAACACAATCGCAAAAACGTTAATACTAAATTTCAGTATTCGCACAACGCGAATGACGCTAGAGACTACAGTGGCCCAGCGATGTAAAGGTTGAATATATTACTCTTCTGTATACAGGGTGGCATAAAAGTATGGGAACCCCAAAAAATCTCGCGAGATATGCATTCTTCGGAAAAACCAAATATAGGGAAAGTTAGGACTTTTTCCTGGCTACTCAATGGTGACCATGCCATGACCACTGATCACTGACCACGTGGTCATTATGGGGTCAGTGGTCAGTGGTCATGGCATGGTCACCATTGAATAGCCAGGAAAAAGTCCTAACTTTCCCTATATTTGGTTTTCCGGAGAATGCATATCTTGGGAGATTTTTTGGAGTTCCCATACTTTTATGCCACCCTGTATAGTAAATGTACAGCAAATTTTAACAGAACGTTAACCCATAAATTCTCATTAACTTACACAATACACTAACCTAGATCACCATTTACAATATACACGTTTTCCTTTTTCCCGTTCCTAGGTAATTAACTTAACTAACAAATAATTTAAAAACTGAATTGCATCTGGCTGCAGTTGCTCGTGACGTCCAATTCGGCAAGGGGTGTAAATTAAAATTTTAATTAAAAACTATAATTAAACCTTAATGTCTCGTTTTTTTTTTGTATTTATTTCGGGACCGGGGGCTTACGGCATTCAATAAAAATTCCGGCGCTTACAATGTTGTGATGCAGCATAAAATCGGGAGTAGATCATCAAATCAAATTCCATTTCAGAGAAGTAATCTACGCTTATGCGCGTATTTCCCTTCATCAAAATATGTTTTCAGCGATAAAGTTGCTCTCGAGATACGGCCTTTTATGACGCTTTAAAGCTTTTATTACCCTGCAGAATAGAGTTTGGAGTTTATATAGTGTCTCAGTTGGTTTATATGAACGTTTCAGGTTCATATCAGATGGATCCTGAAAAAAAAATAAACGAAAAGGCTACTGACGCACACGTGCCATACGTTTCCTAAATTTAAATATGCCTCTGAGACCTGTGCTTTCTTTCATTTAGTTTTTACAACGCGTCAGTTTGTTTTCTACTAAAATAAGTAACCATCTATGTAGTAAAAAAAGATATTACACTGGAAATTTAAAAACAAGGCAGAAATCATTATATAATTTAATTGTTCGGTTTGATCAGTACTTATTCATTCGGTACCTATTACTGTGGTTTTCATAGTCCTCTTATTACTGTGGGTTACTGTTTACATCAGTCTTACAAGCGTTCAAAATTCAGAAGACATTGCTTTAATTTATAACGAAGGAAAAGAAAGTAGTATTAGCATCTTCTCCCTTGTAAAGTTGGTTGTACAAGGAGGGCGCGAAAGGGAAAGCGACTGGGTCATGGATAAACAAATTGTAAACATTGTGGAAGAAAATCCCCTTTCAAGTACAAGACAAATCGCTCGATAACTGCCTGGAGTGTTTCAATCAATAGTGCAGCCAATCGATAGTGTGGCGCATATTACAAGAGACTCAAATGTATCCCTATCATGTGCGACGTGTCCAAGCGTTAATAAACAGCATATTATCCGTTTTTTGTTTGTCTGTGTGAAAATCCGCATGCGATTCAACCGGATCATTTCCAGCACCGTTTTTCTTTGGATATTTGGATAGGGATTATCTACGATCGATTAACTAGAGAACTAGACCATTCATATTGTCTAATCAATGATGGTTTGTTGAATAAATACATTTATTAATAGAATTCTACAAATTATTGATAGTATGCTGAATTATTCTTCGTTATATTGCCGAATGGGACATTCAAAAATTCATATCTGTCAGTTGTATTTGTGATACAACTATAAAAGAAGTTATAAGTGCTACACAAAATTGCTCATAAAATCGGAAGTAGACGTCGAAATCGATTTTTGTTTTTAGTAGACACACTTTTGAGTTTGTTCTTTACTTTGTTCTGGACTATCTTTTATCAAAACATTCTTCTTTACTTTATTATTGACTTTGTTCTTTAAATAACGTTTTTTTCATGTTTGATTAATAACAACTTTCTTTTTTATTTTGTCCTCGATTATGTTCTTTAGTTGTACTGTTCTTGTTAACTTTGTTCTTGATTATGTTCGTTAAAAAGAACATTGTTCTATACTTTGTCCTTTCATCAGAACGGCCTTCGGTTTGTTCTTGGTTTTGTTTTCAGGGAATGTTCCACTGAATGTTTTCTTAATTTTTTTTCTTTCAGAGTTTATTCTTTGTTGTAACAGTTCCTAACTTTGCTTAACTCGACATATTGTTTTAACAATTATAATTAAGAGTAAATATTTAGTTTGTCAGGTGAAATTGCCTGCAATAAATTCTTTACTTTGTTCTGGATTATGTTCTTTAATAAACCAATCTTATTTACTTTGATATTGATTAAATAATGTTTTTTTTTTTCATTTTTAATTACTGACAGCTTTCCTATTTATTTTGTTCTCGATTATATTATAATGCTTGTGCAAAACCGTACTTATCTTATCAACTTCCACGTCACCTGCTACATGGGTGTTGTATAACAATGAAAAAGTAATATTGACGGTTGGTAAAAGAAAGTGCAAAAAAGAAAAGAAAACGTTTAGGGGGGACATTTCTGGAAGGAAGCCGAGTTAGTTGAACATTGGTAGTTGAAGTGAGTGCCGCGAGTAGTGAAAAGTAAGACCGTGGGTGTAGTGTGAAAAACGACAGAAGTAGTGAAACAATAAACGTATTTAACTGGGATTAGGTAGCAGGTAATATTCTTTAAGTACTTTGTTGTTAATTGTTCTATGTAATTTTATGATTGTGATGGTTATAGATGTTTCATGATAATAATTCTTTGTAAGTTTAGCTTCCATTGCTTTATGCTCAAGGGCATATATTTTTCCAAGGTAAAATTGTTATAATTATACTTAAAGTTTGCCCATTATTTATTTCATGTTAAAAATATATGTATTGTCCTGATTGCCAGACATTACAATAACGACTTCTTTGTTTCACATCTAACTTGTTTTTGCCACGATTACGTTATACGTAAAATATAGATGTTTCATGATAATAATTCTGTATATGTTTAGCCTTCATTGTCTTACGCTCAGGGGCGTATATTTTTCTAATATAAAATTGTTACAATTATTATTATAGATTGCTCATTATTTATTACATGTTAAAATATGTATATTGTCGTGACCGCCCGGATATTGCAATAACGACTTCTTTATTTCACATTTAACTTGTTTTACCATGATTAAGTTGTTCTTTGATTTCTTGTGCTCACTTTATGTCATACGTCTATACGAGCCTTGTTGAGTTTACTAACATTTTCGCCCGTGCGGAACGAATCTGGATTAAGCTCGATTGCCTCCCGTATGGGACTCCAGTGTTATGAAGGATCTTCCGAAATCTCAACTATAGCTGGATTGCCTCCCGTATGGGACTCCAGTACCTTCCGGCTCTGCCGGCTAACTAACACCAAACCTCTTCAGTTTTACTTGGAAGTGTGTATGACTAATATGAGGTAACAGATGACATTTAGTGACACATTAAATGAGACAGGTCTTATTTATCATTAGCAAAGGTTCTTAATTTATGCCTTTGGTTAGCGGTTGTTTTGTATTTATATTTGGGTGGTAAGAGCAACGATCGTGGGTTTCTCTGCCATGCTCTTTCCCCACAGGAGCTCTAGGTGAGCCTGGCACTCTCCTTTTATGTTAAATGGTTGTTAATGTTTTTGTTGTTCTTTCTATTTGTCACATGTTTAATTTGAATTGTATGTAAATAAAGGTTAGTTGTATTTACTCTGCTTTTGTTTTATATAATTAAACCATACATCCCCTCTACAAAGTTAGTAGCCAGCGCCTATTGGTCAATTAAAAAAATAAATACACACAACGTAGGTAGTCCTTATGACGATCACATATTTTTGGCCACAACTACGTTTACCTATTTTTTGTCGAACCTAGGGTTGTTATACTACATGCTTTTAATTATTTTGTTCATATGTTCTTTAAAAAGAATATTTTTTCGTGCTTTGTTCTTTACGTTTTCTGATCAGAACTTTCTTCTTTACTTTGTTCTTGATTTTGTTCTTTAGAAATGTTCCATTCAGTGTTCATTTCAATTTTTTCCTTATTATTATTCTTTGTTGCAGCAGTTCCTAATCTTGCTTAATCCGACTTATTGTTGTAACAAATATAACTGGGAGTATTTAGTTTATAAGGTGAATTACCTTTATTTAAATATTATTAAAGTCAGTTGTAATTGTGATACGATAAGTAGTTATATAAGTATTCCACAAGAATACTCATAAAACCGAAAGCCGACGTTTTCCGGAAACGCATTTTTCCGCTAGGAAGACGCCACGCTAATAATTAATTTCAATTTTTCCCTCTGGTATCTGCGGAGATTTAACATTTAAATGAGTTTTAACAAAGTTTTAATTGCGTTTTGAAATATGCACTTAATAAAATCGCTTTTTATTTTCTTTCACGAGAATTTAATTTTCCTTGTTAAATTTATAAGGGTAATCTGTTAAGGATTTAATTTATGACTGTTAAAGGTATTACCTGGGCCCTCGGAGCGATCGGGACTGGTATTGAGTTATACTCTGGGGTTCTCGAATGTACATAAATTTCTCCCTGAGCGAGGCAAATGATATCGTACATGGTCCTTAAATTTGTTTGTGACAAAACAATCTATTATAAAGGTTGTCTCAGGAAACAGTGGACATACAGCAACTCTCAGACTTCTGAGGTAAAAACAGATGCATTTAATTAAAAAATATATACAGGATAGGCCATTTTAATTGCTCCACCCAAATATCTCCGACAGTTTAGGTTCTAACGAAACGTTACCTTTATAAAAGTTGTACGTTTTGATGGGGGAGGGAAACTGTTACTGACCTTAAATTTGGCCTCGAGGTCACCGGCCAAGGTTGGTCCAGGTCAATTTCATATCTTCAAATAGGAACCTCTATTTTTGACCCCGCAATTGAAAAGAGAGGAAAATTTTACGTTCAAGGGTTAAAATGTCCTCATAAGGTTATTCTGAGGGCAACATTATCTTTGTTACTGTTAAAATTAATTTAGTTTTTAAAATAACATTTAAAGCAACAGCTTTTATTACTTTTCGTGCCCTTATAATGTGAACCAATCATATGCCGGTTCTGAAATATTAATGAAAAACTATTTCAAAATTTAGTCTGCCCTGTAATTCTTAAAACAAGTATTTTTGTACCGAGGTAAGTTGACTCCAATTGTGTTTACCTGGAAAATATGTGGTGTACCTTTTTTGACATCCTGAATAATTTGGAAGATCATTGATAAACAGTTTAAAGATAAGGGAGCCCAACAGGTCATCTTGAGGTATTCCATAATATGTTGTTTTATATTCTTTAGAAAATTGTAACTTTTAACTTACGATTGTCAATTGTTTCTTTTTGTATTTTACTTCGTCTTCCTTTATCAGAATTTTCAGATTTTTTTGATCTGGAATTGTGTGGAAGACTTTTTTACATGTTTTCCTTGTTTCTTCATTCCCTCTTTCTCATTCCCCTGCATAGTTCATCTAGGTTTGCCCACATTTTCTTCTTTTAATATCTTCCAAATGATCAAATCATCACTGGTTCATCCTTTATGACATATATAATTTTTTTAGTAGCAATGGTTGCCGTAACTTTCAGCTCGTATCTTTCATCACCACTTTTCCCTTGTTGTTATTTATTTGGATGCCAAATAATAATGAAAATAAAGCTCATGATCCTTGGAAATCCCGCTCTGTATCTTTCGCTTCCCCATTTGTTCGTAATCTGTGGCATCCGTACTAATAAAACAGTATCGTTCGCTGCTAGAGCGTGCATTTTATTCGTCCTCTAATGTAAAACCGATGCCATCGAACAGGCCAACCCTAAAAGCGAGAGCAATCTATATGCAAATCGGTTTTGTAGTCGAGGTGGGTCACTTGGGTGATATTTAGACATTCGGGACATTACAGAACTGTATTATCGAATTTTTATGGAAATCCATCGTGGAATTGAATACGGTGTAATATCTGGTACGTCCCGAAGTATTTCCGGGTTGTTCAGAACGTATAAAGAAAAAAGAAGAAAAAAAAGAATAGCGCAGCAAAAGAAATTGGAAGAAAAAAACGATGTAAATTTCACAAACAATACATTACAAACAAGGAGACAAACTTGATTAAAATAGTTAAAGATATCAACATATTGAACAGTTTCTACACATTAGATGTAAAGGAAAGTAGAATAATATATTATAGTCCAGACGGTATCTGTTTCAAAGAATCCATATTTGGGTGAATCGTATATCAACGGATATTTTTGGCTTTTTGGCTTTCAAATATGACTAGAAATGAAAATTTTTCTATGCGCATAAAAAAAAACGTGGGCTTAACTTTTGGCGTCACAATATGTTTAAAAAATTCGAAAAATGTCATATTTTTCTTCCTATTTAATTATGTATCTTTTCAAGAGTTGATTTTAGGCGAAAATGGAAGAGGAAAAACATGTTTTTAGTTAAATTTGACAACATATGTCTAGTTACAAATCGAATGAATCATGATTATTATTGTAAAAATCGAAAAAGTCGTCAAAAATGGGGTTAAAAAACATTACTTTTTAGGGAATTTTTTTTGGGGTTTTTAAGTTGGGTATAGGACCTTCATCCTTGGCTCAAGAAAAGTTCATGTTATGCAGAATCATCACACCAAATTTCATCAAAATCGGTTTGATAGATTTTGCATAATAATTTTGCAATCCAGATTTTGAAAAAAAAATTGCAAATTTTCAAAATTTTGCACAGCAAAAACCAAGACCCTTAGATACTTGAAAATTTAATCACATATAGAAGGGCTCTCAAGCTTTCAAACGCTTTTTGAAAAATTCGAATCCGTCAATTAGGAGAGCCCGGGCGCTTGTTGGTCGAATTTTTGTACTATAATTTTGTAGTTTTGTAATATAATGAGTTAATTTCTCATTTGTTTATATTTTAAACAGTAAATAATATTTGAATTATACTTTAATTACAAAAGAAATCATAATTAAATTAATAATTAATTAATTAATTACTAATTTTCGACATATTTTGAAAATAATTGTTCAAACAATTTTAGAATATTTAAATAAATTTATTTTTGATCTTTGATAAACAGTATATAAGTTTATGCACTTACCTTTGATACAATAAAAAAATAAAGTTGACAATTAAAGGAAGTTTAAATATAAAGATATCGAACTGTTTGAAAGACCAATAATAATTATTAACGATAGGCATTTGAAAATACGCAAATTGTTTTTTTTAAATCGCGAGACATCGATTTAAAAAAATCATCAAAATCGGAACTCTAGAAGCTGAGATATTACAAATTTTTAAGCGCATCGCGGTTTTGAACTCGCCGATTCAGTTTCGAGCAGGCCGAAGCGGCCGCGCTCTCTGCTTCCCCCACCACCACCACCCGTACGATTTTCTTGAATTTCTCGCTTGCATAAATAACTTTAAACGCCTTTTAAAGTAGGTTTCCAATGAACAAAAGTATTGCAAACTTAGACCTGGTAAGTACTCGGAATACCAAAGGTATTTTTCGAAAAATTAGCCCGGACGTCCCAGTACATTTAGTGTAAATGACGACTAACTTTGTTGTCTTGTTCGTAATTGACAATTTTTAAAATTCTGGTGTCCAGGTTCTTTTACCACCGCTTTGCTTAATGACTCGATATTCTTGTTATTATGGTTGTAATAAGTTCCGTGGACCATATTAGCAGATTTCTTCTTTTTTGTTCTTCTATTTTTAGTTAGTCATTTTTCATGGCATTCTCCATTCTTCTTACTCTTTTATGAGGACAGTCTTGTTTCTATATTGTGTTCGTTATTGACATATTGTTTTCCAAGTCTTTTCCAGTAAAATTATGCTTATTCAGTTTCGTAGAACTAAATCAGCAACCTTAGTTGATACTTTTTTAAGAACTCTGTAACATTCCTGTTGTCTGGTTGGGTGTGTTTGGAACTGAACCACATTATCGTTATTTCCTACCTTAATAAACTTTTCTGGAAGTATCCAGTTCATCTTTGTTTGCTAACGCTACTTCATGACCCTGGTTTTATTGATCTCTTGTTTCTAACATGGATGGTGTTTTATTTCTTGTACTTATCTGTATATTTTCATTGTCTTTTTGTACACTTTCCCTTTCTTTTACGAGGTTAACTGTTAACGTAACTCCAAACGAAGTGTGTAACATCGCGGATCGCCTTCTTGATGCTCAATAAAATTTTAGCGTCCCTGTCAGATCTCAACCTCCCTAGCGATGTGGACGACAACCAGACGACCATTAAAGCGAATTGTCCACACTGAAGGAGGAACGTGTTCACGATGGTAAGATTGTTAGGGGACTGTCCAAAGTCGACATTTATTTGTAAGTATATAATTTCCGGCGGTTCTTACTTATATTGCGAGTTCCCAGCGGCCCACTCTAACTTGAAAGATAGAGAGACAGATATAGGGTCCAAAATCTCTAATGAATCGCATGATAAATAAATCACTTCCTTTATCTTTTTTGCGCACTTAAAGAACTTCGTTCTTAAAGAGTTCTAATCCCAGACAGTTAATAATAAAGCAGGAAGTGTGGTCTTGCTTTGCTTCTGTGGGTTTAAATCTAGAGATTGTAACGTTTTCGGACAAAGAAAAATATATTAATCATTTTTCTACGACCATTATAGTCGAAATATCTTTTCGACTATATAAATATCGAAATACGTTTGTGGTAGTTATGTAACATTTTTTATAAAATACAGTGTTTTTTTTACAGTTTTAGAAATGTTTCTTATGTCATATCTACACTTTATACAGGGTGTAAGAGGTTTGACTGCCATTACTTCAGCATGAGATAGAGTAATCATAAATTAACAAAAAAGTTGTATAATACAGGGGCGTAAGATTAACAGTTTTCAAAATACAGCGAGTATTAATATTGGGAAGTTTCATCACAACGTGACAACAGCGCTTAACCTAACGCTACACATCTGATGTATACCACGTCTGCATGCGGCTGACTTGTCCTATAGAAAAAATGTAAACAACTATTGTCAAATATTTAGTAAATTTCAAGACAATCGTTTTCAAAGACAAAGCATTTGATGAAACAAAATACACAGTCTTTGTTATGTCAAATCATTACTTACAGGAAATAATTCGATCCGTCCATGTTTTTTTCAAAGAGACATTATCTCTCTTAATGCATCGAAACCTTCTTATGTATTCTTAATAGAAAATTATTCGTTACTGTTTCTTGATTATGTTCTTTAGTAACAAAGTTAATTTTTAACTTTATTCCTGTTCTTTATTTTGTTCTTCATTACACTTGTTTCGTTCTTCTTTATCCTCTTCTTGATTTCGTTCTTTAGTAACGATGTTCCTTTTTACTTTGCGCTTTAGAGAATTTTGTTTGTTAATTTTGTATCATTAACATCATCGTCGTATTTTTTATTAACTTTCTGTTCTGTTCTTGATTATGTTCTTTAATAAGAATGTTCTTCTTTATTTTGTTTTTGACTCTGTTCTTTAGTAGGAACGTTTTTCTTTACCTTGTTCTTGTTTTACAGTAACGTTATTTATTATTTTGCTCTTGATTGTTTTTTAGGAAAGGTATCCTTCTTTACTTTGTTCTTGATTTTGTTCTTTAGCTAATTTTATTAGTCACTTTTCATTAACTTTATTATGTGCTTTAGGAAGAATAAAAGTTTACTATGTTCTTGAATATATTTTTTACTAAGAAAGTTCTTGTTTGCTTTTGATTAGACTCTAGTAAAAAAAGTTTTTCTTAACATTGTTGTTGTATGTGTTCTTTAACAGAAACGTTCTTTATTTTGTTCTTCTACAGTATGTCCACACTTTTTTCGATAAAATGAAAAATGATATAGTTTTTCCTATTCAACACCTTTTCTGTGGACATACTGTATATTCTTACTTTGGTCTTGACTGTATTCTTTAGGCAATTTGTTCTAATTAATTATTATGATCTCTAGATCAACTTTATTCTTTATTTTGGTCGAGATTATATTGTTTAGTTAAAATATTCTTATTTACTTTGTTCTTGATTATGTTCTGTAAAAGGAAATACTTTCTTCTTTATGTTCTATTCCTATTTAGTTTGTTTCTGATCGTATTCATTGGAGAACATGGTTTCATTGACTATTATGTTCTTTAGTAGATCTTCTTTGTTCTTTCTTTAGCAGAAATGTTCTTCTTTGTTCTTGATTATTGTATTTAATATTCTTCTTTACTTTGATCTTGTTTGTATTCTTTGGAGTTTTTTTACGTTTTTATGACATTTTGTACTTATTCTTTATTTTCCTCTCTATTATGTTCATTAGTAATACCGTTAATATTCACTTTGTTCTTGATTATGTTCTGTAGAATATTAATATTTACTCTGTTGACTTGACTGTATTCTTTAGATAATTTGTTTTTATTTTTTTGATACTTTGAAATATTTTTTTCTTTATCTTATTTAATAAGTTTTCCTTTGCTTTGTTCTTTACGCAATGTGCCATTGAATGTCTACTTTAATTTTTAATTTGGCAGTTTGTTCTTTGTGCCAATCTTTCTCAACTAGTTTTAATAAATAAAACTGACATAGTATTTAGTTTGCTCAAAACCGTTCATGTCTCCAAAGTTATATGGGTATAAATTTTGCGTACCCCTGGAATCCTACCCTTGGACCTTACGCTTTGTGAAGGAAATATGGGTCGTACAAGGTCCAGCGACGCTAAATTTAAGAACCCCGTCCCAGGGTGCTTTATTGGCGCAATAATCCGATGTATTCACTTTGCGACTTCTCTCGGTAGAAGAGCTTGCTGCTGGCTGAGCTAATGGGATACAAGGGTGCGGTCGTATATTCCTGGAAGATTATACGGGCTTTTAGGGGCTTCCTTGCTTAATGCATGTGAGGCTCCCAACACTTACACCTAGAGTGTTCTTTCGGTTTATTGTAGCGCCGGTCCCGATCTTCTTTCGAATCAGGACGACTTCTTAATTGCATTTTCAGTCATAAGATTACTTTTTACTTATGTGAAAGCATAACTTTTAATAATTTCCTTACATTATATGATCAACAATTTTGAATATAATCAAATTCTGGTACAATGTTCAAAATAAATGGAATATAGAAAGGTTCTTTAAAAATAATGATTTTCCCGTCAATTGATGTGAATGGATAGAAGTTATAAAACGACGGGGAAACCTCGTTACGACCTTTTGCATTAATTATCATCAGGTATCGGACAAAAATGGGGTGAAATGATTGACCTTTTTTAATCTGCGAAACTTTATCTGGCGGGAATTTGAAGCAAAATTCGAGTCCTTAAATCAGGGTGTTATGAGAACGGGATAGATTAATTATTTCATTTTTAATTCAAAAATAGTTTATGGATTTTTATTTGTAGTTAATGGTCGACCTCACCATCGATGGGTCCATTGATTCTTCATCCCACGTCAGTATTAACGCTGTTGGTTCTTATATTTAACATTTAACGTTGACTATAAATAATATCTAATATTTTTCTCCATTCAATATCCTAGAGCGTGTTTTACTACGGGTAATCCACGCTCATACCGCCCAAATGAAAATAGCGAGACGTCACATCACAAGCTCATAAAATCACCTACAAAGTTTGTTGCATTGTAGCGAAAGTGTAGATATTGAAAGTTGTTTATTGTTCGAAAGTGAAGTAACTTTTTAATCGGTTTTCTTAGTCATAGTCAAATCACATAACCGCAAATACGTTATTATGGTTATATGTATAGACAGGGTGTTTCAGTTCGAGTGAATCAAACTTTAACCACAAAAAATAGAACTCAATAAATAATTCAGAATTTCCTTATAAAGCAAGGATTTAAGTCTCACTGTACAGGGCCGTATTGGTCGGTTTTTAAAATCATATTATTTACGAAATCTTTGGTATAACAAATTGATTCAAATTTGTAAATTTACATAAATTATGCACATGTGCAAATATTAAATCAATTTGTTATACCAAAGATTTCGTAAATAATATTATTTTAAAAACCGACTAATACGGCCCTGTACAGTGAGACTTGGACCCTTGCTTTATAAGGCTATTCTGAATTATTTATTAAGTTCTATTTGTGGTTAAAGTTTGATTCACTCGAACTGAAACTCCCTGTATACAGTTGTTACAAAAACTCGAAAAAAAAATTATATCCCAAAATTTATTAACGATGTGAGGGTTATAACTCCAATATATCCTTCTCAACATTATTTCAAGCATTTTCTGAATTGTTTACGAGGTTTAATGTCCATAAAACCTAGCCTGAGGCGTTACTGGCTGTTCAGAGGTAATTATATTATCTGGATCCTATCTTTTAAATTTGGATCCAGTTTAACTGGCTATATCGCACCTTAATTTGAGTTATTGCTTGGGATAAAAATTTAGTATATCTAAGGGGTGAATTATAGGGTAATATCTCAATAAATATTTGAAAATTACGAAATAATTTTTAGCGAGACGTAATATCTCTCATTTAAGGGAAATAACTTCAATATCCGGCCATGTTCTATTCCAAGATAATGTAGGTACATATTTACATCGAGTAATACACCTAAATTTTCTTTATTATTTATCTTACTTCTTATATATTTATTATTTATTCTTTACTTTGTAATTGATTATGTTCTTTATTAAGAACATTATTTTTTACTTCATTTATGGAATTAATGTTTTCCATTTTTTATAATGCACTTAAGTAACAACTTTTTTCTTGATTATGTTATTTACTTAGAACGTTTTTCTTTACTTTGTTCTTGATTATATTCTTTAGTAAACATCACTCTCTAAACTGCGTACAGTGTTACTGTTCTTGATTATATTCTTTAGTAAACATCACTCTCTAAACTGCGTACAGTGTTACAAACGCGGTTTGATTGAGTCATTTTCATTTTTTGTTAAATAGATTAATAACAACTTTCAATTTTATTTTGTTATTGATTACATTCCTCAGTAAAAACTTTCTTTATTATGTTGTTTACCTTGTTCTTGATTATGTTCTTTAGTCAGAACATTATTCTTTAACTTTTTCTTAATGTTGTTCCTTAGATAGTTTTATATTTCAATTTATGTTGTGTACTTTAATAGCAACTTTGTTCTCACTTTCTTTTGGATTATGCTCTTTACTAGAAACATTCTTCTTGATATTGTTAAGGTTTATGTTTTTTTTTTTTAATTAGAACATTAAGAACATTCTCTTTTACTTCCTTCTTGATTGTGTCTGTCATTTTTAATATAACCTTAACCTTTCTTCTTTATTTTCTTTTTGATTATATTCTTTAATAAGAACGTTTCTCTTTAATTTGTTTTAACTTCAGCCTGTAAGAATAATTTTCTTTACATTGTTGTTGATTATGTTTTTAGTCTTCAGTAAGACGTCACACTGTAAATATTACAAAACACCCTTCTGTTATTTTTAGAGAATTTTGTTTTCCATTTTTTATTATGTAGTTTAGCAACTAGTAGCTTTCTTTATTTTGTTCTTGATCATGTTCTTTATTAAAAACTTTTTTCATTTTGCTCTTGGTTATGATCTTTAGTAGGACTGTTCGTCTTTACCTTGTTCATGATTAACTTCTTTCGTGGGAACATTCTTCGTTAGTTTGTTCTTGATTGTGTCCCTTGGGGAATTTTATTTTCACCGTTAATTATGTACTTTAGTAACAACTTTCTCCTTTACTTTGTTCTTGATTATATTCTTTAGTAAGACGTTGCCCTGCAAAGCGTAGATGGCGTTACAAAATCCGCTTCTATTGTTTATAAGCCATCCAATGGCTGAGCGACCCCACCTCTGCTATATCGAACTTAATCCCGAAGTCACGTTTCGGGCTCATTGCTCTATTGTTCGGTCTGGCAACAAGGTAATGGAAGTTTTAATTACATCCAACTCCCAGAAAGTTTCTTGTTGTTTCTTACTCCGCCGGAGAATAATGGAGAAGGACGCAGGACGAATCCGTCCTCATTTGAATGTATTGCAGCGAGAATAATACTCAATCCCGCTTCGGAGCGAGAGGAGATTTATTTTTATTGTCCTTTAATCTTCGGAATTAAGGGCGACTCAGTCGGGAACGATCTCCTGCTGGCTTTGTGCCCGGGATTCGGAAAGTGCCCTATTTATTTGCTTATTAGGAGCCGTTTTTCATCTCGCTCCGCGTTTCAACAATGGTTGCGGCGATAATGAATTGTTGAGGATTTCGTGAATGGCTGCGGACTGCTCGAGGATCTGATTCTTCGCACGGTAGGAATAAAGCTTCCAGAAGGCCGAGAAAGGAAAACTCCTGTCTATTATCTGGCAAGAATATGATATGACCTAAATCCGGGAAAATATTTATTCGGAAGGCCTCAAATTGCACGTTGAGGTTAGCGATGAAATAGATCATTGTCGAAGTGAACCCAATAAAATAGTTGTGGTGTGCCACACGGGGACCGGTTTTAGGTCCAGTATGCGCCTAAAGTATGGAATAAATTCAGTAAAAACGAAACAAATTTTTTTTGACAAAAATCCTCGAACAGGTCGATGTTTAATTTAAAAAATACATATTTTAGCATAAAAGACGATTTTCAACTGTCATTTGTTTTCGAGTAATGACGTCATCGACAATTTTTTTAAATAGCAACCCCCAGTTTTTTTAATGATTCTGAAAGATCGTTTCATTTTCGATCCGACAGTATTAAAATGTTGCCATCTTATATAGATAAGAAAGTTTTCGAGTAAATGACGATTGAATGTTAGAAAACCCAAATCAATTAAAATAAAGCAAAAACGTTATCAAATTTAGTTTTTTGAAATGTCTGAAGTTTTTTATGGATTGCGTAGAAACTGTCACACAAAGAATTGAAATTTTAATTCTTATCGGATGCGGGGATAAGACTAGAACGCAGCAGGAAGTTTGCGATTTATTTATTGAAAAACATCCAGATCGCCGTATCAGCCAATCAACAGTCAGTAAGATAGAATCTAAATTTAGAGAAACTGGCAATGTTGTAGATATTCCAAAACCTGGACGTCCAAGCGTTAGTGAAGATCACAAACACAACATATTGATAAGTATGGTAGATAATCCTCGTAATATTTCACGATTGGTTGCATTAAACAATGAAATTAGTCAGACCACAGTGCTACGTATCCTGAGGAAGGAAAAATATCATCCCTACAAAATTCAATTTGTGCAGGAACTCGATGAAGACGATCCCGACCGCCGCTTACACTTTTGTGAAATTATGATGGATTTATGTCAAGTAAATAGAGATTTACACCGGCAAATACTTTTTTCAGACGAGGCCACGTTTTGTCTCAATGGTACAGCGAACCGTCAAACTTGCAGGTATTGGAGTCGGGAAAATCCTCATTGGATGGCAGAGGCACATACCCAACACCCACAGAAATTAAATGTGTGGGCTGGAATAGTTGACAACAGAATGGTAGGGCCTTTCTTCTTTGAAAGAACCCTTACAGAAGAAAGATATTTAGAGTTTTTACAAAATGACCTTGTTCCAGCGCTTGCAGTAATTTTTCCTAACGATAATGACCCTGATATTCCTGATGACACCATATGGTTTCAGCAAGACGGTGCACCTCCGCACTATGAGCGCCCTGTTCGAGATTTTCTGGACAATTGTTTTCCTAGGAGGTGGATCGGCAGACGAGGACCGATGGAATGGCCCGCGAGATCCCCAGATCTTACATCCCTGGACTATTTCTTATGGGGCTACTTAAAGTCCTAAGTGTACGTTAATAGACCACATAATTTAGAAGAACTCCAAAATTGTATTATAGATGAAATACGCAGAGTTACCCCAGAAATAATTCATAATGTGTATGAAGAATTTCTTCACAGACTTGCGTACTGTCAAGAAGTCGGTGAGTGGCAATTCAAACACTTAATAGAAGAGGTAGAAAACTTAATGAATTGTATTTGCGTGACATAGGAATTGTTATTTTTTTAATGAATAAAATTTACGTTTTCTAACATTCAATCGTCATTTACTCGAAAACTTTCCTATGTAAGATGGCAACATTTTAATACTGTCGGATCTTCAATGAAACGATCTTTCAGAATCAAGAAAAAAATAGAGGGTTGCTATTTAAAAAAAAATGTCGATGACGTCATTACTCGAAAACAAATGACGGTTGAAAATCGCCTTTTATGCTAAAATATGTATTTTTTAAATTAAAAATCGACTTGTTCGAGGATTTTTCCCAAAAAAAAATTTATATTTCAAAGGTCATCTCGTTTGCAGTAAGCGCAAAAAATTTTTTTTACTAATTTACTGGTTGGGGCATGTAGCTCATATATGGAATTAGAATCTTTTGGATACCTAAATTTCTGGTATCGAAAAACAATATTTGACTTCATTTGATAAGATTCTTTAGTATCCAAATATTTAAATTTGTTTGAATTAGCTAAAAACGTTTTATAAAAATTTACGTAAGATTGTATTTTCCATACCCTATAGCTTATCTTAGCGAATCTTAGGTTTAGATGTTGTCTATAAACGGGATGAAAAAAAAAACTAATTAGCGGCATAATCTAATCCAGCGTCTCCTTGCCAGACGGGTGGCGCGCCTACTTGATATTCCCGGCCGCTCTCCACTCTATCAAGTAGACGGGGCCGAATTTTTCGCGGCATCGGAATTAATTAACGCCTCGAAGTTTAATATGAATTAATAGGATCCCTAGACGGCGGCGGTGGCGCACCAGAAAAACGCTCGTTAATATTTCAGTGCCGTCGACGTCAGATAGGAGACGCAGGAGAGAATCTTTGCTCCTGGATTTTCCTTGTTAATTTTGTATATAAGGCCATTTTGTATATACGACCATTAAATTCTCCATAAAAAGATAACCTTAATAATAAATCTTGCTGAAATCCACTACTTTTTACACATAAGTCTGTTTGAAACATCTGTAAAACCTCTATGAAAAAAACTTGGGAAATTTAACACACACAGTAACACACAAGTGTATCGCAAACACTTGTGTGTTACTACATACTTATTTTACATATTTTGACTATGAGATTGCTTACGTAAACCTAACAAATTTCAGCTTACTGTAATCTACCATTCTTTATAGATAGGTCCGAAAATTTCACGTTGAAAAACTTGTGACATTTATTGCGAGACATTTGTGTCGGTTACTTACTTTGGCCAAAATATTACCTGAAATAAATATGGAAGATTACACTTTGCACAGTAATAACAAGTCGTACTGTAATCTAAGATTTTGTGTAAACATATCTTTGAAACATCATAATGAAAACTTCCGAGATTTATTGCGAGAACATTTGTGTTTCTTATAAATTTTGACCCTAAGATTGCATTAGATGGAACAGAAGTTTCGGCTTGTATTTTATTGAAATCCACGAGTTTTTGTATGTAGGTCTGAAATTTGAAACAACAGAAAAATTCTCGATGAAAATACTTGAGAGATTTATTGTGAAACACTTGATTCCGCAACTTATTTTGACCATAAAATGCCTTAGTCATTTTGATGCTAAAGTTACCTTGGGTGTGTCGAAAAATTTCAGTTTGCATATAAATAATAAGTCCTACTGTAACTGTACCACTAGATTTTATAAATAGACATGAAATTTAAAACATCAGTAAAATTCACAAGGAAAAAATGAATTTATTGCTTTCTATTATACAGGGTGTGGCGTGCATAATTTATAAAAATTAAACTACAGCTTCCTGATGATATTTCTAATAGAAAAGTCTTATACGAAAAAGTTCTATCTTCGCGTTTTTTTTTGTAAATTAAGGTTCATTTATTCAACGAAAATGAAGGCCGACTCTGTGTTATTTATCCCATCAGTGTTAAAAAGTGAAAGATTTCAGACAAAAGGTTTTAATTCCACGATAGTGACAGTGTAATTTTTATAAAGAAGTAAAAAATAAGAATAACTTGCCGATTACATTAAAAACGAGATTCTTATTTCTTACTTTGCTTAATTTTTTAGTTGTGCACAAACTAGTTTTACAATAAACCGAGAAAACAATGCATTTACTATTTCCGAACGTATCGATATGGTGTTAGTGTATGGTGCAGCTGGAGAAAATGCGCTCGCGGCGACTACGTTGTAACTGGAACGATGGCCACAACGTCACCCCCCATGTACAAATACAATCCTGCAGTGCGTTCAGCGGCTGCGAGATACGGGAAGTGTTATTCCTCGAGGAGATCGTGGTCAGCAAGTGAACCTTAATGTTGAAGATGCAGTGTTGGAAAATCTTGACGAAGACCCCACAATTAGTACTTGACGACTCGCATAGCAAGTAGGAACCTCATACCGTACAATATTTGAAATTATTTCCAAATATGTCCGACGCTTTTTCCGAGGGTTCACTTTTTTAATTATTTTTACAAATAGTTAACGTAGATACATCATGTCAAAAAGGTACCATATAATTATATAGAATATTAAAAAGTGATGATTTTTTTTTATATGAATATATAATTTATTGCCATTTAAAAAAAAAAGTTGTCTTAAAATGTCTTTTTAAGATTGTAGCTAGGAAAACCTGACAGTATTGAAGTTTTTAACATACGCAATATTTTGTAAAAGACGTAATCAATTTGATATAAAAAAATAATTTTTGGCACGCTGTATCACAAAAACAAAACGCATGGTCCACAAGAAAAGTTCAATTTATTTTTCAATGTACTCCAAACCTTGAATTTATGGCTTTTTTTGTCAATAGATATTAAAATTTATGTTGTAACGTCAATTTTCTACCAGTACCCATCCTCTGAAATAGAACTGTTGAAAATGTAAAATAGGAAGTAAATTAATCAATGTATATGTTATAGACACCTAATTTGCATCAATATAAAACTTCTCGAGGATAGGCATTTTTAACGCTCGCGTGCTTTGCGGGTAATATACTTTTATCCTCGAGTCTTGAATCCTTGTTTTCTCGTAACGCTTGGACCATTAAGCGCAAGGTTTGTTATATGAAGGCAGTTATATCAAATGACGTCTCGTTTTCTCATTCTGCCACTACATCTTCCCTGTTGCTGGCAGGGCGAAAGTGACAAGTTTATAATAAACAGGAAATATTATCTCATTAAGAGTTGATGTAATGCAGAAAAAGAAGCGAGCAGTAGCAGACATTTGTCTTAATGCGAGGACAGGATTTATAATCCTCTCCCTGTATTTTTGCAGGAAGGTGCCGACGTTTTATGACGGCTGATTTAATATCCAGTCAACGTGTCTTGTTTCAGCTCCCATTTCAGGAGACGTGATGCTGTTTGAATTACTTCCGTTTTTTTGGAGAGAATTTTTCAGAAATGTGTGCTCTGTCTAAGACATTAATTTAAGAGTCTTTAGACTGGATATTATAATTCACAACTTTTTATAAATTCTGAACATCAGTAAAATTCATTGCGACACAACTTATGTCTCCTGCCAGCGGCAGTTTTTTGGAATATTTAATATGTCTAATATATTAATTGAACAGTATTTTTAAAAGACGTTAAAGAATTAAGATATTTTAACCTGAAATTTAAAACATCAGTAAATTTCACGAAGAAAATCTGACGAGAGAAGACTTTTATAGACAGATTTGAAATTCGGAACATCGGTAAACATCTGAAATATTTGTAAATATTATATTAAAAAACTTGGGAGATTTATTGTGAAACACGTGTTGCAATTATAAAATTGCCATAAGTCTTAAAAATTACAGTTTGCAAAGCAATAACAAATTTTACTGTAATTTAGGACTCTTGTAGACAGATCGAATTTCGAAACATTGGTAAAAATTTGAAATTTGCAACATTAGTGAATTTATCATTAAAAAACTTGTGAAATTTATTGTGGAACATGTATCCGTTACTTATTGCGATTATAAGATTACCTTAAGTAAATTCGAAAAAATTTGCAAAATAATCAGTATAAATATGTAAATCTTACTGAAGTCCAGAACTTTTAATAAATCAATCCGTTTTTACAAACATCAGTAAAATTTTCGACCAAATCGAGTATTTATTGTAATACACCAATTGTCGTAACTTATTTTGACCAAGATTGCCTTAATAGAGACTGTGTAAAACTTTAGTTTGCGCAGTAATAACAACGAAATTTATTGCGAAAACGCTTGTGCCTCATCCTCGCGACAGTTTTTTAAAGAAAAATTTTGAGAAATTTGTATTTGGTCTAAGAACAGTAGGTAATTCGATTGTTCTTAAGACTTGATCTTTTGAATTTTTTTTTGAACTACCAATTTACTTCTAGTGACGGCATATTATGAAAGGAAACTCGTTTTAAGTATACTGTGTAAAAAGACAACATTTCTAAAACGTACACTTCAGCAAAATACGGTTACTTAGCCGTATCATTACGGTAACCTCATGTCGGAAGTCTGGCAACACCGGGAACAGGATAACATAATTTAACTGTGTTTAACAAGTGTTCGTTGGCTTCGGCAACTGCCTAGTCACCGTTTGACGCCAGCATGCAAATTACAAGCACAAAAAAGCAAATATTAATAGAATTCAAAATTGGAATAGAATACAAAATTAGTAATGACTATTAACGACCGAGTAAAAAAAACAAGGAACATTTCAGGTACCTGGTGAATTACATTGTACGGGCCTCATTTATGCATTGTATGCGCCAGATCGCAGCATCTTTCAGGCTCCCATCCTCGTTACTTTCCGTTGCCGCACACACAGAAAACATTTTACAAGGACCGTATTCAGGCGGCTGCCCAAAATGCAAGTGCTATTCTAAATGCTGACTGAAAATAATGGCAAATGAACAACCAAAAAATTTGGAACGTTTTCCTCTTGATATTTAAAAAAATAGTTCGAAAACAATATAGATGCTATTTTATGAAATACTGTTGTGTGATTTATATATTTTTGTATTTTCATACTGCTTACAGCTTATTACAATCGTACATTAACTCAATAAGGTTTGAGGATCGACTAAGAGCTCCCCTTAAAAATGGGGTATCAATTTTGAAAGTGTGATGAAGTTTTTAAAGATAACGAAGTACGCAAATTCTAGACCACAAATTTAGAAAGTTTGTCGTTCCTTAATACCGTTTACTTAAAGAATTATAAATTAGGAATGTACGGATAAATGAAGGATGTTTCAGTCAAATTTTAGATAAGTTTTTCTACCGAAGTACAGGATAAATTAATCAACCATCACTAACCTTGTTTGAAAGTGAAGAAAATCTTGATCAGCAGTGTCAGGTCAGTGTGGTATACACGGATTTCTCTAATTGTAAGAAATTTGACAGTCTTGACTATGCAAATTTATTGAACAAATTAGAAACATTTAATTTATCTATCCCAATCATAAACATGTTGAAATTATATCTACGGGATCGATAGTAATAGTTCAATTCCGTGGTATCAGGACTGTGAGATTCATGCAGAAATCAGGTGTGCCACAGGGATCTATTTTAGACCCAATCTCATTTACAATTTTTATTAACGACATTAATGACAGTGATAACTTGATTTTCCGTATCCAAGGGTTCATAAATTCGTGTTAGCAGGAAGATATTAATTTATCAACATGAAAATCAAGTGTGTAAAATTATTTCAAGAATTATAGAGAAGTTGCTTATAATAACTATGAGGCGGTAGTTAGTTATGTCGTTGTTAGTATATTTTTTGTGACTATTTCCATATTTGTAGATATTCCTTGAATTTAATTATGTATTTAATTAAACTGAGCAACACCTCCAAAATTTCCGCACCGAAATCAATCTACAATTTTTTTCCAAAATTTTATCGACTAAATAAAAATGTTTTCCTTGCCCAATTATTACGTGGCCCATTGTCGGAGCCCGGCCCTGGCGGTCGTTCTCCCGCCTTTTACCTCGCAGGCCCGCTCAAAGCCAAATTCCTTAACCTACAAACACCTGTTGGAATGCGGCTTCATTCTTCCTTTTCTCACGGCGACCGCCCCAGGCTGAATCGTTACGAACTTGGAAACTACGAAATTCACTGACTGCCGCCGCGACTGCTGGGTCCCCATAGTCCGGGCGAGAGGTCGGCCCAGCGGGCCGCGCGGGGCGAGCGGAGGGACTGTTTTAATCCGCCAGGACCCTGCAATATCTGGGGGTGCATAATAGGAATAGGTCACTCCAACAGTTGATTGTGAACTACATTTTAGTACTAAGAACACTTGATAACTATTTCTTGTCCCATACAGGGTCATTTTTAAAATGTGTACATATATTTTAAACAGCTGTGTAATTAATAATTTTTTTTATAAAAAAATAAACAGAAAAAAGGAAACATTTTAAAATAGATGTGCATGATTTTTTAATAGACAACTTTTTGATTACCACTGACCTCACTGTAGGATTTACGCATAACGTAGATCAGCTATGCAGTGTTGCCGGTTCTGCAGATAATTCTTACACTCTAGCTTTTTCCATGTATGCAATGGAAAGAAAAAAGTTAAATGAACTGGATTTTTTTCAGGCGATGCGTTAAATAAACTATAGAATGTCTTCATATATTGGGTATGTCTTCCTTTCTGCCTTTGCTGTTCACTTTCTTCACCGGTAAACTGTTTCTATTGACATAAATACATATAAGTAAAAAAAATATTAAGTGTTAAAATACTTAGTGCCATTTTCATAATACCTACTTTAAAATTTAAAGACGTTTTTAAAATGTGAGATTTCAAGGATCAAATTAAATTTTAAAGTTGCATTTAACATCATTATGAAAATGGCTCTTACGCCGTTTTTTCCTTACCTCATGATAAATTTATTTGGTATAGTTTTTCCTATCGCAGCAACTCGACATTGAAATATTTGAAAAACTTGTTCCCATATTTATTTAGCCATACCCATATACACATCCGGTCGAACTAAATGTGGAGGTGGTAGAAATGTATAGGCCCAGTTGAAGAATGCGCACGGGGGCAAATGGCGTATAACACAGCTGCACTGAGCGACTAGGCAATAAATCTCAGTTGTTGACAAGTAGTTGACAAATTGCCTAGCGGTGCAGTGCAGCAATGCGGAATTTGGTGTGATTCAGGTAATTTTAATTTATTATAAGACACCTTCTATTAATCATTCATATTACAATTGCGAAAGGGAGAAATAAGAGGGATATTTTGTTTACTAATATTATTACAACATGGCAATTTGGAGACCTTTTGAAACGGAACAACACGAAATTTACCATCATTATAATAACATTGTTTGAGGACATAAATAATTAAAATATATTGTTGGTCAAATGAACATATAATAGAAATTTTCTACACATTATAATATTAATTATTATAATTTTTTACTTTTAGCAGGAAACTTTTTTAGGGACGCCTATGAAACTCATTAAATTTTATTGCTAGACGTTTTTATACATGTTCAACTGACTTCGGAAAGACTGTACTTAAATTTGTATTTGTCTCACAATAAACATGCATAAAAAATTACAGACATAGATTTAATTGACAATTTAACTTGCTTTTTTCAACTGTAAAAAACAGCCCTTACACAGGGTATACAGGGTGTCCAGGAAATAGCGGCCAATATCTCTAGAATTTTGAAAGGCCTTGCAAAAATACCATCACAAGCTTACATATTTTTTTATTCAGGTTCAAGAATGATTGGTTCTTGAAGTTCAGAATTGAAAATCGATTTTTCCATGTTACTTTTTTATATCTCTTTATCTGAAACCATTTAGTCAATCTCCTTGCACCCTACATCACTGTTTATACAAAATTCCACATACAAACAACCGTATCCGATTTCGGGTCACTGCCAACCGCACTATAAGACGGATTTTCCTCGGCCTCCTAGACCGAGTGGACCTCACGTTAAGTCGTTTGCATGTTTTGATTCGTTCTCGATTAAGCGTGGTTTTTTGTTTGCTCTGCATTTAAATAACGAACAGGTACCTGTTAGTTAGTTAATAATTTATCGATGTTGTAACGTTATTTTTACGTACGGGGAAGCGCTCTTTAAGAGCAGAAACCGGTCGGGGTCGCCTTAGTGGGGATTAATTTGTTCGATGAGTGTGGCATCCACTGATTTCTTAATATGCCCCATCGGAATTTCTCGATGTGTACGGAGGGGAACAGGTGATCGCCGCGGCCTTAGTGCCATCAACTGAAAAGGTTCGGATTTCGGTATGAAATCTGTAACCTGCGCACTTTTAACAACTTAGTATAGTTCAACTCTTGGTCAATTTTAAGTGAAACAATTTATTCAGCGTTTAAGAAACGTTTGATTTCCAATGTTTTAAAAGAATGTCGCAGTTTTCCTTACTATTATTAGTGCAAGTAATAGGGTCGTTAGTCGTTACCTTAGATTCCAAAAATTGAATTTGCTATTATTTTTCAGTAGTAAGAGCTTATATATTTACTTTCATTAACTTACTTTTCAAAAAAAATGGATCGCAAAGGAACAATATCAAAATAAAATTTAAACATTTTCTGTTCTATCTAAAAATTATTGCCTCTCTCGCCATGACGTCAACTCGTATACATGCGCAATCGACATAAACAAAATACACAGAAAACGATTTGACATCATGGTTCATGACAGTTTTGATCCTTTATAATTTGAGGTTAATATCACAAACCTAGTAGATCTGTGTTATTTATTATTATATATTGAGTGTGGGAGTGATAACTGATAAGTATATTGTAATAAAACACGGTTGTAAGCATTACCTACTTACCTTTCATTCTTTACTTCTCTTATTTCAACATTCATATAGTCCAGATTTTTTGTAAAGAATTCTTGCAGCATTACATAATTTACTTCTGGTAAATTTTCACTGGAGGCTTTTAGGGACCCATTCTCTACGTCAGCGGTATTCAAACTGTCTTCCGCGGAACCCTGGGGTTCCCCACAAACTCTCTGGGGGTTCCGCGACTCGATCAAAAATTTTGAAATTAATAATATCAATGCTACAAAATTCAAAGAAACCTATACTCTTACTTAAAACTAGTATTTATAAATATATTATATAATCAGTAAAAAATGTGTTCGAACATTTTTTTTAGGTGTGGGGGTTCCTCAAAAAAATCGAAATTTTGACCTGGTTCCACAAGTCGTAAAAGTTTGCTCTATGTTAATTAAAATTATAATAAGAAAAAATAACACACAAAGACACAACAAATAGTAAATGGTATTTGGCAGAAAATGTGACTGTTTCAGCAATGTCAGATCATAATAGTTATACCAACTTAAATTTAAAGCGTAATTAATGCTCATGCGACGTTGTTGACGTCACAAAGTCTTATAGAAAAGGACGGAAAATGATCATATTTTAAAGTTGTATATCTCAGTTAATATTAGTAAGAACAAAATTCTGAAAAAAAACTATATTAGTTTTGAAACATGCTGAATTCAAATAAATGTAAAAAGTGTGAACCGACCCTATTAAATAAAATAAATGAAAGATGTGAAATTATCAAAATAACCATTGATGGACAATAACTGCCATATGTATAAGGTGTTTTCTAAGTTTATGCCGACGTCATTTTAAGTCAAAAAACGTTTTAAGGAATTTAGGATGTTCAAGATACAGTGTGTTTAGAAAATATATCACATTGATTTAAATAGCTTGGAATGTATAATTAATTCAGCCAGTGACGAAAACACCAGGAGGCAATGTTACTGGGAACACTAGAATTTAGATGACACCGAGTGGCTTGGAAATGTGTTATTTCTAAGAAAAAAACATTTTCAACTTTGTTCGAGAAATGAGACTTTTAGTGTAAAATAATTCAATGAATGATCTAGCGACAGACATATTTTATAAGAAAATAATACGCAACAAAAATATAATATATTACCTATTTGCTTGTCTAACAAAATTGTCATTAAAGTTATAAATGTTGCTATTTAATTTGAATTTAAAATTATAAACAATTATGTTAAACATGGTGCTAATTAATATGATTATAAACAACCATACATTAACAGGTTTTCTAATTAGAATTAGATGTAATAAAGTATTATTTCTAAAAAAAAACGTATTGAGTGTTTCAACTTTTTCAACAATTTTTTTTCTAGGAGTGTAAATGATGAAGTATTATATCAAGTGCGCTTATGTTCTTCCTTTTGGAATATAATTTGTAAGCACATTACTCGATTGATTTTTAGAAAAATCTTCTCGCTTACCTGCAAGCCTCTTATAGTGTGCTGTAAATCTTTATTTCTCCTGCTCAGGGGTGTGCCTACACTAGACAATAAACGTATTCCAAACGCACCTACGCGTTATTTATAACTTCCACCAGACCAAACCGTCCCATTCTTTTATAAAAACGCATTAATACCCGAAGAAAATTCTATAACACTCAAAACAAAACGAGTAAAACATAATTTTCTTTTACTTTTGGATGACTACATATCTTTTATTTTCTATATTAAAATATCGTTCAAGAATAATTAGAACGACTTTATGATTTGTATTTTACTAAAAATTTGTAAATTTCTCTCTTTGATTAAAATTAACTAAAACTAAAATTATATCTTGTTGTGATTTTTACATGCAACACCTTTTGAACCATAAATTACTTGTACCTACTACTACTATGAATCAAAAGACAGTCAAATAATTCATGTAACTAGGACAAATTCACATAAACATTCCATTAAATGTGTATATAGCACATTTTTCAATTAACGTGACATTAGAAAGTTTATTATTTAATGCAAGGGACGAAATATATCTGCCTTTGGCTTTGCTAAAAAACGTTTAAAATATATCGTACCCGATATTCCCAGATTAGAATCAATATTTATGAGGTGTCAAGACTATCTACGCAATTTGCATAGGCAGGTAATTAATATTTATAAATTGATATTTATACAATTAGTTTAAATGTAGAAGCGACTTTTACGGTTGCATATTTAACAGGTTTTTGTTGCTATACAGAGTGACGCTCATTTTACAGGTATGCCTCGCGTCGTGAGTGATGTATAGTGTGATTCTCTCGAAATATGTTAATATGTTAATTAATTAATTGTAAGTTATATGCAATCATTGCTTTTATTTTTTCGGGGTGGCACATTGAATCTTCTCTTTTTGTTTGAAATATTGCAATTTTGAGAGAAAAACTATATTTTGCGCGAAATTATTCAGAAATGTAGATCCATAGGCGGGGAAATAATTTACCCGTACGCCACTGACGCAGGGAATGAAGTCTGTGAACCTGATTGTTGTTACCAAAGTATAGCAAATTTAAATTAGATGCGTTACGACAATTCTCAGATATCAGTGAATAACCATTTTAAAAGTAAGACTAATAAGTCTATTTACTATAAGTAATGACGTCACACTATGAAATGGAGCGGTGTTGCCGGTTTGTCAATTTTTTTAGGAGATTTAAGGAAATTAATTTTTGGCAGTGAAACAGACAATAGGCCTTTTTTCGCAAGTGAAATCGTATGTTGCAGTATGTGTAGTATCAAGGAATGAAGAGATTTAAACTACCATATGACAACTAAGATCAAAAGTGAAATAGTAACTATAAGACAGATATTCACCAATAATATTCTATTTAAAAAATTTAGGAAACAGTCAAAAAGTGTAATTAATAACTTCATCGTCCCTATCGTCGACTAAATTTATAGATTTGATATAAATTTAATAATGTTGATAGTGAATGTTAATAAATAACACTCCAAATTGCAGTCTTGTTAAAATTACCAGACATAACCTAACAATTTTGACATGAAATTTAAATATTGTTAATTATATTTAAAATACAGTTCATATCTCTCTATTTTTACATCCCTCTTAAGAACCCCACCATTTCTTGAGCATGATATGATATAAAGATTTCGCCTTGTTAATGCTTTGCTTTTACACATATAAATTATTAACTGTGAAAAGAACTTATTATTCATTTTCATTCGATTTCACTCCACAAAAATCACACGGAGGTGCTATCGAAAGAAACGAAATTGTCAAATACCTATCAAGTGTCCATTGATTAATTTTAAGATGTTCTTAAGTGGTGTACCTCAGGGTTCAGTGATTGGTCTTATCTTATTTCTAGTTTATGTACCGGACCCTACAAAAAATTGTGCATCTGGATCGCTTTCCTATGACGACGACTTGAAGCTCTTCTCATTACCTTTGACCTTACAAAATGACCTTGACCTCATTAATCGGCGGGTGCTTGGATTCGTTACTACCTCTTACTTACTTTAAATACTGTATTGATGCATATGTGTCATAGTACTTATAACGACCTTGATGTTATAGTCTTTCCGATCTCAACTGAAATCCAAAGAGTTAACGTGGAGGTGGTAGAAATGTATACGACCATTGAAGAATGCGCACTCGGGCAAACGCCGCACAAACACAGCCGCACTGGGCGACTGGGTCATAAATTTCAGTTGTTGACAAATTGCCTAGCAGTGCAGTAAGCAATGCGGAATTATTTTATTGTAGATTATTTTTATTTAATAACTTTTTTAATCTAAAAACCTTTCCTCATCCTTTCCTGGCAAGGATATGTTCATACCTTTCCGTTCGTTCTTGGCGAGCAGTAATATATTTTAATGAAAATGTAAATATTTTTTAATATGTCATAACCAAAATTTACCATCAATATAATAAAATTGTTTGAGGATATAAATATTTAAAATATGTTGTTGACCAAATAAACATATAATAAAAACATTCTACACATTATGTACAAATTAATATTAGCAGATAACTTTTTTAAGGACGACTATGATTAAATTTTATTGCTAAGCGTTTTTCATGTTTTTCAAAGAAGTGCTACTAAATACTCCCTTGGATTTAAGGATCTTCCTTACGAAACACGTCAGACTTCATAGTTTGACGAGAGTTAGCGCGATACAGAACAAGAATTTAGGATTATTCTATGACTGCACTTAACTACTAAATGTGACGTCATTGCAAACTCATCGTAAATAGACTTTAAGCATTCTTGGGCTTAAATTTAACTGTTTTTACCCTAGGAGAAAACCCGGCACAAATATCCATTGATAGGCGATTTACAGAGAAATGATTTTAGAAATACATAATGTCGGTTTTCCCTAATTATATTCTGATTGTTTTCCGAAACAGAAAATCTGACGGCGAAGTGATTTTCAATGGGATAACGACGGGGATGGCCCTGGTGAAAGCCACTGTTAACGATCCGTAATTTTTCGTAACGCTAAACCCATGTCGACGCTATTACGGCAATATGGGCCTTAAAAAGTCATTACATCCCGCCTAAAAATGCTTCGCCCGGGCCTAAGGTCGAGCCGGTTCGAATATTATTCCATAAATTTACATAATTGTACTGGTATGTAGACACGCATTTGACTAATGCGGTTGCGAAGTTCTCGGTTGCTTCGTATCCTTTCTTTTGAATTTGGCTTTGAACGTTATTGTTGTCCCATGCGGGGTGTTGATAGAATTATTGCGCAAGCTACGGTTGTCTCAGTTCTGAAGATGATTTGAACTTTCAAAGAGGAAATGTACACTAAAATAGTCATTTAAGATACAACTGTAAGAAAAGTCATTCTATATTCACGAGCATTCACAAGTCATTCTATCGGGTGCTCCAAAGTCCACATAAAATTTTGCGCCGTTTGTGCGGAAAAGTATTGCCAAGGAAAAAAAGGATAGCATGAAAGCTGATAGTTCAGGGTTATTAAAAATGGAGCGCTACATGAAAGAACAACGCGATTTCATAGTTGAGCAATATTTTAAAAATAATGAAGTTTTGACAGCTACAGTTTGCAATTTTCATACAAAATATGGTCGGAATAGTAATTTAACTATATCAACTGTGAGGAGATTAATGGAAAAAATCAAGGAGATTGGGTTCATAGTGACCTTAAACACTTTGGTCGCCTTTCAACACAAAACATCGAAGCAGTTTGTGTGACTGTTACTGAGAGTCCAGGAACATCAATTCGGCACCATTTGGACATTTCTAGAAGCTGATTATCATGAAAGATTTGTATCTTCGTACTTACAAAGTTCAATTGACTCAAAAAACTGAAGCATACTAACTACGCAAAGCGAAGAGAGTTCGATGGATTATGGCACAACAAATGGATACTGACTTTTCGAACAAAATTATCTTCAACGATAAAGTTGTCGGATCCGCAACGTATCACTGTTTGGTGCAGATTTTCGAATGAAAGCCTTATACTTGCAGCTACAGGTAGACTAGCGGTATCTGTTTTGGTTTGGGCGAATCGTATATCCACGGAGATTTTTGGCTTTTTGGCTTTCAAATATCACTAGGAATGAAAATTTTTCTATGCGCATAAAAAAAACGTGGGCTTAACTTTTGGCGGCACAAATTCGAAAAATGTCATATTTTTCTTCCTATTTAATTATGTATCTTTTCAAGAGTTGATTCTAGGCGAAAATAGAAGAGGAAAAAAATGTTTGTAATTAAATTTTTTACAAAACATGACTAGTTACAAATCGAATGAATCATGATTATTATGGTAAAAATCGAAAAAATCGCAAAAATGGGGTTAAAAAACAATACTTTTTAGGGAATTTTTTTGGTGTATTTAAATTGGGTGTAGGACCTTTATACTTGGCTCAAGAAAACTTCATGTTATGTAGAATCATCACACCAAATTTCATCAAAATCGGTTCGATAGATTTTGCATAATAATTTTGCAATCCAGATTTTGAAAAAAAAATTGCAAATTTTCAAAATTTTGCACAGCAAAAACCAAGGCCCTTAGATACTTGAAAATTTAATCACATATAGAAGGGCTCTCAAGCTTTCAAACTTTTTTTGAAAAATTCGAATCCGTCAATTAGGAGAGCTCTGGCGCTTGTTTAAACATTGGTCGAATTTTTGTACTTATAAACAATTAGAACTTTGTGAATATTCAATCAAATCAAATTTTTTAAAGCAGGTTTTAAAAGTTCCTGGAAAGACGCTTCTTTTTTAAAAAAAAACAGATCGATTGATCAATTAGTTACGTAGTTATAGCCGATTCAATTTCGAGCAGGCCGAAGCGGCCGCGCTCTCTGCTTCCCCCACCACCACCACCCGTACGATTTTATTGAATTTCTCGCTTGCATAAATAACTTTAAACACGTTTTAAAGTAGGTTGCCAATGAAGAAAAGTATTGTAATCTTAGACCTGGTAAGTACTCGGAATACCAAAGGTATTTTTCGAAAAATTAGCCCGGATGTCCCAGTACATTTAGTGTAAATGACGGCTATAACTACGTAACTAATTGATCAATCGATTTTTTTTTTTTTTAAAGAAGCGTCTTTCCAAGAACTTTTAAAACCTGCTTTAAAAAATTTGATTTGATTGAATATTCACAAAGTTATTCTAATTGTTTATAAGTACAAAAATTCGACCAATGTTTAAACAAGCGCCAGAGCTCTCCTAATTGACGGATTCGAATTTTTCAAAAAAAGTTTGAAAGCTTGAGAGCCCTTCTATATGTGATTAAATTTTCAAGTATCTAAGGGCCTTGGTTTTTGCTGTGCAAAATTTTGAAAATTTGCAATTTTTTTTTCAAAATCTGGATTGCAAAATTATTATGCAAAATCTATCGAACCGATTTTGATGAAATTTGGTGTGATGATTCTACATAACATGAAGTTTTCTTGAGCCAAGTATAAAGGTCCTATACCCAATTTAAATACCCCAAAAAAATTCCCTAAAAAGTATTGTTTTTTAACCCCATTTTTGCGATTTTTTCGATTTTTACCATAATAATCATGATTCATTCGATTTGTAACTAGTCATGTTTTGTAAAAAATTTAATTACAAACATTTTTTTCCTCTTCCATTTTCGCCTAAAATCAACTCTTGAAAAGATACATAATTAAATAGGAAGAAAAATATGACATTTTTCGAATTTTTTTAACATATTGTGCCGCCAAAAGTTAAGCCCACGTTTTTTTTTATGCGCATAGAAAAATTTTCATTTCTAGTGATATTTGAAAGCCAAAAACCCAAAAATCTCCGTGGATATACGATTCACCCAAATATGGCTTTTTGAAACAGATACCGTCTGGACTAAGGAGATGTTTAGAAGTTGAAGAGCCGTAATGACTGGATGTAATCGATGGTGACAGGATTTTACGTAGAAGAATCAGTTCAAGGAAATTTTTTTTCAATATTTTTGTGCAAGCGAGCGTTAAATATTTAGAAACAATTACATGCTGCTTTTTTTTGAAACTGATAGAACAGCGTTTTCGAAAATCAATTAGTTTCCGATAAGTGTGCGTCGGAATTTCGATTATCTCGAAAACCCCGGCGATGCTCTCCCCGGCAATTAATTCCAGCTCATCTCATTCTCGAAGATCGGCATCACGACTTCCACCGCTTCCCCGGGCGAAACTGAACGGCGAAGCGTAGTACCTCGGCCACATTATTACAGGTAAGCCTTCGCCCCCCACCTCGGCAGCAGGTTGCCGAGTACCGGCCGTACCAGCTAGTTCGAACTAAGGTACCATTCGCCGCGTCACGATTTCAACGGTTTTTCGCAGCGGAGTGCGATTTTTTTGGGGAAAACGACGCCATCTTCGAGGAAAACCACCGCGAGTGCTCTGTGTGGTGGTGTGGCAGTGATTCAGTGGCGGAAAAGTGAGTTTTCCGGGTTGGTTCTTGTGATGACTTGGGATTACCGAGCTGGATGCTGATCTCGGGCACGATTTTCGTACGGCACGAAGCACGGATCGCTCTTTAGAGGTAAGGGGGACTGTTTGGGAAGGTCTTTTTCGTTTTTTAAGTCTCACCGAGCTTCAGGCCTCGAATAACGCTTAGAGCTAGCCTCGAAGTTCCAGTTGTGCCCACACGTTATCGCACGAGGAACATTCGTCCCAATAAAACTGAAAAATCTCACAAACCATTTCCCTGTACTATGATTTTTACTTTTCCAAGCTTCCAGACACCCAGAATTTAATAGTACCACCATCATACTTTAATTACGTACTTGTACGTGTGCGTGTGAATATAAACTATTACTATGTGGGTCCAGCAACATGCTATGTTATTCACACGTGTACGTTATTTTCAAATAAATCTTGTTTACCGTCATCAAGCGTATCGCTTTGCTCATAAACCGCGACTTCATCGTAAAATTTGTTTTCTTCTAGGTTTTGCAGTATGACAGGCTGATGTATGCTCTAAGTCTTAGTTATAGGTACAATTTTGAGACAAAATACACTTGTTAGATCCATTTCTGCTTCAATTCTGTCCAGTTATTCACAGTTGGGCGCAGCTTTTCCGCAAAATATTACACGTCCTTCATAGTGGAATAGTGGACACTTATACATACCTCTATTGATATTTATTCGTATAAATAAAGAAATAAAGAACAAAATTTACCCATAAGTGAATTGGTACATATTTCAATCGTTCCATCAAGGTTAATGCAAGTTTTTTGGCACATATAATTGGCCTCGATTTTTATGGTTACATACACCGTAAATTCATTTAGGTACAACATATTGGTAATGCAGATAAAAATAGTTGATTTAAGAGTACTTACTGTCAGTCATATCGTTCTATAAGTGATTTTTTACTTTTATAGTTCAGACATGCAAGAACAAGCTAAAAAAGTACTTGGTCTGTGTTCCTTTCCTTCATCTTAAGCTTCTAATCCAAATTATGTTCAGTAATAATGCATCTTTACCAAAATTAGTTCACTGATTTCATGATACATAGTTTCATTTCTCCAATAAAATACATCTAAAGGGTAACTTAATCACGTTTTCATCTTTCCTTCAACCATAGTTCACACTAGACACAGTCACACCAATAAAACTGAAAAATCTTTCCATTTCCTTTCCCTATGATTATTACTTTTCCAGACATTCATACCCAAAGAAAACTTATGAGTACCACTAATCATACTTTAATTACATACTTTAATAAAAAAAAAAACAGTGACAGATCCACTTCTGCTTCAGTTCTGTCCGGTTCTTCACAGTTTTCCGCGGTTTTTCTGCTCAAAATATTTCAAAATGTCACGTCCATAATAGTGGACACTATAATAATTCTATTAATATTTGATCCTATAAATAAAGAACAAAAACTACCTGTAAGTAATATAGATACTTCAATTATTTCGTCAGGGTTTGGCACACATTTTTCTTATCTTGATTTTGTGGTTGCATACACAATGAATTAATGTAGCCACTACAAGTTGAAAAAGTACTTGATTTATTTTCCTCTTTTTTACCATGAACTTCTGGTCCGAATCAATTCAGTACAAAGCATCATCAAAATTGGTTCAATAATTTTATATAAGTTCCATTTCTTCAATAAAAGAAAGGGTAACTTAATTTGACGAAAAATAGAATGTATATTTTGTTTAGCATCAATTACCATGACTAAAGAACTTTCTACCAAGAAGTTGTTAACGCAAACAACTGTGGGTCGTAGCGGAAGATCCTCTGCAGAAAGCATCACTTAAGTGTCGTACAGCTTTCACATTCGCATCAATCTTCCAACTGCCCATTCCTGACGTCGTTCCGGCTATCCCACTTGTTACTGTATCGCCGATTTGTTTGAAAAGTCAATTATTGCAACGTGGTGAAATGGAGAGGTACCAACCAGGCTCCGACTTGATTTGCGAAGTGGAACAAGGACTAAACGAACGATCGACGAAATTTTAGGTTGACTGTTGAAAACAGAGTTACGTAAAACTGAGATAACTTGATATTTCGAGAATAATAGCCGAAACAGATCCAAGATTCTTCCTGGTGATTTTAAAACACATTGATAAATGAGCGGTTTGATTGGCACAATGCTGTTGACGTGATGACATACTTAGCGGTATAAAAAGCAGCAGGAAAGGTTATTTTTTAGTGTTATTGCCGAATATTAAGAAAGCTGTGTTGTTGTTGATTTTATAACTTAGCCTTGTAATTTACAAGTTTGAATTCGTCACGAGGTAGAGTTATAAAACTATAAACAACTATAAAAACTTTACCATTAGCATGTTTTTTGTTTTTAAAATAATTATAGCTCTCTTCCAAAGATCTGATTAATTGCCTGTAATTCTAACTTTCTATGATTCGTACACTGCTTTAAATGGCTAAACAATTCAAAAAAGTATGTATAAAAGTTTGTTGCAGAATGTTAATTTGAAATTTCCAAAAGGTCACACAGGATTTTTATAAAGTCATCGACCTCATCACCTGTCAGTTGAGTCTTGCAGAGAACTATTTTTGAAATAAGCTTTACATCCATCCTTGTCGGCTAGTGGCTAGCAACAACTTGACCAAATTTAGAAATAACTGTGACAATGGAGGTATTTATTTTTAGAAGGCAAGGCACAACGATGGTGTTGAGAATGTTATTAGAATTTATATAAAATACACACATACTTCAAAAAGAGATTGCATGAAAATGAAGAACAAAAAATGATCAGTTGTCGATATCTTCACTACTTTTGCAGACATGATATTAATTTCTTCACTTAAAAAATAAAGTTTCTGGCTATTCTCATATATTTGTTAGTACTGCGTTAACAATATTTACTCGCGAGTACACCTTATTTCACGGTGTTTACATAAAGAGATGCATATGCATGCATATTGTCTCGCCTGTATGACTGAGTAGTATTCCAAGAAAATTGTGGGATGTAATAGCTCAGTACACGCAGACCAACCGCATGTTGTTTGATTTTCAATCCGGAAAAGGGCAATTTTTGCTAACGGTAATACCCCGCAGTGATTCGACGTCTTTATAAACTTTGGGGAGCTGTACGAGCGCTGTTTGCTTAAGCAAGCGAGATCAACGCGTTGTTATAAAAAAATATCGAGGAAAGACACGTACAGAATAAATGTTGACAGTTTTACTTGTGTCGTATTGTTTTTTAATGGTTTCTTTGTGATTGTCACGCACCCACTTTTAGGAAATGTTTGTTTTGTAACATTTTTATGTAAATACAAAGAGCATAAAATTGAAAATTTTATTATCAACAAAAAGAAATCACAAAGGCGGTAGTCTACACAGTTTCAAAGAAAAAATCTATTTCGTTTGTTATTATAACACTTCAAATTCATTTATACTTGTCAAAATCACCCACAGAGGAGGCCCTACATGCCAAGGGGTCCGTTTCGACAGGGCTTTGTCGACCTGTCTCGCCAAAATCTCGAATATTTTTCAATATTTCCGTTTATGCGTTTTTTTTTTATTAAGGTACAATAAAACATGTTCTTGATTTTCATATTTATTCGGTCTTAAAAACGTGCTCTTCACGGAAAGCCACCAATCTGTATGTTCAAGAATGAATTGCATTTGTTCCATTTTTTTTTGTTCACATGGTAATTTAAATTTGAATGTGAAATAAGTGTTTTGCGATTTTTTGAACCAAATACTTTATCGTCAATAATAATAATTATTACTTATTTAATAGACTATGCAAATTCGTTGCCTATATTTAATTAACAACAAATTCCAGTTATAAATGTTAATGCCGACGTAGGCATTCCTTTCTATATTTTATTGATCAATTAATTATTAGCGAGAACCGCGAATATGTTATTTGGTAAATGTTGAAATATAATTAACAACTGCTTAATTACATAGCCAAGCATTTTTG
The DNA here is from genome assembly GCF_000390285.2 of Anoplophora glabripennis. Lineage (NCBI taxonomy): Eukaryota > Metazoa > Arthropoda > Insecta > Coleoptera > Cerambycidae > Anoplophora > Anoplophora glabripennis. Next base: position 173,234 of record NW_019416212.1, on the reverse strand, counting down.
TTTCCTACCGCATCGTATTTTATCAATTGCAAAATTTATATAGTTATAATCCTATCCTACCGTTAAAAAATTACATTTTCGTTTCGTTTACAACATAAGTATACCCAACCGGTCACTATACTTTGTTTTAATTATTATGTATTAATTCACATGGGCGTAGCGAGGTACGGGCAATGGTAAACTGTAATTCTGACGAACTTCATAAAGTTTTTTTGTTATAGAAAAATGAATCGTAAAACGTTTAGTGAAAACTCAAAAGAACTTTAAAAAAGTAGTAAAGAACCTTAACTAAAATAGAGATAGGAGCGGAGCGCATATTTTGAAACACAGGACGCTAGAAGCATTAGACTAAATAGTGAGCTGTCATTGGTTGTTTCGAAATTCGGATTAGTGGCGGGAGTTTTAAATGCATTAATGAGTACATAATTCACACGTATTGCGTAACTGTCCATAGGAGTTGTATGTAATTAGAATGTAAAGTACTTCAAGTCTAGCGAGAATTAAAAATCCACTAATATGTAAATAAATGTCTATATATTGTCAAAAATACTTTAATGATTTAACTTCAAGAGTATAAATTATTCAATTGACATTTGAGATAGTGACAATAACTGAAATGTTAATTGTTTTTTATTGTCCTATTTAAATTTGTGCCTAGGTATTTATTTTTTTTATAAATAATTTTAAAAATGTACCTGCTTACCTATGATTATGATAATTAATTGTCAGTTTTTTATTAAATTAGATAGATTAGGATTAGGAATAAGGAAACATTGCTTATAAATATTGTATAAATTAAAACAGTGAATTTTTGTGTAACATTTTATTTTTTAATCGCCACGTTTAATTACTACTTATAAGAGCAACCTGGAAGAAACTTACGAGATAATTATTTAGATATACACAAATTTATATGAAATAAAAAGCAATTAGATAAATAATTAATCTAATAATTGTAATATATAATAATTAGATAAATATAATATAGAATAATAGATAAACTCCATTTCACGATAGAAAATTTATTTTGACAAACAATTTTATTTTTATATAAATTCATTTTATGCTGGCACATCCGCCATAAAAATATCTACCTACAAAATAAAAGAATGAAACTTTTAAAATGTCCAAAAAAGTAATGCAAACTCAAAATACCTCTATTCTTCTCAAAAATAAATTCACAATGATAAATAACAAATTTTATATTTCGTGATAAAAGTTTTTTAAGTAATCAACCCCGTTCTTGCTGTCGAATATCAAAATAAATTTTCTATCGTGACACAGACTTTATAAGGTAACAAATAGATATACTAAACATACAATAATAATTCTATTCCCATTGTATATTGTAGTGTAGGTATATTCATACATATCTTCAAAATTTCTGAGTTTTTTTCCCTTGTTTATTTTATGGAAATGGGCCTGAACTCGCCGTTTCGGTAGTCCCTTTGCTACTGTCTTCTGGAACGCTAAAAAGCTAAATGAAAAGATGTTACTAGATTATGTACAATATTCAATACAATATACAATTTTTTTAAATTTCATTTATGACATTTATTTGCATAATAATGCAGAAATAATACATAATATACATACATAGTACTTTTTTCAAATGTTCTGCCTCGTAGTTTCTTCTTTATTCAAATTAAAATTAGTTTTTACCATGCTTGGACAAAATATTATGTTCCATTGTCAAGACTATTTATTTTTGATGTTTTTTCTGTCTGTTCTACGTTTTTACGATATGAAAAATTTTTATATCTTGGGGTAGTAGTCTGAATTCTTTGCAACCACCGTGTATTTAATAAACAGGATTGGAGTTTTGAGTTTGGCCATTGATGGTGTAATACATATATATATACAGGGTGATTCAGAACTTATCCAAAAATAATCTGGATATACAAGGGACTCTTACAAATACAATTTTGTAAAGAAAAAATCAAAGGGCAGTTAGAAAATGATTTAAAAATACACATCTGCACGACACTGGCAACTGGTCCACTGTAAAATCTGACCTCGCATAATGTGACTGGCATGGCGATGTTATAAAAACGAACAATAACTTTAGCAAGGAAAGAAATAAATAGAATTTTATAGCACCTATTTTATATCGACAATTTCAACTGCTTCCCTTTATTAATTAATAAAATTAATTTGTGTTTTTAAATGTTAAAATCATTTGATATACCCGATGTTACAACAATTTTATCCACCAACGTGTAAACACATTTGGGTGCGTCTTACTAAGTTTATACGAACTCAGACAAATATTGTCTTGCTTCACTATAACACAAATGCTTCACCATAATACAAAAATGTCGTCTTGCTTCACCATACATTAAAACGATATCTATCAACTGCGAATTGCTATACACGCAAACCATTTTTGACACTAACTACGAAAAAACTATTGTAAACACCACAGATAACAGGTAAACAGTATCGCAGCGACGACTGCAAAATGGATTTTAGTATTCGGAGTCGCTAAGGCCACGTGGCTCTCCACGCGTATTGCGAATGACGCTAGAGACTACAGTTGTCCAGCTATGTAGTGGTTGAATGTACTATAACTTCAATAATTTTTTTCTCGGAAACTATAACGATTTTACAAAAATTTTTTTTACGATATTGCCTCCATTTCTCATGCCGCATATATTCCCAAATTTTTTTGTATAAGTTGTTAATCACCCTGTATATATAAAAATATATACTTAATAAAGCTATTTCTGATTTTTATATATAAAAAAGACGGAATCAATTGAGGTATTATCTACTATATTATTGTAGTTCCCCATATTATGCGAAATCGTCATAGTTATGAATGATCGCTTGCCAAACAAATAATAAAAATAAGAGCAATAATTTTTTACTGAAACCTTACTTATAGTTTGTTATATGGAATTGTCGAACCGCTTGGTTCTAGACCTAGAGAAAAATGAAAGGGGTGACCGACTGCTTCATTATCAAAATTGGTCGGCACTAGATATGCTTTCAGATTAGTAGACACCAAATTAAATTCTATCGAAACTGTCTTGACCAATATTTTAAAATATGCCTAAACAATACTTTTTTTAAATGTTTCTTCTGTATAGATTTTAATTATCAATCTTATTAATAATAGTAACGAGTTTACTGTTCACTTGCGGCCGTGCGATTTTGTTTACCGAAATGCTCGACACTTGTTCCACGGCCTCCGCGATATCCTCGAAGACCTGGCCTGTCGTCCAACCAGCACCAAACAAGTGAAAGAACGGCCGAACGCAATCAATGATGGCCGCGAACTTGCAGTAGGTACTGTTTGCCGTTCTTTATAGCCGTTTGGTGAATTTAACGGCTCGTCAGTGCGTGTAGAAGAACTGATAGTAGCATAAACAAAGTCAGAGTTTGTGGAAGCAAGAAAAAGTGCGACCAACCAACTGCTGTGCAAGTACGAAGTGCTTTTTGCCGCTATTTTCTCTCCACCAAGCTGTCGTAAGGGTATAAGGTACGCTAATTCCGTTTTAATTTAGTCTAAGCTGATTTTAAAAGCCTTTAGGGACTGGGGGGATAATTTTAATTATGGAATTCAAACTGGAACTTAATCTAACCTAAAATTTGTGACATATCGCACACACCTGCGAGTGTGTGTTATTTCCACGTTTTCTGGGTATAAAGGTCTGGCTAATTTGTATTCCATCTCTGTACCCACTGCTTATTACCGCTGTAATGACTTGATTAAATAATGTTGAACTGTATCTTTATAAATGGTCGTAATTTAGATTTGAAAAATGTAGGAAAGCCGGGGCTGATTGGTAATAAAGATAACGTGTGTTTTTGTACCGTAGCCCGAGCGTTCTATCTATTAGGACAGGTTTGTTTTAATTTTTTTGTTGGCGTTTGGGAAAGAAATGTTATTTTTATGGCATGTAGGAATGTTGAAGCGAAGTATAAGTCAGCAACTGGTTGACTTGTAGATCAATTTTTAATTTTTTTTATGCAGTTCATATAGAATGTGTCTTTATCCATAGGACTAAATTCAAAACTATATTCATTTTCCGCATTTCGATATAAATAATACAGGGTGTACATTTTTTTTTAATTCAATGCTTGTTTGTGATTACGATGGTTTATCATTTAACTTATCCATTTTTATAAGCAATGCTTTGGAAACAGAACGTAGGTATGTTACTTAAAACGAAATTTTGACAGTCCAATTAAGTTTCCATTGATAATTTCAAAGTTCAGATAATTTTCACGTGAAACAAAGTCAGATGGGTATTCTTCAAATTAATCAATCAATCAATCAAATCTTGCTCTTCTTCATATGAAAATTGCATTTCTAGTTATCTAAATTTTGACAATTTGAATTGAAAATTTTACACCTCCATTTTGTAGTCAATCAAATGATGTTATTTTAAAATGTTATCACGGCACAAAAAAGTATCTGGAAATTCCAGTGAAAATATTTGTCATTTAAGATGACATTTCTGACATATAGCTTCTGATTTTCAAAATTCTATTTTGTACAGTGTAAAATGCAATTTACAGAAATATTACTAATTGTAAGTTATTCAATTCTTTCTCGTAATTTTATAATACAACTTAAACTAAAATATCCTAATCGCTACTACATGACTCCAATTTCATTTCTTGTACAGATGGATAAAACATATTTGGGCATTGATCGAACTATGTACTTGTAATTCACCATTTAGTATCTGCCAGTGTTTTGGAACTACCTCGTGTAATTCTAGAGAATATTGGGTTATATTCAGTACAACCTGTTAGGGTTCCCAGATTATCAGTTTATTCTTTGAAAAATTTAATGCGAATAGAAAATCCTTATCTTACTCTCCTTGCTAATTCATGTGAAGCAATATGAAAAAATTTGGGCTGTAAACCATTGAGGCCTATACCAGATTTCGATAATTTCTCGAGCAAGTCTGACGGCAACAAAATTCACATCAGAAAATTGGTTCAACTTAATGTTATATTTTTGATAAAATATTTATTATAACTGTTCTTCTGTACAGTTCCATGTTGTTTTATTTACATTTTCCTTATAATTTTCACAACTTGTCTTCATATTGAAACTACAATCTTCCAAAATGTTCGCTAAGTGCTCGACAGTTAGTTATTAGATATTGTTGGTGTAATTCAATGCGAATAGGGGCTTGTAGCCTATAGAGTAGTTGTTTCCCGCAGTATCAGTAGTTAAGAATCTTGTTTATGGGGTTAGATTTCTTTTACATACCTGATTTTTGATATCGTAGAACATTGGTTAACTTTACAATCAAATGAAAAACCCTGTATAAATATCTAATTTTTAGATTTGTGTGGGTATATCCGAAAAAAAGTTATCCATTTCCTTTGCTCGTCAAATCATTTTTTTAAGAAATGTATTTCTGGAGGAAAAATATTATGCAGCTATTTACGTCTGTAGCCCAACCTTAAACAATTAAAGATCAAATAACTGAACAACGAGAAATGTCAACACACCCGAGTAGCTTGATTATCGAGCGAAATACCTTTAAAAGTCAAACCAAGAGGTTTCCAATTCCAATTTGATCTTTGATAAGGATTTTTTTAATGTTTTTCTTCTTTATTTTAATACCCAGACGATGATTTATGTTTGGATATGTCTTTAATGTCGATTTTTAAGCGCCTGGGAGCGAGGGTTTTTCGTTTTGAAGTCTCAAACATTATCGGATGGGAGGAAGTTTGAAAAACAAGCTTTTCTTTGAAGTTGCGGAGATATTTATCGGTATGTATTTAAAAAATTTATTAAGTCCAGTAATTTTTTAAAAGAAAATAAATCTGCTTCAACTTATATAAATTGCCCTAGCCTTTCTGATGAATTGATATTAAGTGCATAAAAAAAATAATTCTATCTTAGGGCTGCCTACTTTAATTTATATACAGGGTGATTTTACTTTAAATATAGAAACTGCAGGAATCTGCCATCAAATAAACGGATTAATTTGTAAGGAAAATTCAATAAAACGTACAAACAAGCTCAAATATCTTCTGAACTGCTGCTACTATTAAAAAACAGCAAGAAACATTTTTTCATCCATTTAACGTAATAGTACCTTAATGTAACATTACTTATACAAAAAACCGCCAGTGGCGTATTTTTTTCTTGGGAAAATGGGGCGGCACCTCCAGTAACATGCCCCTGGTTAAAGTCGCAAGGTTAATATTACATTCAATAAAAGGTCTAATTAAGTGAATACGCTGTAGAAAATTTCATTCAATTCCGTCAGCGCATTATGAAGATATAGCAGAAAAAATTATATTTTTGTAAACTTCAACACCCTGTATCTCGAATACTGAGTCCCGCAGGAAAAAAGTTTATAGAGCAAACTCTACTTATTTTTTAGTAATGAATCTAGTCCTGCAGCTTCTGTATTTAAAGTGAAATCAACCTGTATAAATGACAGCAGCTTGAATCTCAACAGTAAGACTCTAAATTAGATTATCCAACCTATGATATTTTTCTACTCTGTTTCTATTTAAACTTATAAATCGTAATTGGCTGTGACGAGTATTACATTATTTAAATTTTAATGCTTTGAGATGTAGATCTCTCTACTAGTTTTTATTTTATTTGAATACCAGCGGCAAACGCACCAATAAGGGTTACCTAGTTCTCATTGTTGTCAAAATTCTCTTGACAATTTTGTTCGGATACACATTATATAAAAAGGTGTATTCTCAACTTAAATAAAGTCGTTTATATACACTCTGAACATTTTATGTAATATACATTAGATTACAGATTAGATTACATATGTATGTTTGTGACCAATACATTTATAAATAATTGACACTTTTCGCTTCCTTGTGATTCATTTATACATAGGAACGAAACTTGATAATTACAAAAGCTTATAATACACTACGCTGTATTATTACGCCACGAATGAATCCAATCATGTGGTCTGCTAGACTGCTGCTAGTAGAGTTCTCTTTACGCAGGTGGCAACACACAGTGTAAATTCACATTTTTTTTCATTTATATTTACGTCAAACACAGTAGTACATTTTAAAATGTCTCAGATCAACATAAGCATCATTGCAAATATGTATATAAAAGGTCTATGTAATTTTTCACAATTTTTCTCAGTGTAGTTATATGCATTTATTTTTAGAAGTTTTTCTCTATTTATGTATATTTGATTTGAGATTTCTTTATGTTTATTCTAGCCGTTTTTATGTGTATTGTACCTCGCATGTAATCGAGCACAAGCTTATCTCGGAAGTGTTTCCGAATAAATAAAAATATTTTCGGGCAGCCGTCTTAACGCCTCTCCGTTCAGCGCCGAGTAAGCGCCCATATCGAGTGGGCTATGGTGGCGCGAGTCGGTTGCGAAACAAGTTCTAGGCGAGGACGCGGTGGAGCCGTTATTGTTCGTTATTTTGAAAAGACCAACGTCTAATTTGGAGACGGTTTGCCCGGTAAAACCCGTTTCAAAAGTTCAGCCGCCAATTAGGGTTATTTCTTTTTAATTAAAATAAAAAATTCCACGTGTCCTGCTAATAAATACTTTAAGTTTGAAAAAAATTGGGACTGGAGCTCAAAATTATTTGTACAAGGTTTTTCATTAAGAACGGGCTAATTAAGTTGGGCTTTTTCGCCTCACAGGGTGTTTAAGGTTAGCCAAAAAAGTTCCTGTAAACATGTGTTTGGAAATACTGTTTTATGGCTACAGAGTGTACAAAGTTAATAAAATTGTCTGATTTATTTCAAGTTGCTAAGAACAATTCAAGGTGGCCATGCAAATAATACTTCAGTTATTAATAGAAAATGTGATTATTCTGAAAGAAATACATCGAAAACAATTGAATGATGCACATATATAATTTCATAGCAATCTTGACTATCCATTCTGCATGGTTAATAAATAAAGTAAAATACTATGCACCCTGTCAAGTAATTATTATGTCACTACACTACAGGCAAATTTGCTTATCATTATAGGGATCTCAGAAACAGTAAGAGATACGAAGTAGTTAAATAGAGGCAAAGTTGCATAATCAGGGGACCAATATTATGCCTCTAAAAAATCAAGGCTAACATGATTAGTTTTTGAAATATTTGAAAAAAAAAAACGAAATTTTGGAAATCCGTTTTTGTTTCATTTCAGCCTTGTTTAAGGTGATATTGAAAAAAGAATAACACTTTCTCATGGTAACTTTTTGTTCTCTATCGAATGACATAATCAATTTTTATATGTAACGTTTCGTCTCTTCAGAACCATCATCAAATTCATTTTTTTAAATACGACCCTGGTAATTGTATTACATTTTTTGCAAGCCTTCATGACCCCCAGTACTGTACTGTCTCAGCGTGAACAAGATTCAGACGTATTATCTCGAAAAATTCATCTTTAGTGTATTCTTTCCAAATGTATCTAGATTTTTTATTTAGATTTCTATGTTTATTGAATTACTTTATTGAAATAACTAGGTGGATTTCACAGGGTCTAACGACACTCAGAGTGTATGGTAATTCAATAAACATAGAAATCTTAAAAATAGCTAAATTTGGAACGAATACATTGAAGGTGAATTTTTCGAGAGAAAATGTCTGAATCTGGTTCGGGCTGAGGCAGTACAGTATTGGGGGTCATAAAGGCTTGCAAAAAAATGTAATAAAATTACCAGGGTCGTATTTAAAAGAATGAAGTTGATGACGATCCTGGAGAGACGAGACGTTACATATAAAAATTGATTATGCCATTCGATAGAGGGCAAAAAATTGCCATGAGAAAGTGTTTTTCTTTTTTCAATATCACCTCAAGGTTGAAATGAAGCAAAAACGGATTTCCAAAATTTTGTTTTTTTTTTCAAATAATTCGAAAACTAATCAAGTTAGCCTTGATTTATTTAGAGGCATAATGTTGGTGTCCTGATTATGCAACTTTGCCCCCATTTGAGCTAGTTCGTATCTCTTACCGTTTCCGAGATCCTTGTAGTGAGAAGTGAATTTGTAACAGCCTGTATATACACATCGTTGTAATAAAAAAGTGAAGGATTAAAAAAAATGGCAAATATATAGTCTTGTTTAAAAAAAACACGAGTTTGGTTGATATCTGAAACCTACTAATACTCATAGAAAAATGCCATAAAACTTTTTTTTAATGTGAAGGTGTGTTCGTTTTAAGTTTGCGCTTTTAATTTTGGTCTCTGGTTTTTTTTATATTTATTGTTTATTTAAGTTGTGACAGTTTTTTACGTAGAATCCAATGAAATTCTATATTTTTCTATAACATCCAAATTTTGAGTTATAACTCAAACCATTTTTATTAACTAATAATTTAGTTGTGTATTTTTTTTTATTGGGATGCATTATATATTTTTTGGTTTTAGAAATTTGCGTAAATTTTTTTTATATAATGTACATAATTTGTACATAAAAATTTCTCTCAATGAACAAACCCGGGAAATTATTTTTTGTTGCTCAACTGTTTCTCAACACAACAAGCGTGCCATGGATGATGTATTTGATGTATCGATAAAACTGGACTGCATTGAATGGTTTCAAGAAACAATTGAATCACAAAAAAATATTGTATATTTAGGGTTTACATTTAGAAAAAGATTGTGAATATCGTATGAAGTGGATCTTTTTTGGATTTCAAAAATTAAAAATATATCAATGTTCTTTGGAAAAAATATAATTTTGAGTTATAACTGGAAATATTTTCTGAAATTGATGTTCAATTGTTTTCCAATAGCATTTTCCGATTTCGTAAAGCTCTTTACATATGTCCTAGTTTAGCAGTAAATTGCAAGAATTATGGATCACCATATACCTACATAGATTTGATGTCAATAAAAAATAATTTATGTATTCTAACTTTTTGCTGATTTTACTAACGTAAAATCTGCCATGAAGGTTTGTCTGAGCAGTTTACTTACATCTCGCGTCTAAGTTTTTCTATAATTTTAATATTTTCTCTAAGGAGAAATCCGCCAAGCAATTTACCTTCTCGATATGGGCCAAAAATTTCATCGGTTCTTTACCAGGACCCGGATGTGGTTAGGCAGTCTGAATTCGTTTAAATCGGAGGTCGAAAATGCCTCATTATTTTTTGCGCAGTCACAGTGATGATACTGTTTCGAAGGAGTTCTCGAAAATCGCGTGCCGGAGACTTCCTTTATGCCGTTAATTGCCTTCGAGCATGAAAAAGATCCTTAGATGCTTTTTATCGGTTGATTAATAGGTTTCGTTGGGGAAACGAGCACCCAAATGGAGATATTTCCAAGTTATTTTTTGTCTTTTTAGTCCCTAATGTGGAATCAATTAATCACATTTTTTTTTACTAAGATCGAAAAGTGGGGAATTTGGATAAATGTAGCCATTGACTGGATTAGATTGTAGGTGTTATTTTGATTAAGTGCATTGTGATATAGAAAAAAGTGTGGACAAATCGACACTGCTTAGAGTGGCGTTTGAATGTTTGAATTACTACAATACCTTTAAAATAGATTAAAAAAATAAGATAAAGATCGATTTCAAAAGTGATAGTGGCGTATAATGATTTCAAATATATTCAACATTATCGACATTATATTAAAAGTTATTGAGTACAATAGAAATAACAGGAAATCACTACTTGATTACTGTTGTTTCAATTAACAAATAGTGCCGTTGAATTTATTGTTACAATTACAATATTTTTGTCAAATTTAACGTTGCTCTGCGTTGGTATAAAAAGTATCTGTAACTGAAATGATATGTTTACTGCATAAATTAGTTCTCTTCTTAGTTAATTGTAATGTCCTTTAAAAGTAAACTAAAGAATGTCAGAAATACATTCAGAATGTTTTTTCTTTAAATAAATAAGTACTGTTTAATTAAGATGAAAAAAATTACCTTAATAAATTTCAAATACGGAAAAAGAATTATTTAAATTTGCCACAGGAAATGACGTATGGGCCTGCATGAAAACGTAAATATTTTCGGAAATTTCAAACATAGAATAACCCTTCCAATGCATTTATTTGTATGTCTGATATTGTCTTCTTTCAACAGCATCATTTTGCTCTGACAAAAAGTAGGTTCTAACCAAATTCAGTCTTTTTTTATTCGTATACACGCTTTTTCATAATATCAAACTTGAAAATGAAAACACAAAAATGCCCTTACGGTCACTAGACGCTGAAATAAATAACTGTATAAGGTTACACATGTATGCTACACAAAGACATGTCACAACCACCTTCTCCTAAGCTGATAAACTGAAAACTAAAATAAAAATCTAATAAAATAAAGCGGTGATGACATATTCGGTCATTTTTGTTTCGCCGAATTGTTTTTTACCCCTGTACCATCTCATCATATCATATCATGTGTGAAGTCAACTGGCAGTAGCGACATTTCAGAGACGGCTTTTTAACTGAACAGCGAAGGCTAGCCTCCGCTGACCTTCGTAAGGGTTCGGAACAGGATCGGATTTTGCTTAAATTTAAATTGGTGGCGTTTTCATTTCATTTGTCAGTCACGGTTTATTTTTGTTGCTTTTTATTTATTTTTACAAGCTTTTATTTAACTTGCCTTGTTAGTATGGGTCAAATGTTGCATCTGAATTTTAAAACAGTTATCCCCAACCGATTGAGTTGAAATTTTACATACACTTTAGTTTGGATGATAATGCATGGTTAGCTAAGTGATGTCATTATAAATCCAATATGGCGGACTCCCAAAGATGGCGGACCAGTTATTTTTTATGCACTCCCATGATATAGGTATCAAATGAAAGGGTTCGCTGAGGAGAATATGAAAATAAAATGACGTCACTAAAAGCTTGTTTTAAAAAAATTTAATAATTTAATATATTTAAATGACAAAAACAGTTATTTTAAAACATTAGTTAGTTTTATTTACAATTATTAACGTGTCTTCATACCAATATTTATTAATGTTGAACATATTAAATCATGTAAAAAATATTAAATAGTCGGCGCTTCGTCCACATTGATTTCAGAAAAATATGATGACTTTAAAATAACACGTCGCTAAGTCATTTAAAAAAAAAGTATGTTATTATTATTTTCCATTGTCACTTTTAACAGTTGATTTTAAAAGGTAATATCTGGTAACGCTGATAGTACACTGATATAACTTACCACGCTAATTCCGGGTGGCCCACTTAGTGGCGGCGAAAAACAAATTATAACTTGATTATTTATTTGATAAAAGAAATAATTTCAGATTCGCGTTCAAGGAAACATGTACTAGTACCCTTAAACACCCTGTATAAAAAAAATCGTCCATTCGAACACCATAAACTGAAATGTGTCCTGGCGACAGCGTTCGCAAGGTTGTCGCATGAAAAACCATGCCATCGGATTGCATACAATCCATACCTGAAGGTCGAGGCACACCGCCGTTGATGACCAATGGCTAAAAGGTCGTTTGTCTCGGCGATTCTCGTAAATGGGCCGGTCGTAAAATCGAGATTTAAAGGAACGCTGCGCTGATTTTTTGTCACGAGACGCCGCCGCCTTGATTTCAAATAGCGTTAATTCGTTTTCGTTTACTCAGACGCGCTGCACGGAAAAACTTGATTGCGTTCCCGGTGCCTTAAGTGGATCGTGTTCGAGATGCGCGCACTGGAATTTCTCGGATTGGACGGGAGGAAAAATACGATAATGCGCTTTTTAAAGTCGGGGAAGAAGTACCAATGTTGGTTCTTTTATGCGTGTTGCTGGAATAAGAGAAGACGTGACAGTAAAAATATGCGAATTTGTTGCTCTATTTTTATTTTACGGATCCAAGATAACACAAATAGTTCCATTGTGGAATGAACGACATTACTTCTTCGTTAGTGAAGATTAGAAATCAAAATTCCCTTATGACTCGAAGGTAGTAATCTAAAATGTAAAAAGTCATTCGTTATTGTCTTTGCAAATGTCAAATGCACCGTTTAAGTCAATGTATATCCTACAAAGAATTAAACTGTTAAAATTTTGAATGCAACCACTAAACTTTACTGAAAACGTCTTCATACCAATATAATCATGATTCGAGGCTGCTATAAAAAACTTGTTTGCTTCTTATCTAAGTACTAAAACCTCTAGACTTCTTTGCTTTATATCCCACAGATTTCTTTAGAAAACGTATTGATTTCGGAAGTTTGCTAATATCAATGTTCGTCTTGGGTATTCATATTTTCTGAGCACTGATGACTCAAGCCAGCTTGACTTTTCAGACTAAATAAACTAACGGAACATCTTCATTTACTACCACTACTTTTTTCCTTTTTCAGTATTCATCATGCTTTTCGTTCCTTTTCCGGGATTTCATTGGTAATAAATCCACTGGCAGCAGCTTAAGGAAGCCTTAATATAGAATGGAATGTTTTCTTCGTTACTTTCATCGCTATTCCTCTTTAAATGGCTGAGAGACTTAAATATAAGTGTCAAAACGTAAAAAAAACTTCTGCTGGTAGAAAACAAACCTACTTTAGTGCAAGAGTTGACGTAAGAGCTAGTTAAAGTTACTTTGCTGAGTTCTCTCACATCCTTTCAGATCTAGATGCACTTTCAGAGCTAAAGAATGATCGGAAACAGACATTTTCTAGAGGGGAAGTAGAAAAATTAATTAAATTAGCTTTTAGCTACTGTATGTATAATTTTATTAGCAGTTTCTTATCCCAAGTCAAATAACACGACGTTATTCTACATCTTTCTATTTAGTTGAAGTAAATTGAATTATTTTTTAATTTTAGTATTTAGTCTTGCCATGCGAGGCTAGCTACATAAGGCCATATCAATACATTTTTTAAATAACGCCTCTAGAGAAAGATGGAGATATTCCTGCCAACGGTCTCTCCTGGATCATCATAATCTTCCCATAGACAGATAAACGAACATATTGCTTTTCAATTGGAGTACGTTTCAATTTCTGTCGACCGTTTTTATGTATGCAAACCAGCACTCTCCGAGATTTGTCATCCACCACTCAACTCCATCCAGTCCATATATGGGTGGCAGATATTTGGAATAAAATATACTTAAACATAAACTCGAAAGCAAGCATAATATTTATGCTGCTTGTTCGTTTAACCTGTCAATGAAATATTTTTGACTAATTTACAAGAATTATTGACCGGTCAATGATCTGGACAATTTCAACGTTTGGTACTTTGGATTTATTTTTATATAAAAAAAAACGGGTGTCACCATCTCGTACGACAGTGTGGACGGAGATTGACTAACATTCATCTAGCCAGGCCCTATTTAAATTGTAAATGTCCTGTTGAATATTAATTGAGACCACTTACTTTCCTCTTGGAAAATAAATAAAGATATTAAACGGTTATATGTTAATGTGGGATAATGAAGCCCCCAAAAACTTGCACCCGAGCTTGAACTACAGAAACAAATCATAATGCCACAAAAAATGTACCCTTGCATGAAAGATCGGGAACAAAATGTTTATATTTATGTACACCGGAGGAAACAGCTATTATATTTCCAATGATAGACTTGTATTTGACCGCTATTACCTTAAATCATTCAAGCCATGGAAAATAATAATAATACTAATATAATTTCAAGTCAACTTGACTTTATTATTAAGACAATTGTATTAGGTTAAGTTATATTCTAAAATGTAGTAACGCAAATATTTCTTTTTATTATTGGTTGTTATACTATAGGAATCCTTGAGATTTGATCGAGTACACACTCTGGCCAGGCCTACATGCTCTGGTTAATAAACTGCTAGAAACCTGGGTTGGTGTTCGCACACTGGCTGGATGAATTCCGCTAGGAATTCCGGTTTAGTTACAGAAATTTTCGAACCGGAAAAACTGCGTCTTCGGCAAATACGTCCGTCTCTGAGGAGTTGAAAGTGTGAAATTGATGTGGGTTAATATCACCCCTAAGGTCATTTAGGGTTACCTATTTGGAAAGTGGAGCGAAAAATTTTGATGCTCCTCGAGATTCATCGACGACTTCGGGGAGATATAAGTTGCCGTCGTCATCCGAGGAAACGAAGGACTCTTGACGGCAATCGTCTCATCTGGGTGGCTTGGCAGGTAAATCTTCGAAACCTCGAGGAAATTTTTGGAAACATCGGTGAAATTTGAATGAACCACTTTATTGTTAGTTTTATAAAAGTAACAAAATCATATTTTAATTCGCTAAATATCGCCTTAATATATTTTCTACCGATATGTATTAATCAGTTCGGCTCAAAATAATTACATCTTGATTTCCAAATAAGAAGTGTACTTAAAAAATTACAGACTATTTTGAAATTTGACATTACAAGTCATCTGCATTAAAAATACGCAATATTTTCCCAATTTACGCTACATGACATCAATAATCCTTTTAAAACGCCTATTTTCGGGTGAGAATAGAAGCAGAATGGGACGTCTTATCCAAATATTATTCCTAAGGCAATTTCCAGACCGACCATTATGCAGGGCCTTTCAATAGCGAACAAAGGACGAAATTTACGTTGGCCGCGAACTTTCGCCCGTCCTGGTTCACGTGAGAAGGTGCAAACGCTTCTGAATGAATAACGATTTGATTCCAGACACAAGGCGCCCTTTGAAGTCCCTGCGTGAAAGCCGTTGCACCGTCTTTGTCGAGGTTGGCGTGTCGTTGCAAACGGCCGGATCCGTTTGTGATAAAAAAATGGTACTATGCTTGTCGTAGAATAAACTGCGATTATTTTCTTATCTTTTTGTACGAGAGGCCTTGAAAATGTTGCAATCGCTCCATTTCCAGCTGTCTCTGTATCGTAGGGACACTATGACACTATCCTCAAGTAGCACTTTTTATGCACATTTTTGCCTCAAATCTGATTGTTCGACAGTAACCAAAACACCTCAAAACAGTAGGCAGTTCAAGCTTACTTTTAATTAGTACACAATATTACAAGTAAGAGAAATACATTATACATTATAATGGCATTTCACTCTCATAAGTGATATACGACGTTTTGTAAAACAGTTGCAGTTTTTTAACGAAAAGCAAATCTGACAAGATATTTTAAAGTGTCAAGCAGTCAAGTCTTGGTTGTCAGCTATTCTAAGGCTAAGGTCAGTTTAGTCCTTGGCCATTGGTGTGTCAAATTAAACTATGTTTCCAAAATATCCGCTGTAGCTCTCGAGGACGCTTCTAGCCATTCCAAAGACCGAAGCTGTAGGCAGAGCAATCGTTGCGGAAGCGCAGCAAATTTGGAAAAAACCACCTCAGTTTCGGTTTCGGATCTCGGACAATAAAAACTCCGAAAACTGCGAAATTCGAACTGGGAAACCTCAATACAGGATAATATCACATCAGACTATAAGTCTATTACCCGTTCGAGGCGTCTACAATCCAATGATGGGCAAGATATGCCAATTGTCCAAACCCAAGGCGGACTTCACTTCAAGGTCTTTGCGGACCCATCAAGGAGTGTGATTGAACGTCAACCCTGCCTTGCATAACTAGAAAATGGTCAATATACAGGGTGTCCGGAAAGGTCATGTCAAAAATGAAGGGGATGAATACAGGGGAGCTCAAAATAGTTCATAAAAAAATTTTGCCTATCTGGCTTCGTTGTGGAGTTATTCACCTTCAGAGAAAGAAGTTTGAAAAACAAATTTCAATTATAACTTCTAAGTCGTTACCATGACAACAATGACATTTGGGCAATTAAAGTAAACTCATGGTAATGTTTATTTCCAAGTTTAAACTGATATTCAATGTGCCTGGATTATACAGGAGCAGACAAAATTATCCATTTAAATTTATACATCATTGTCAATCATCATTCTTTCTTCGTTTCATTTCTTTTTTCCTTTTGTTAAAAAAGGTATACCTACCGTATATCAGTCGATATCTTGTACCGTTTTTGAGAAAATCGAATTTTATTAACATAAGTACATGTATCAAAAATGTGATTGGAAGTTGAGATGACTGTCAACAAGTATGTATAATTACCAGTTAGATATTTGTCATAAATCAGGAGGATTTTAGCCATGAAGAATTTGCAGATATTCATCTAATGCACGAACTTGCAGAATGTAATGCTTCGGATTTACGCTAACCGCTGTCCAAATAGAATATACATATTTGAAGTGACGAAAACCGCCATGCTATTATTCAGACAAAACACTAACAAAAATTTATCTTTAATTTATGGATTTATATGAATTGGAAACTACTTAGGGGGAACACATATCATTGATGACACTTTAAATGGGGATAAATACCTATATTTACTGCAAGAACACCTTAACCCTATATTGTTAGACGTACTTTTAAATATTTGAAATGACTTAATTTCATTGTTGTCATGGTAACGACTTATAAGTTATAATTGGAATTTCTTCTTCAAACTTCTTTCTTTGAAGGCGAATAATTCCACAACGAAGCCCGATAGGAAAAATTCTTTTATGAACTACTACAACTATTTTTAGCTCCCCTGTATACCCCTTCATTTTTGTCATGATTTTCCGGACACCCTGTAATGTAATAGAACACAAAATTTAAAGTTGTATTATATAAAGCTCTTTGCAAATCATTTATTGACTCATTGATTATAGATACGTATTTTTCAATAAATCCCAAATTTTTACAGCTCAAAACATTGTTAAAAATAATCACAAAATTTAACGAATACATACCCGCCCTAGACCTCGGTTGCAGAACCTCAACCACCCAAGGATTCTCCAATCCTGCGGTTGCATATTTGACAAAATCTAGGCGTAAAAAAGTGTAGTATGTACAAGTAGGTTCTAAAGCATTTTCTATGCTTGTTTAATTACTGTGAAATGCTTCTAAAATGTCTATGTGAAATGCTATTATAGCCCTTATGTTATCCACTATTTGACAGTATTCCATTATTTATTGCCTTTTACCTTGAAAATGAGAAATACCTACACGACGTAAACCGAAATATTTTCATGTAACTTGATACGCCTGAAGATGACGTTGACTGCGTTTGTTCTTTCCGCGTTCACGTCGACAATAAAAGGCAATTTAAGACCGAGCTACCGCGCTGAGTCATCTATATAGTGGAAATTTGTGTTACAGTGTGTTGCCCGTTACAAAGCGGTAACAATATAAATTATAACCATTCTCATAAGTGCCTTATCTGGAGAATTTGTCGACGTGCAGCTATTCTTAACGAATTCGCTTCGCAGCGGCACATGAATAGATTACGTATTGTTTACTGTCTACTAGAGTCATAATAAAGCGTTTGTATTACTTTTTCAGTTGTCGCTTATCCCAGACTAATGTGTCTGCGTATTTTTTCAGGGAAACGAGTTGCAACGCAATGAGAAATGACTACGGAGCTACTCAAGCTGTGTCGCAATCGTTTAATATGAACTGTCTACCTCGCTGTTGAAAGTATCAATACCGTAGGAATTTATGTAATTTAACAATTAATTAACTCAGGTCAGTCGTAAGTTGCACACGCCAGAGTAATTAGAAATAGTTACAGCTGGTGATACTATTTAAATACAGGGTTTTGAAAGATCATGTTGGATCCATACGTTTTAATAATATAGACAGAGTCTACGTTCAAAATAAAATAGTGTCCAGGGAAAATTGCCCATGTTTCGAATCCAACACCAGAAACCGTCCGTAGAACCTTAAACCGCCTTAAAACCATGTCAATAGGGCAGCGCATATCCGAAAACATGGAAGCTCTTAGATAGCATCGGTTGAAAATCTAAATTTTCACCCACGTTTCGAATCCAAACCCCCGAAGCGCGCGCCTTTATTCCATGGCTAGAAATTGGCCTCAATGATTTGGGATCGAGGGAGATTATCCCTCTTTATCCTGCCTCATCTCGTGTAGGCCTGGACAGCCTTCGTAGGTGGGCCCCATCCGTCGTCTACCCCGACCGCAAATGCTGCCGGTGTAGGCGCTTTGTGGGACCTCCTTTTGTCCTGGCTGGCAACCCCCGAAGCTATCCACAGAAACATACCCAGCCAAAGCAAACGACATCCTGAGAGTATGATGTTGTTGATAGAGTGACCGAAGACTGTCGTGGAACTCTCTAAAAAGTGACTCGACCCAAATTTCTCCGAGAAACACCAGGAATGCCACAAAATTCGAACTAGGGCATGAGACGACCCCAAAGATCGTCTGAATTCAAAGAGGCTAGATGTCCGAAACCGTACCGAAGGTCCACTTTAGGAAATGTTTTTTCCCGGATAAGTAACCAGGCCAATAAAACTACAATCAATAATAAAATTGTTATAAATTGTTACGAACTCAGACCTAGATAAAGTCTAGTGTCAATTATGCGCCCATTATCCCAAAACAAAGTGTTCTAGCGAAACTCGAAAACAGTAAAAGGATACAAAAAGTGTCATAGCACAAAAAACAAAACAGTGAGAAAAAACTCAGTTGGAAGCTTCAGTGCAGACTGCTATTGAGAGGATTTAGTTGTAGATTTCCAGTCAGCAAAAAGAGCGCGTCCCTTTCTTAAATACATCAAGTCCAGATTCCAAACTCCGGGATTGAGCCAAAGAGAGAGTCAATGGAAAGAGGCCGAGTAGTGCGGAGCTCCAGCGCCAGTCCATGATGATTCTGGTACGTTGTTGGAGGATTACACAATAACCCCATTCCTTGGGGTCGAGGCTATATTAGCAAGAGGTACTGAGAAAAAGGCCAACAGAAGATGGAATGCTCCAAGTAATATTAATATTGTGAAGCTTTAACTGAATTAATTTGTTATATATCATCTTTAACAACAGTAATGGATGTGGCATTGACTAGTCGACATCAGAAGTAATAGATTGTCGATAGTCAATAATAATAGATTCATTATAATATTAATTAAAAAATTAATAAATTTATTCGTCGCTATAATAATTAATGACCTATTATTTAGCTAAACATGGAAAACGTCAAACAGAGATTTAAATAATATGTTAATCTATTATTGAATAATGCTCAAGTAAATTGTAAGATCTTTTTTAATAAAAGAAACTTGGTTTCCTTTTTAGACTTTAGATAGTTCTTTTGTTGTGAAGTATAACATTTCACCGCAAATATTTAGAAATAGAAACCGTGGGCAATTTGCATTTTTATAAAGGAGGTTATGAATAAAATTACACTATATTGCAGCAAGTATAATTTTCTTGTCTTCTTCGTGGTGTTCAACTGGGTCAGATATTTAATTTTGCGGGCCTTGATTAAGTGTGAACAAACTCGCATTCGGTTTCAATTATATTTAATAATTATCATCTGAAAAATGCTTCGTTATTCGCATATACGTTCGGCGAAATCACTGAAAACGGAAAAGAAGACTTTCTGTGCACATTCCTGACGATCATGACTCTCGAATGACATTTAGAGAGTCTGGTGGGGAAACTGGTGTTTTATATTCTATAAACGACATTAGAATTGAGGCTTTTATTATTATTATAACTTTTAGTACTGTAATTAAATGTATCGTTTTATGCAACAAACAGTGTGATCTACGTGATGTAATGTGACTATGTATCTTTTAAATGAAGACAGCTACATTCTAAAGACTGCACGGTGTTGTACCTAACTTTATTACAGTTTTATTAAATATATATTTTTTTTGTAGGAATTGTAGTTAAATTTTTTTTTATTCATTTGTAAATGTTTCCAAATCTTCTAGAAATTGTCTTGGGATACTGAAAAAATATATAACACAAATTATTAAACATATAAATTTTATTTAAACAATGAAATAAACTAAAGTTACAAAAGCAACACACATAAGTACAAGAAGAAAATAATACAATCTTGAAATAAAACACAAACAGTATTTAAGCCCAGTCAAGAAAGAATGTAGAGAACACTGTCAAAGATGATTAGAACTTACATAAATATGCGACAGAATGCAGGGAGCCTGTAGGATCATAAAGAGGTGGTGTGAGGAGATGGGGCTCTCAGTCAACTCAAAGAAGACTGAGATGATCCTATTTACAAGGAAAAGGAAGATAGGTGACTTCAGGGCTCCAACCATGTATGGGAGGACCCTGACTTTAGTCAGGGAAGTCAAATACTTGGGGGTAATCCTGGACAGCAAACTGTCGTGGGGGCCACAGGTTGAAAGGATTACCCGGAAATCAGTGGCAACCCTCTGGCAGTTAAGGAAGGTAGTTGGCAAAAACTTGGGACTCAATCCAAGGGTGCTTCACTGGGTGTACACGGCGGTAGTCAGGCCGAGGCTGAAGTATAGGGCCTTGGTCTGGTGGCCGTGTGTGGACCGGGTGACGGTAGCCAGGAAGCTGTTGAGAATCCAGAGACTTGCCTGCTTAGGTATTACAGGGGCAATGAGCTGACCCCAACGGCTGCGTTAGAGGTCCTTCTGGGGCTGCCGACCCTTCCTACATGGATTATGAGGTAGGCGATGGCGGCATACCTTAGGATAAGGGACGTCGGCGGTTGGAGAGCGAAAGGACGCACTGAGGGTCATGCTGCCGTGGCCCTAAGGGCGGAAAGGGACATCCCAATATCCGCCATGAGGGTTACGGAAGCAGAGGACCGGCTTAGGTTAGGAAGGAAGTATGTCACCACTTTCCCCTCGAGAGAGCAGTGGAAGCAGGATGGTGATATGTTCTCCCCGGGATCCCTAGTGTGCTATACTGATGGATCTCGGGTAGAAGACGAGTTTTCAGGAGCAGGAATTTATCTGGAAGGCAGCGGCATCCAGGAAAGCTTTTCACTGGGTATGTATGCTACAGTCTTCCAGGCTGAGGTTTTTGCTATTTTGATGGTAGCAAGCAAGGAGGAGGTAAGGAATTGTGCAGAGGAGAAGATTTTTATCTGCTCCGACAGTCAGGCCGCGCTCAGAGCGGTTAGCTCCCCGAGGACTAGGTCTGCCCTTGTCCAAGAATGTGGAGACGCTCTAGAGTCTTTGGCCAGACGAAAAGAAGTAGAGTTGGTTTGGGTCCCAGGCCATAGGGGCATCCCTGGTAACGAGAGGGCGGATCAATTAGCTCGTCTCGGGTCCAGAGGACCCGAACAGGGACCTGAACCAATCTTAGGTATCACACGAGGCAGCATTAACGGGGCCCTAAATAAATGGGCCTATCAAACTTTAGGTCATAATTGGAGGAGAAATAGAGGATGTAGGCAGGCCCATAGTTGTATACATGGACCTAGCAAATCCAAGACGAGATGGCTGCTGAGCCTCGGTCGAAGAGCCCTAAACCAAATGGTGCGGGTTCTGACAGGCCACTGCAGACTTAGGAGGCATTTAAGCTTAATAGGAATGGAGGAGGACCCTCTATGCCCTCTGGGACAGTGTGCAGCCTTTGAGAGAATAAGACATAAAGTCTTTGGTGCTTAAGAGCTGCTCCATGAAATTTTCGACTATGGTAAGGCGCATTATGCATCACAACCTTTGCACCAGGTTCGATGTAAACCATTTTTTGAAATATCGCACTGCCCATATCCTGGTAACCTCCTGTTACCAAACCTAATACCTTTTACCATTATCCAAGAATCTTGATTCACTTTAGATATGAACGACTATTCTTCATCAGAATGTGCCTTTAATCCCGTAGAAAATCGTTCTAAAACTGCGCTTTGTCCACTGTTAATATTAACCCTTTAAATACGTCTCTTTTGTCTGGAGTTCTGTTAGGTACGTCAAAAAATAAAACATCAAAACCCAGTTGCTTGTTGTAACATTGTTAGCCATATTAGAAAATAACGTACTTCACACCAAGATGGAAAAATTGTGTAGGAAAACCCTCATAACGCGCATTCTGCCCCAAGTTTAATTTTCTTCAAATATTGTTCCAAAGATTATGAAATAAATATGAGCGAGACAGCGACGTTATCAAAGGGTTAACCTCTTCACGGCATCACTTCTATATTCTGAAATACGCATTGTTCATCATATCTGTTCTTGTTGATATCACTTGTACGCTTATGACACGTACTGACTCACATCATCTGGAATTGGCGGGATTTCAAGAAGTCAATCTCTGTAGCGTCAGTTTCCTTTCTATTTCCTCTCTATTTGTACATGGTAAGCATGTATCGAAATAGGTGCTTGTAACGATGCAATGTCCAAAATGTCCAAGATGCGCCCGAACTGGTTGAATATCGGAACACTATGCGAACTGAACGTCACTTTACAATTTCCACTCAGAGAATATTTTATCATATTAAGAAACAGAATATTTTATCATATTAAGAAACAGTAAAAATAGTGGGTTGGTTGATTTATGACTCTACCGCATATTTTTCTGGCACTGAATTATAACAATAACGAAACTAGTACTATTTCCCGAGGACACCGCGCTCTCCCACGCGCTTTGTATTAACAATGTTATCGATTTGTGCAGGATGTCATAAATAATATGTTTACGACTGCAGCGTTACCGTCTCCCAACACCCAATACTACTTAACTAATCCGACGATTACAACTACTTCGCGACCATTTTTATAATCTTCATCTGGTCTCGCAGATTAGAGGTCCACTCATTACATCGGCGCAACAATTCCACATCTCCAAAGCGTGACATTCCACAAAGTAACCGTGAGTCACACAACCGTGAAACATTAGACCCGTAATTTTTTCATCGGCAGCGTGAAACTCGACTCGGTGTGTCTTCCCTCTCCGCGGGACAATATCAAATTTCAATTAAGTAGTCGAGTCGCGAATCCCGATGCGAACCGTTCTGATTTCGAGGTAATGGGATACGCGACTTTCGCGTATGGGTAAGCCAATATCTAGGCAGAGATACGGTTAGCTGGGTTTCGTATTCAAATTAGCTGCTGTATTGAGTTACGATACCGCGCGGAATGAGCAACCTACTTAGGTACGGTACGCGTTTTTATGTTTGGCCTATTGAATTGTGTACGAATCGAAAAAATACGCTCCATTTGTCAATTGCTCGGTGGAATGCTGCATTTCTCGAAGGTTTTGGTAACGGAAATCGGATATTGTTGTATTGTGATACGTTTTTAGTATTTAGAATTCGGCTTAATTTTTTTAAAGCAAACACTCCGAATCTTTCTTCAACACCTCCTCAAAATAATTAGTGAACACGGAACGCGGGAAAACACACGGAAGCCATGTTGTGACGTCATGTCACCCTATCTTCACGTAATGATTTAACTGAATGCTGTCATTTTGCTAGATAAGACCGTATGCACGAATACTTATATGCGTAATCTAATTGTTCAGAGGACAAAAAGGATTTTTTTATGATAGTATTCTTGTTATGTCATTCGGTTAAGTAACATTCAAACGTTTGACAAAATCAAAAAGACAAAAAAGGCTCAAACTAATCTAATTAATCTTCTTTGTAATTTCAAATTAAAGTCCCCAGTATTAGAGTGCTTCAAATTTATTACAGACATGGGGCAAGGTGGTCTCTTAAGACCGTACCTTGTTCTGAAACTCCAATGGTATAAGAATTAGTTTTCGACGAATCATCAAGAATTGATACCGATGATGCAACTAAATCAAAAACGTCAACCACTTTCGAAGATATTCTATTTGAAACTTAAGTTTTATTCTCAGAGTACTGAAGTAGACTCTAATCCCGACATCTTTTGATGGAGGTAATATCTGCCCCAGAGTCAGCTAAAATCGTAGGAGAAGACGGTCAGAAACAATGGCCCGTATAGTCTTTCGGATGCGACAATTTTAGATATGCAGCAATTTCTCTTGGAGTGTTTTTTATTTTATTAGCGCAAAACATATTTTGCCATTAGCATAACTTATGAAAAATCTACAATTTTTAGTACTTAGACCGTAAAGCATAGTATTTTCGATATAATGTGATTGAAATACATCTAAATTGACAAATACATATTTCTGAGCATATATCTTGTCGAGAGGAATTTTAATAATAACCACGTAACCCTTTTCTTGTATCCTGCGTAGTAATATTTGCAGTTCTCTACTACAAAGCCCTATTACCTTCATTAATAAATGTATATTGGATAAATGTTTCTTTTTTACTTTCGTTATAATCTTAAACTTCTTTGGTTGATGTCCAACCGACTTACTTTTAAAGTTTATTGAAAATTTGGATCTAATAAAGAAAAAAAAGAACGCCTCTGGGCAGTTACAATGAAAACAAGACGTGACAATAAGTCAAATATCGTAAGTCACAGCCAAAAGACAGACAATTTCAGTGGACCACAATAGGTCTCGACAGCTCGCCGCAGTCTTAAGACGCGACCGAATCGATGGACAATGTCGACTAAGTGTGGACACCCCAATCGACTTGATCGATTGACAGAAATTGTCGATCGACTTGTCGATCGGGTTTCCATTGATTGCCGGTAAAATCAAAGACGGTCGACTTGTTGAATATAGTGTGGACGCCTTCTGGAGTTCGACATTAAACATTGCGATGCATCGCCAAATATCGAAGGTTCCGAGTCTATTGCGTGTGCCATAGCATTCACTGTCAGGGGCTACGCGTGTGCCATTTGGTCAACAGCACAGAAAAACCGGCAAAATGGAATGGGAAAAAGATAAGTGTTGGCATTTATTGAAGCATATAGATGCAAGAGTTTGTGGGATAGTGTCGCCGTCTTCGTATATTTTGCTGTCGACTGATTTACAAAAATTTGTCTCCTCAGTGTGGACGTGGCAAATTTTTTAACTTGTCGATGGACGGAGTCGATCGGCAGGGTCGACGCAATGAGGACGCAGCTTTACGCTTATTATTGAACCGGCGAACAAACAGTTGACGTTATGGGTGAAAGCAATATTAAAATTCTTGACTATTACTATGATGGGCTTCATTTCGCGTACTGTAGATAGTCTAGTTTTGTTCACACCACTCGCCGCTCTACACCCACTGCGAACCTATACTCCAAATCGCGTTCACGTTCTCCCGCGACGCGACGTCTTCTCTAAAATAGGAAAGAACGGAACAACCGCAATTCCTCGGATGCTTCCTAGTAAATACGGTTATTCGGGAACTTTGTCCGTTTCTCCTCTAACGTCGCACACTCCGAGCGACCTCTCTCTTCCCGGTCGAAATAAATTCGCCAGCTCTAAACATATTAAATTCCTCAGCGGAGTAATCAGATTGCTGGAAATGCACCAGTTCCAAGTTTATGCCCGACAAAGGACGGTAGCCGCAACGTAACAGATGTATCTAATACCGTTAGAAGTGCCGTTTCCTTCTCGCAATACATAGTAGTCGACAGAAATGCCAGTTCCCGATCTTGTAGCAACGCCAGTCGACGTTTCGGTTCATTTTAAAACCTTCTTCAGCATCAGTAAGTTTACAAACAGGGTCGCCGTTGGTATCTTGGTTAGTTTTCTTCGAAATAGTAGCAATATGTGTAAAATTCGTATCAGAAGTTCGAAATTTTGACTTAAAAAAAACAGTCAAGGTGTGCAATCCATCCAACTAATTTAACTGTTGAAATAACTTCGCGCACGCATAGCGAGTGCCCTAGTTTCTTGTCTACAGTCGAATTTATTACCTACAAAGTGGTAATTTCGTGAGATACTATTGTTATTTTAATATTCATGTATTCCGCGCTTGTAGTATGTTTAGAAAGTGTGGAGAGGTCGTACTTGTTACATCAAATATATGTCTCACACTTGCATATATTCAATACTGTTCACTCCATAGAAGGTCGCGTATTTTTTATATCCTGAAACATTATAGTCTGAAGATTTAATCTTTGAGGAACTGTATTAAATTCAAGATGTTATTTAATGCATCATTTAGATAAAAAAAAATAATATATATAAAAACCCCAAATAAAATCAAACTATGTTCTTCGATACACACAATATTGTGTAGTTTTTTTTCTGTTAATACAAAAAGTCCATACAAAAGGGGAAGTTACCAGATGAAACAATCCCAAGTAAAAAGGGAAAAAACTCTTTGTAGTAGCTGTTTTTTACGTAATTAGTCTTTGCCAAAGGTGATAATAGAACATCAAGAAGACAGGATATTTCTTTGAATGATTGCAATATTAAACAATTTCAGTATAGGTATCAGGTATCTGTGTTATATCAATTAACAGTTTGAGTGTTTATTTTGGATAATTATTTGTTGCTAGCTGTTTATTAGGTACTCCTGGTGCAACACGTAGCCCATTTTGAGTTTTTGAATTTTTTTGAAACAGTTTAATACCTAGAAATTAAATAATTTGTTTCATACATTTTATGCAACGACGGAGAACAGAACATGACTCACGCTTTACAACAACAAATTTCGCAAGTAAAACGTCTGGTCCGTGGAACCCCTTAAGGCCGACACGCGCGTGTGTGGACCGCCTAATGTAGAACACGCACCAATTGAGAACCGTCAAATACGCTACTCCCGCACTACGGAGCCGTCGCATTAACTAATAATTTCCTAATTTGTTTACGCGGCACGTCGTGTACTTATCTCGAGCGTAGGTGTCGGACCACAAGAATAGAAAGTCGTAACCGCCGAACTGTTCTCGTTTCGATCCGCAATTATTGTTGCGTTCTTAGGTCTTTTTGTTGTCGCTGCGACCGTAAAGAATGTAAGCATTGGTACCAACCGTTGTTAGCTTTCAGGGCCGACCCGATAAATGTGAATTTACGACCCGTTGGGTCGTGGTTTATCAGGGGGAAGTTTTTTTTGGGCTCGCTGTTCACTGTATTTTCTGATAAGTCACAAACTGCATGTATGCAATAATAAAAATTATCTAGTTTCTGTACATTGTCTGTTATTATAGTCTTTCCGAAGTCAGTTGAACATGTAAAAACTCCTGGCAATAAAATTTAATTACTTTCATAGGCGTCCCTAAAAAAGTTTTCTGCTAAATGTAAAAAATTATAATAATTTGTAGAAAATTTCTATTATATGTTCATTTGGACAACAACATATTTTAACTATTTATGTCCTCAAAAAATTTTATTATAATGATGGTAAATTTCATTTTGTACCGTTTCAAAAGGTCTCCAAAATGCCATGTAATAATATTATTTCTCCCTTTCCCAATTGTAATATCAATAATAAATTAAAATTATCTGAATCACAGCAAATTCCGCATTGTTGCCCGCACTGCACTGCTGGGCAATTTGTCAACCACTTGTCAACAGCTGAGATTTATTGCCCAGTGGCCCAATGCTGTGTTTGTATTTCGTTTGCCCGCGCTCGCATTCTTCAACTGGGCGTATACATTTCTACCACCTCCACTTTTAGTTCGACCAGACCTGTATATGTGTATTGCTAAATAAATATGGGAACAAGTTTTTCAAATATTTCAATGTCGAGTTGCTGCGTCAGCGACCGAATTGGTACATACTGTCAACCTCTTGGTTCATCAATTGACCTCGGAAAGACTATACTACGCTATTGTACTGTATCTATGAATTTCATTAATCTTGATCAAATACATCTACCGGAGCTCATTCGCTGTCTGAATTTCGAATGGTGAACCTCGGTACAGTCTGATAAAAAGTCGTTTGAACTATCTAATCACTTGTAAACCGTAAAGCCTTAAAACCACAAAGCTGTGAATTTGTTTAAAATGACATGAAAGGCACATAATAGTGTCTATAATGTGCTCCCTTGATTTTATTTTATTTTCTACCTGTTATTGTTTTTAACATATTTATTGTTATTTTTTGTTTGTTTAACTCATTTTGTGTGTTCTGTAACTTTATTTAAATACTCTTTAAGTATTTTTTTCTTAACTTGTAATTGGCCACTTGCTTCTTATTTGTTCTAAGATAAACCAATAAATAAGTAAATAAATAAATGAATTAATGAAAAAGTTAATTGTTACTAACATTTGCTTCGTGTATACGTCTTTTAATATTCTAATAATGTTGAACGCGCCAAGGGGGAAAAACGACCTTTCGGTGATAAAATACGCAAATTTATTAATTTTTATTTATACCTACTTCTTTACTTATTTATTTACGACGAACACGCCTATGACTAGCCGACGAAAACCCCGAACGCTAATGATGACTTTCCTTCATATTCGACTACAATTTTTGACAGTGGGAACGTTAAGGTCGGTGCAAATTGTAACTAAAGTCAGACGAAGTCAGTACTACGCTGCTTAGAATAAAGTGTATGCTTGCTATTGTAATTTCTAGCTGAAATATATCCAACATTTCTGGTAAAGGACTCCGTTGCCCAAATTTTAAAGATTACAATTTAAACTCTATAGTCCACATTTTTTCACACCTTATTTCACATCGTTTAATACAAATAACAAGGCAGGCAAACGCTTCCTTTGTATTATTCATGAACGAAAAGCAATTGACCCACTTAAATAATAGATGTGAGCCTCATATTTACACGTGGGAATTAATCCCTTTGATATACAACACTACAACACGGTAATACGGTAGGCGTTGGTTATATGTCATATTATTTTAGCTCAAACACAACACCATTCAAACGTGTTCAGCCTTTAAACCGGCACTGGAAAGGCGGCGCGCGAGTAACGGGTTTCCCGTAACGGTATTCGTCAAAATTAAATAAGTAAGACTAAGATCGGGTAATTTAGTAGGTCATAGTATAACCGAAAGTTGATTCAGTTAAAACAAAAAATAGGATGTACAATGGATTTAAAATTGGGTTGAAGTAATTTTCATTGATAAATCCAAGTTTGACGAGTGTGTTTCATGATACAAACGACAACGGAAGACTTCTACGAGCAGTTAAAACGGACAGTGAATTTCCTCAAGAAGTAATGATCTAGAGATGCATATCGGCAAAGGTGGTAGGAAGACTAGAGTTTATCAATGGCACCATTAATACAGATATTTGGATATACAGGGTGTAAGAAGTTTGACTGCCATTACTTCAGCATGAGATAGAATAATCATAAATGAACAAAAAAGTTGCGTATTACATGGGCGTAACAGTAACAGTTTTCAAAATACAGAGAGTATTAATATCGGGGAGTTTCATCACAACGTGACAACAGCGCTTAACTTAATGTTACACAGCTGATGCACACCACGTGTGCACGCGGCAGACTTGTCCTACGGAATAACAAAAATGTAAACAACTATTGTGAAACATTTAGTAAATTTCAAGACTATTGTTTTCCAGTTTTTAAATAAATATGAATCTCTTAAAACAGGAACTTAACTTTTAATCAAATTATGAATTTGGAAAATATATAATTAAAGTACCCAAAGATTTACGTCGTCTAAATAATCATACATATTAAAAATAATTTAGGTCCTTACCTAAAAGCAAAATTCAGTAATTTTTAAACCCACAAGTACAAAACAGACACAACATATGCTCAAAATGTCCACCACCATTTTCGATGCACGCGCGACTCTTTCGAATCTAATTCTCGCGCACTCGCTGAAAAATTATCACGTATGGTAAACATTGTAAAAAAGCAAGGAGAAACACTTCAAGAAAAGGAAATAGTGGTACGCAAAAAACACTTCATCACGGTCAAATTCCAGATACCAACTGAATTGCGTATTACTGGTTGTTGGACTGCTTAGTACCTCGTGTTAACCGCCGCGCCGTTGTCACATCGCTCGATATGAATTTTATTGAATTTTAAATTTATTGCGACGCTAATTACTTTTTAGAATTAAGCATAAAGAAGTCCAAAAAGTGATAAACATTGTATTTTATGGTATTCTATGCACGTCTATGGTATTCTGTGTCAATATTCCTTAATGAATCGAACTTTTGTACATCAAGTGGGAGATTTTGATAATTTTTTTTCTCGGAAATGGAGTTTTGGGACCCATGTCATATAAGGTTTTTTTGTTTATTTTATTGTATTAGATCGTGTTCAAATTAAGGCAGTCAAATTTCTAACACCCTGTATTGTAGAATAACTTACTGCCAGCAGCTTCAGAATAATTTGGCGACAGACATTTAATTTTCTAGCAGGATATTATCGTCTGTCACACGACCAAACTTACAGAAAAAAAGGTTTGGAACAATGAAATATGAATGAGTGAAATTTGGAGACAATAAAAATTTTGTGCTGGCCGGTGCTAGTCCGGACCTAAGTCTCAAACATTATGGCGCCATGTGAAAACGTTCTTGTGGAACAACCCCAAAAGAAAATTCCTGGTCTCAAAAGAAGATTTGGGAATTTTTCACTCCGGAGTTTTGTAGATTCTTAATCGAAGAAAATTCGCCTTATTTTAAAGGCTAAAAGAGACTATGAATTATTAAATCAGTCCAACTTATTTTTAAAGAAAAACAAGTCGGCTTTCTAGGCTACTAAATTTGCGACAATCATTATTTGTATAATTGAGCTGAACTTGGAAAAGTTAATTTAAAAATTATATCAAATTTATAATAAATAATATGCCGACCGAACATTTAGTTGTTGCGACCCGTATTTAATGTTTAGTTTTAGTATTGGACAACAATTTCTGCGTTTCCGCTTCTTTGCATCGACCCCGTCCCGCCCAATCGTTGTTTACGGGGCTGTAAATCGGGCAGGCCCGACGGCCATTGCAACAAATCAATGTCCGCTGTGGTTTTATCGCCGTTAGTCATCTCTTCAGTGGATCTAAGTAGGTAGACCTAATCTATTCCGATCTGGGCGATAATCTAATAGATCTCGCAGTGGGCTGGGCACAGACACAATGACAAATCCATTCTTCGGAAAAGGGGTTGGGTGCCGGAAGGTGATTCTGTATGCATTAAAGCGCGCACGGCAAAGGATTGGATTATGATTGAATTCAGCGCGTCAGACGGGAAAAAAATATTAGTTAAAATAATAGTAATTGAAAAGGAAATAGTTGCTAGTACTGTGAAACTGACGAGAAATTATATGCTGGCCTGACGAATATGAACTTCAGTAAATTAATTCTTTTTTTTTTCGACAGGTCGGTGCATTATTTATCGAGATAATTGCAAAAAAACATGCATTTTTGCAGTGTTTTTTACAATTATCTCTATAAATAATGCATCCATTTTAATGCATAAAAAATTACATTGTAGGTTCCTTTTTTTAATACCTACAACTTTCATTTGAAGACTTTCTCTATCTTGCCTCTGAAAAATTATATTTTGAGAAAAACCTCATTTTGACTACTTTGACCATTGTTTATTCGGAGTGGGGGCAAAAACTGTACTAAT
Organism: Anoplophora glabripennis; assembly: GCF_000390285.2. Taxonomy (NCBI): domain Eukaryota; kingdom Metazoa; phylum Arthropoda; class Insecta; order Coleoptera; family Cerambycidae; genus Anoplophora; species Anoplophora glabripennis. The sequence goes on along the minus strand of NW_019416212.1, from coordinate 141,232 downwards.
TTATGTATTTTTCATTAATTTCATTAACTATCCCCCCCTCCCCTGCAAGATCCCAGTTTTTTCACGTTTTTCCGTATAATGACACGACTAAAACTACCCTTTTTTCAATTCTGAAAAAAAAATAAATTTTTTCCTTTTTTCATAAATTTAAACGTTATTTGCGGTAAAAATGTGAGAAAACCTGAAAAAAAAATTTTTTCCTTTTTTAATCATGATTATAAAGTGTTTAAGCTCAAAAAACGTAACCCTTTAATTTTTTACATTAGCTTATTATCATTTTCTTATTGTATATAGCTCTGAAGATTTTAAATAAATTCGAAACATTGGCTTAATCAGAAAATCATGACCGTGAATTTCTCTTCATATTTCGATAATTTCTCCTCCATTCTTATTCTTCTATTTGAAGGATACGAAAATTATTTGACAAAAAATAAAATTACAAAATGTTGTGTCAAAGTAATAAAGGATCTCATTAATATGAAATAGCGAAACCCTTAAAATACGTGAAAATATATCCCTGAAATGTGACTTTATTGGAAAAAAAACCATTCTGGTGATATCTACAAGTGGAAACACGTTAATGTGACATTCGTGCCGTTCGACATTCAATTTTTGTCCAAATATTTTCAAAGCAAACACTTCCTGGACCCGAACTCTCGTTTTTTACACCGATATCACTTCCATTATGAACATGTCACGTGAAAGAGAATCGATAGCTGCCTGCCTGTGATTACACTGAAAAAACTAGTACGTTTATAATTAATAAAATTCCATTTTTTATTCCCCTTCAAATTACTTCGTTTTATGTATTAAAAAATTATAAATAAACTTTATTGCAATCAAAACGAGAACCTTTACTGAGAAAAACAAAACAGTTCAAAACATTTTGAAACGGGTACCTTTTTTTAATAATCGTAACTTTATTTATTTAAACAAAAGTTAGTAAATGCAGTAAGTACTGGAATTTCAAAGACAAAAAACAATATTTTGTCTTTCGTACTGGCAGGTGCCAGATGTCATGTATTGTTATTCTAACGGAAAAAGTTTTTCACGGCTTGCCAGATTTTTTAAACTTGCATTTTGTAATCAAAAAAGGAGTGATCTTGTCCGACAAATGTGACTTTTCGAGTGGATTAAAGCCCTAGTATTATGAAATAGAGGTGCAGTAAATATTAAAAATTAATGATCGACCAGTTCATATCGTGCAGTGGTTGGAAAAAGCGAAGGAATTCCTTTGATTTAATTTGTTCCCACGATCATGGTCCCGGAGATATTTCACTGACCGCGGATGGTCAGCGACGTCGCCGGCCAGTTTATATACACTGAAAAAAATTCGATTTATTTGTAATGCGGGTATAAGCTGTAGACAATGATAGAGCGGGAATGCCATAAATAGTTTTTAAAACAGCCGTTCTTTGTATCGTATAATTAGATAAGCTTTTCCGTTTACTTTTTTAAAAAAGTTTTTAATAATAGAGTAGGGAATATGTCTGCCCTAAAGTTTTCATATTTTAAAACTATTCACAACAAAAAAGATACGACAAAAATATCAAGCTAAATAATATAACAACATTACATAAACTAAATAATTCTTTCCATTTTAATTAACCAACTTCTTTTTTTCTATAAATTTTTTAACCGCATTATTGTTTTTTTCCTTTATTGTTTTTTGCCTAGTAATATCGCCACATGTCTGTCTAATTTTATTATCTTCTCTAACATGAATGCCTAATCTTGAGCATTTTTAAATATATTTTATTCAAATTTGGTATAGAGAGGAGTTTCTTGGCATTCTAAATTAAAGTATATTGGTAACATTTAGATAAAAATCGCTGATATATTTTTTAAGAAGTTCACTCCTTTAATTTTAGAACAGGACGCTTTTGATAAAAATCAATTTGTTTTAAACCAAATCGATATACTTCGTACTATAAAGTTCAACACGTTTCAATCTAAAAATAACCTGATCTAGGATTGGCTTCATGTAAAGTAAAATACAGTATATATACAATATAAAATTTAAGACCTATTTTTTTTATTTTCGTGTATGAAATCACGCTAACTTCACATGTTTTTTGAGTACCATGTGTTTATCACATATAAGAACGAAGATGTCTCTGTTTTACTCGAAATCCATAACATATCCAAATGTCACAAGACACAAACATTTTTTAGAAACCAACATTGTATTGAAAAATGTAAATCGAATAAAAAGGTTATGGGGTAATCAAGAATGTGAGAACTTCCAAAAAGTAACACCCTGTTTATTATTATCGTACATGTAGTACATCCTCAAATAAACCAAGATGTGTATCAAAATAAGAAGTCTTTAGGGAATAGAGTTTTAAAATAATATTAAAACATTTTGATTCTGTATACCATACTCAAAATAGGTGTTGACCTTTATTGTAAAGGTAATTTGGTCTAAATCGTCTTAATTAATTGTAGCTTCCGTGACTCAACTTTTCTGAGACACCCTGTATGAAGAAAGTGGAATATTCCTTTCTTTTCTATTGCAAAATTTCTTGAAAAAAGTGAAATTGTGAAATTTTTTCTCTATTCTCAACTTGTAAGAAATAGACCCTAAGCAATTCCATGTACCTATACGAAATATTGAACACCCTGTATAGTTTGTCGGAAAATAGACAAAAAATTAAACAGTTGTAAAGATGTACAACTAAATAATTATTCCAGTGTTGCTAAATCGAGTGGCAAAAAAGTCGAATTTCATCTGGAACACTATTTCATTTCCCAAATAACTTTTGCAGATACAATCAACTGACACCCTGCCCACATGAAAGTTATCACATCCTAAGTGTGGTTCTGGACCATCGATCCACTTGAAGTTTAGTGACAAATTGTGCTCCGTTTTAACATTATAGTAATTGCATTATATCGTTACCATTAAATCGATCGAACGAATACCTACGACATTTTATGGACAATAAAACTTGGAAATGTGTTTCCATGTTTAGTATCAATTCGTCCTAGGTAATATTTTATACGGCCGTATAAAATTTTACACATTTTTATTTACAATTGTTATGTTTTAGGAATATTTGCAACTGATAGGGAAGGGGTTCTGATCAATAAAAGTTAAAATATACGAGTATGTTCTCGTTTTCTGTAATATTTCACAACATTGTACTGCACTTGATCAGACACTAACTTGTTAATTAAAACATACTATAGGTATTTTATTTTTATAATAGTTACTTACCTTAAAGTTATTAAATGTTTTCAAATTAATACAGGGTAATTAATTAATATTTCAAAAAGAAAATCATGAAGAGATTCCGTGCAAAAAAAAAATAAAAAGTTCCTATAAACATGTGCCCGGGAATGTTTTATTTTTTAATACAAAAATATTTAAAATCAAACGCATTTTGTAAAATATTTCTGAAGACGTTTGACCTGATGCAACTTACATAATTAAAGGTAAAAATCCACGTTGTGGTTTCGAGAGCATAACTTCCTTTATATATTTTTTTTTCGAAAATCACCCACCTTTCGAATTTTTTCTAACAAAAGGCCCATTAAGAAGAAACAGCACCATTACCTTTTGAGATGTAACGAGTCATGCAGAGAGAGAAATTTTACCATATTTGAAATGCTCGAAATTTCGAGCTCCAGCAGCCAAACTGTCGCATGTCTTGGTATAGGATTGTTTATATCCCTTGACTATATGTTGTTAGGTTGTCGCAGTTCCTCCATTGATGACGAGTTGCTGGGCCTTGGGATAATTGTCCACACTCTAATGTTTATGCCTAAAATTCACTTACATACTTCGAAATTGTTTTTTGTTTTTGTGTGAGGTTTTCGACTGTCTTTTTTTATTGCGCTTGTCACTTTAATTTATTAGCACTGACTTGGTTGGAGCACTTATAGTTTATGAGGCCTCTTGAGAATTGGAAGTTTTAAAAGCTTGTAATGTGAGCTCTCAGAGTGCCTGGTATGGAAGTTTTAGAAGCTTGTATCCCTTAGGATCTTCGTCGCACAATCAAAAACTCCTGGACGGTATGAGCTGCGGGAGCATTGGGAGCATAGAACTCGATAAATTTTTGTCTCAGCTTTGACTAAAATTTGTAATTTATTGAAATTTTAAACCAATTTGCAATAAGTAATAGCAGTAATAATTTGGAGTGTACTAGTGTATTATACTAGCGAGGTATTCGTGCCTGGTTAATAAACTGCAGAGTTGACGTTCGGACACACTCTAGGCTGGTTGTGCACAGGTCCTTTGTGGTGTTCGCATTGAAACTGGAATTTTGTCTGCTTAGAAATCGCTTATCTTGGGGCGGTTTCGTAAAATTTGAAATTCGTTTATTTTCTAAAATTCGTTGAAAATTTTTTATGTGCTGCCAACGGCGGCTCAGCGATCAGTCTCTGTTAACTTCGTCTGCTACGGCTGATCATGTTTGGCGACTGTCGGGGTTTCGTAGGGAAATTTCGGGAAAATTTTGAAACATGGGTGAAATTTTGTTTTCTCGCTTTGCGCCTTTCGATGTGCGTTGTACTTTTGGCGGGATTTGCGTCTCGTAAACGACTTTTTGAAGGTTTATTGGACAATTTTGAGAAAATGGGTGAATACTCAAAATCCACTCGGCACTCATAATACGGCAAATCATACAGGTATTTTACTGAATTTACAAATTCTTCCATTTCCACAAGTTTTAGCTCCCAATTCTAGCTGCTGTTATAAACATCAACCCAGACTATGAATAATAATACTACATTAAAACAGAAAGGACAATGAAAAAGACACTAAAACAAAAGGTGGATCTAAAATAATGTAACCTAAACATTCTAAAATAAAAGCTTACAACAAAGTGGAATACTTTAGATTCAGAACTGAGGTGAAAAAATACAAGTGCAGATTCATCCAACGAGGATTCCAGTAGGGCCAAATGGGCGAGATAGGGGAGCGGAGATACGATACGACATAAAGACCATGGCCATATTGGGTGCTTCTCATTACAGATTGATTTTATTGCGCCATTACAATCATAAAAATCCACGACATAAAACTGACAGTAAAGGTACGCTTAGTATGGAAATCGATCGACTTACAACAACATTGTTTGTTGCTCGGACATTATGGGGCTGTTTACACGTTCCTACCTGTTTAAAAGGTGACTTCCGTTGTCTCCTAATGATCCTGTACCGTCGTTTTGTTGCATCAGAGTTTGTGAAGTCCCGCGGCTTGAAACGCCGCACCAACAATGGTTTTACACGCCATTTTTCTGTATAATTGCTTTGTTTTGTAATGATATTTGATGTAATAAGCAGGAAACGTACATTCCCACGTTTGGGAGCTGATATCTGGTACTATATTGAAATAAAGTAATCCCACCTACTGAGAAATTAGCGAAAAGATGGAAAGTGTAGTAAATTTATACTTTTGGAACATCATACTTAAGAAACTATTTAGTGGTAATAATCTGTCCCCACTTACACGGAAGTCTTCGATTTCCAGCATAATTCTTGTGATTATGATTAAAAATTGCAGTTATTTTCTTACTTCAAGTGATTTATCATTTCAAACTGTCAGGGGACAATTGAATTATGGGTATACAGAATTTTCCCATATCTTACCTTCGCGCCCAATTAAAATGCCAAACATAATTACGGCAGCTGCACAACACCTATTTAAACGCCAACTTCTGACAGAAAATCAAGTGTTGTCTGATTATCCAAACACCTGTCCTCTCGTTTGTTTTGATAACATTTCCTGTTGTAAAACCCAAGGTAATGCCATTAATTGTCCTCAATTTTTAAACACCGGCGATTAAATTTGATAGGACTCGGCCTTGCTGAATCGCGAGTTGGTAATTGTTCTACTAATTCTGTGATGAAATCCGAAATCGTAAGTCGTCATCGTAAAATTTACGGACGGTGCTCTTCTGACCATCTGGTTGTGTTTGTGAAATATTATGCTGACGTACTGTTGTATATCCAGTTTTTTTTTTCAAGCAAATTGTATCGTAATTAGTTTTGCACAAAATTGTTCATAACTAGAATGATACTGTACACAGCTCTTATTAGATATTTGATTAATTAAGTAACATTTTCGGCTTTGCTATAGAACTGCTATAGAAAACATTTGCTATTTCCCGCGAGTGGAAAGGAAATCATTTTGTTTTCAATAATGGTCGAATCCCGAATATCCCGATACGCCGAAAAATTCCGCTGTATTGAATTGCGCTCTTTTGTTTCAATTTATTCCCGTCCTCCCCTGAGGGTGGCCTTAGATAAAATGTTATAGATGAATTTGTCAGACGGAATAACCAGATTGACTTTATTCCCGAAGAAACCTCGCAGGATATTAGGGAGATTGGATCCTTACAGGGATACATTTGATTACTTCAAAAAAAAGCTTTTGTGTTCAACGGTCTTATTTTAGGCACATGTACCTACCGTTCTTAGAGGGTACAGAAATGTTTAGTCAGAAATAACGTATTTTGTTTAAAAATAAAATAATTTTTCTTACCAAAAATAAGACGGTAAAAGTACAATGGTTATATTTTATGATAATAGAATAAGTCTCCAGTACTGAGAAACTAGATATTTTTTCGGTTTGTACAAAAAATTTAAATAAAATTTGGAACATTTATTCTTATTGTTGGTGGTGGTACTATTTCCCGTTTAAAAGCTATAAGCAATATCGTCCTAAAAAGTCTCACAAAAATACCACCTAAAAATAACATAGGCGGTGGAAGGATCAAGTAGTCGTTGGAAAATAATTGAATGTTATTTAAAGTGCATAAATGTCACAAAATACTTGTCACTACTCAATACGAACGTCAAACGTATAACTTTTATGCTTACAAAATGTTTTCTCAGTCAAAAACAGTTGATATGTTGTTAATTTACAGCGAGTCACAAAAAAATTCAAGAAGAGCTGTAGGGTTATATCGAGAAAGGTATCCAGAGCGCTTCACTCCTGACCATAGAACCTTTACAAGATTGGAGGCGACCTTGCGACGAAATGAAGATGCATTTTCTGCTCGGAAAAATCAAATAATTGACGGAAGGGTAAGGAACCATGTTAAATACAGCTAGACTGTTACAGTATTTCGAACAAAATCCACGAAATTCTATACGGCAGGCTAACCGGGAATTGAATTTGGATAAATCAGCCGTTCAACGAATTTAAAGACCAATGGTTATCATGACAACAAATTCAGAATGGATTGGGCTTAATGGACCTATTCATTGACCCGGAAAGTCACCAGATCTAACACCCCTCGATTTTTTATGAGGGGTTTTTAAAAATAAGGTTTACAAAACACCTTCGCGAGATATTAATTAATCATTTGAAAGAAAAAATGACAAACACTTGTAATGAGTTAAACGGCGAAATGTTAATAAACGCAGCCCACAAAGAAGTCAGGCGAAGATTGGATATGTGTCTTGAAATGAGAGGAGGTCATATAGAGAATAGATTATAATATGTATCGTTTGCTTCATTTCTCAAGATTAGTTATTGTTATCATCACCTTTTGTTTTAATTGTATCAAAGATTTAGCAAGTTTAATCTTTTTATTTATTCTTAATGACATTCATGCACTTTAAACAACGAACATTCAATTATTTTCCAACGACTACTTGATCCTTCCAACGCTAATGTGATTTTTAGGTCTCCTAAATTTTATTTAAATTTTTTGTATCCTCAAAGTAGGCCCATACTATCGAGTTTGAGACAACCATTTAAAACATATCTTATCTATCATATTTCTATTTGTACTCTATACCTGCTTTTCAACTGCAATTCGTACAAGCAATAGTGAGAGTAGATCTTGTCTCTGTCTGTCCTCTACGCCTCTGTTTGGTAACTATAATGGTATGGGCAATGATGGGGATAGATAGGGAAAAGATGTAGTCTCCAGCTCAGGAACTAGATATATTTTTCTTGTTTCCAAAACCATTCAAACATTATAAGGAAACCTGCAATGGTGGGAATACATCTTATCTCTATAATAATAATAATAATAATTCATAATAGCAATGGTGGGGATATAGTTTGTCTGTCTGCACTGTATATCTTTATTTTTCTTCTGTGGTAGATTACTGCATTGGTAGGGATCGATCTTGGATCTGTCTGTACCACAGACCACCTAGACTGGCCGTATCTGATTCCAATGCACGGGTACCAGTGAATGCAAAATCCGGGGAATCTAATCGCGCGCATCTTTAAGCAGATCCGGATTAAGTAATATTTTTATTACATATTAAACATTTTATTGCATCTTATGTCAAATATTCAATTTAAAGTTTGTAATTATTTAGAAAATAGTATATTTTAGTGTCATAATAACTAAAACTATAAAATAATTTAAATATATTTATTATCCTCTAAATAATATTAGTTTATTTAATATTTGCCTTTTCGTAGATTTTACCGAATTAAATAATTTGACTTCATGATTTATTCGTACATCGATATACTTTTCACATTCAGCCCTTACAAGTTCTATTAAATGATTACAATTGTTAGGCAAATTATCAAATTGATGTTCATGCAAATTTTCAAATATGTTCACATTCAGAAAGTTTTTTAATACATGATAAACAATTTTATTTTTCTGTAGCCTAGGTGTTCTGCTTTCATCATTATTTAAAAATTTTATTAATTTTTCTGTTTCTTAGCATATTACTACGACATCTCGAGATGGATACGTCAAACAACCACGATCTTTAATAAAAATTAATTGACTGTACGAATACTGAATCTGAAATTAGTTTTGTTTGCGATTTTTTTAATTGAAAAAAATATTTAATTAATTTTCAGCTATCTCGAAATGACGGGAATTGGTAAAATTTCATAAAAATTTAAGACTCACATAAAGTAAATAATTACTAAAAATATTTTGCAGTAATTCATTCATTATTTTATAATAACAATATCACGTTAATCACTACACTATGTGGGCGAACAAAATTATAAAGCTAACCCTGGAAACTTGTGACGTCAACCGAAAAATGGCGTACATATTTACCTTTTATATATTCCTTTTTTTACTTATCTAAAGAAGGAAACTTTTCGCTTCTCTTCACCAACTCGATCACTTGTATTTATACAACGTTTTACAATATACTTGCCCATGATAAAACGTCTAATTATCGAAATCACAGCGATGCGTAGACGTCAAATGCTAGGACACGACTGAACGCTGGGCTCCAAATCAGGCTCCAAAGTGTTTTCACCAAAGTTGCTCTATAAGCCAGTCTAGGTGGTCTGTGGTCTGTACTCAATACCTCTGCTTTTCACCTGTAATAGCTATGTGCATTTGTGGGCCTAGATTTTAAGTTTATGTGGCATTTGTCATTATTTGATGATGTTGTCTCTGTTAAAACTATACATAACTTGTTCTTCAACTATAAAACAATAACGAGTGATGTACTCTTCAATGCTGAGACTTGATATTTTTTCCAGAACCATTCAAAACATTATACCGAAACCTGAAATACGTTTGTGCAAGGTGAAGATATATCTTGTCTCTGTTGTCTCCTATATATCTGTCTTTCAACTGTAATATGTATCTATGTACAATGGTGGGGATAGATTTGGTATATGTCTGCGCTCAATACCTTTGTTTTTCAACTATAATAGTCACCTTCATTGGTGGGGACAGATCTTGGCTCTTGTCTGTGCTTTATACCTCTGTATTTCAACTATAATACATGTAATAGTGGGCAGAAATCTTGTCTTTGTTTATTTTTTCAGTTACAAGAAATTTTGAGTCGTGGATCAATTCTGATTCACCCTGGTCGTAATATTCCCGGACAACTGGGCGTTTCGCGTTCGTTTCAAATTTATCACGTAGGTAAGCAATAGGGCCATCGCGTACATCAAAGTGGATAATTAAAACATCACCTACCACTGCTCCATGTACGTCGTTGCGCAGGCGTTTGTTTATGGGCCAAATTTAATGGGATACGTTGTTTATGGTGTAATTTGCTTAATTGGGATCTGCTCGGTTGAGCTGGAGAGGAGTGATCAACGTGTCTGTACGGCCTTTCATATACATCATCTGAAACAGAATACAGCGTTTCAAACGCTGTATTTTCCATCAAAGTGTACAGAGTTGCCCATTTTAACTTTGGCAAAAATAAGTCGCGAGTAAATAAAACTCATGGAACCTAAATTATTTAAAAATTTATCGAAATTTTTAAGATAGAGTGCGACAGAGATATTGTTTAAAGAGAGGCCGAATCAATTTTTAATAGAAATGTGTGTTGACTTTCCACAGTGTTTTAATTTCGTATATGTTTGCACTGTTAGCTACAAAATGTCAATGATAGTTATACATGAGAAGTTATATTTATCCTTAGTATTTTCAGTCCGTTTGATGACTGCACTTGAATATTACTTGTCTGTTTCAGGCATTTTTGACACCATATTTGCGTTTAGACTCAGAGATAGGGACGTTATTGCCACTATTAATCATTTTCGGGACACTTTCAATTAATCGAGCAATTCTGCACGGAGCGTAGGTCGGAAAATGGAAAGGTTAGCGAAAATAAAAAGTGTTTTTCCACCACCGACCGGAATTAATCACTGGTTGCGCTGAGGAGGCTTTTACGCGGAAGCAAAAAAAAAATAATTTCCATAATTTCACAGGTCGGAGCGACCGGCTAGTATGCAAATAAAAACGGCCATTTAATGGTCCGTTCATTATGGCGGTAGCGGCGTGCCCGACAACAAGGTGCGGCTGCGGCAGCGTATACTGCGCCGGGAGAGGATATTATATGCCATGCAGAGCGGAAACTCATTAAGCATACGATACATGGGTGTAGGTACGGCTCAGGAAATCCGTAGATGGCCATTTTTATGGCACGGGTTTATGAATGGAACGGAATTGTATCTTGTGTATAATTCATTCGAGAGACGCAAGGGGCATAAAGACCTTTCAAAGGATACCGCCAATTAGTGGAAACTAGGTCGCACTAACTAATTTCGACTCTCCCTGCTGTGGATCTGCGGCTTTTGACCTCTAGCACATATTTGTGTAAATTAAGAAAAATACCTTCGTTTTGAATTTAATTTAACTGGAATTTATTCTTATATTGTCGACTGAGAATCTCCCAATTCATCTATGTTCTGAATCCAAAGTCAGAAATCGCTCGTAGAGCACAAAAAGCTCCAAAAACCACTCAACTTTATCAGTCAAACAGATCATCCGAGGACATCGAGCCTATTACTAAAGACACCCCGACAGCGCTGATCAATATTCGTAATATTCACCGATGTTTTGAATGCAGCCGCCGATTCTCTACGGAGCCGCAAATCCGGTCCAGACACACCAAGACAGAACAGACAACAATCGGTAAGCCCAATGCTGTTAGCAGAGCAACTCTAGTAAAACAGTACGAAGTCACTAACAATGAACTATGTCGTTAACCATCCAGAAATCCAACAACAGTCAAGACAACACCAGAAAGGCAAGACACGACAGCGAAGATCCACTTCGGGAATTGGCAGAGCCATCAAGAGCTGTGATCGAACGTCGAGCCTGTTTTTTTGCAGTTAATTTATCAGGGCAACGTTCCCAGCCAGAACAAAGTACGCCTCTCCGCACTGATCATAGCCAAACCATATATGTTATATCAGTTATAACCAAATCATTTTTATACATTCAGTACCCAAATTGTTATAAACTGTAAGTGGATATGTAGACTAGGCGGTATCTGTTTTGGTTTGCGTGAAACGTATATCCACGAAGATTTTTGGCTTTTTGGCATTCAAATATCACTAGGAATGAAAATTTTTTTATGCGCATACAAAAAACGTGGGCTTAACTTTTGGCGGCACAATATGTTTAAAAAATTCGTAAAATGTCATGAAAATGGAAGAGGAAAAAATTGTTTGTAATTAATTTTTATAAAATATGACTAGTTACAAATCGAATTAATCATGATTATTATTGTAAAAAACGAAAAAATCGCCAATAATTGTGTTAAAAAACATTATTTTTTAGGGAATTTTTTTGGGGTCTTTAAATTGGGTATAGGACCTTCATACTTGGCTCAAGAAAAGTTCATGTTATGTAGAATCATCACGCCAAATTTCATCAAAATCGGTTCGATAGATTTTGCATAATAATTTTGCAATCTAGATTTTGAAAATAAAATTGCAAATTTTCAAAATATTGCACAGCAAAAACCAAGTCCCTTAGATACTTGAAAATTTAATCACATATAGAAGGGCTCTCAAGCTTTCAAACGCTTTTTGAAAAATTCGTATCCGTCAATTAGGAGAGTTCTGACGCTTGTTTAAACATTGGTCGAATTTTTGTACTTATAAACAATTAGAATAACTTTGTGAATATTTAATCAAATCAAATTTTCTGAAGCTGGTTTTAAAAGTAATTGGAAAGACGCTTTGAAAAAAAAAAACAGATCGGTTGGTCAATTAGTTACGTAGTTATAGCCGATCAAAGTTAACCGTCATTTACACTAAATCTACTGAGACATCCGGGCAAATTTTTCGAAAAATACCTTTGGTATTCCGAGTTCTTACCAGGTCTAAGTTTGCAATACTTTTCTTCATTGGCAACCTACTTTAAATCTTAAAGTTATTTATGCAAGCGAGAAATTCAAAAAAATCGTATTGGTGGTGGTGGTGGGGGAAGCAGACAGCACGGCCGCTTCGGTCTGCTTGAAAATCAATCGGCGAGTTCAAAACCGCGACGCGCTAAAAATTTTTTTAATATCTCAGCTTCTAGAGGTCCGCTTTTGATGATTTTTTTTTAAATCGATGTCTTGCGATTTAAAAAAACAATTAGCGTATTTTCGAATGCCTATCTATCATTAATAATTATTATTGGTCTTTCAGCAGTCTGATAATTATTTATTTTTAAACTTCCTTTAATTATCAACTTTATTTTTTTTATTGTATCAGATGTAAAAGGTAAGGTAAACTTACTGTTTATCAAGGATCAAAAACAAATTTATTTAAATATTCTAAAATTGTTTAAACAACAATTATTTTCAAAATTTGTCGAAAATGTGTAATTAATTAATTAATTAATTATTAATTTAATCATCATTTCTTTATTACAAAATTACAAAATTATAGTACAAAAATTCGACCAATGTTTAAACAAGCGCCAGAGTTCTCCTAATTGACGGATTCGAATTTTTCAAAAAGCGTTTGGAAGCTTGGGAGCCCTTCTATATGTAGTTAAATTTTCAAGTATCTAAGGACCTTGGTTTTTGCTGTGCAAAATTTTGAAAATTTGCAAATTATTTTCAAAATCTGGATTGCAAAATTATTATGCAAAATCTATCGAACCGATTTTGATGAAATTTGGTGTGATGATTCTACATAACATGAACTTTTCTTCAGTCAAGTATGAAGGTCCTATACCCAACTTAAAGACACCAAGAAAATTCCGTAAAAAGTAATGTTTTTTAACACCATTTTTGGCGATTTTTTCGATTTTTACAATAATAATCATGATTCATTCGATTTGTAACTAGTCATATTTTGTAAAATTTTCGCCTAAAATCAACTCTTGAAAAGATACATAATTGAATAGGAAGAAAAATATGACATTTTTCGAATTTTTTTAACATATTGTGCCGCCAAAAGTTAAGCCCATGTTTTTTTTTATGCGCATAGAAAAATTTTAATTTCTAGTGATATTTGAAAGACTAAAAGCCAAAAATCGCCGTGGATATACGATTCACCCAAATATGGACTCTTTGAAATAGATAGCGTTTGCACTAATGGTAGTGTTTTCTTGTTGTATCTCTCTTCACTCCTACTTCATATGGAGGGTCGTTTGGGTTCTCTTGGACATGGGTATCTACTTTTGCCGGTGTTAGCGTCGCGTAGATAAACTGAAGACAGCTTCATAGGTTAGATTCGAAAGTACAGTGAATTATCGAAATTTCAACTCTTGTTTTGAGGTCCCATATTTTGACAGCGGAGTAAAACATCTTGATTAATTTGTCGGGTGAAAAATTGGTAGTCCAAAACATATTTTAAACCGTATTTTTAGCTCAAGTGACGGAAATCTAGCGGAGGTATTTAAAATTTTATATCTTAAATATATTTAAAATTCTCGAGACGTACGCATTTATTTTCTAGACGGATTGCTGATTTACATCGCTCCTATAAATAATGCATGCAATTCAACCTTAAGACAGATTCCAGACAGGTGAAAAACCAAGGCTGGGAATAAGAACAAGGCATTTCTTATTAAAAGCACACATACGTCTTGGGAGATCCCGTTATATTCCTAGGAAAAACAAATCACCCGGATAAACATAAGGGATAGGATCTGGATTGAACCTTTCTCAAACTGACACTTTGCAAATTCGAAAGATACACATTATTTACCTGAGGTGATGATATATTGCTCGGCGCAAACATCAAGTTTTCGACAGAACCCAATACTGCACGCAGTGCGGTTTAAAAATGGTTGGATTAAGGAAAGAGAATACGGAGCAACCCTTATAAACATTTAAAATGAATTTGGGAATATCTCATTCTGCATATAACGGTAATATTGGGAACTCAACTAAATTTTTTTCATTAAATCTTTTGAAGTAATATTAGATTTGGACATTTCTATATTCAATAGCCCTCAAGTCCCCCTCAAAATCATATCACATGACATATGTCAAAATCAGTTGTCAAGTTGTCAAAAAGAGAGAAACAGTTCAGTTTTCTTCATATTTCATTTGACGATGGAGCGGTAACAGTGATTGAAGTTGAAGTAAAAGCAAACATTAAAAACAAAAATGTCAAATTAGCGTCATCGGTCGTAATCATTTGTTTACAATGAACAATAACAAACCGTTGCGCATACACTCGAGATAATGCGATTACCTATTGGTTGAATGAAATGTCGTGATAAATTGCACCAATAACCAGCCTGTGAAGCAGAATGTTGTGTTTCAAACAAAATTACCACTTACGTGGCTTATAATCAGTTATAATCGTTTTAGGAATGCAATTCACATTATTCAAATCATCCTCAAAACTATCCAATAAGCCTTATCTTAATTCACTTATTCAATTAAATCCACGGCGTCCTTATCTCGAGGTAATTAAAATAGCTTTCATTCTATCTTCCATTTGGCCATTTTGTTAAATGACTTAAATAGTCATTTAATATTATTCCATCGACGTGTGTGATAATGATAACTGTAATCCGTTTAGTGGGTATAAGGAAACGGTGTTATTTTCGTGGCCTACTGCCTGAATAGCTTACTATTCATTCATTTGTTTGCACTACAAAGCATGGCCCACTTATGACGTTCTATTTGTCTACTGCGCGTAGCTGGTTGGCCGCGAGAAATCATAGGTGTTTTTAAGTAGAAAGTTTTTTGATTTGTTTATCTGCATAGAGAAACGGAAGAAAGCTTGTGTGTGAGGCACATCAAGGAGGTGTATAATTATGCAGTTGAAGGAAAAGTAGGATCTACAAGATTTATTGAATGGTAATTACAGACAATATTCTGAATCTTGCAGAGGTAGAATATCAAATTATTAAAAAAGACAAGATTAATGGGAAAAAAATTGCTATCGAGACACTGTGTTTATTAAAACAAGTGACATGAATGCAGCTTCCACAAATTGAAATGTTGCTGTAAATCAACAACGTGAGTACAGTGTAATGTTTTTTTCAATTTTTTTATCACGATAACTATAAAAAATAAATTAAAAGTTTAAAATCGCAGGAAAATAATGCCATGTTTCTACTGTTGCCATATCCAATTGACTAACAGGGGCAGAACAACGTTGTCAAATCTATTAAGCCAATTTTGAGTGATGGCATTTCGTGAGGTTAGTAATATTAAGGATTTATTCATGTAATTTTGACAACCTAACATCAAGTTCGCCTTTGATTTGCTCCTTCTGAAGGGAAATTAAAACGTAAAAAAAAACAATTAATTTGAACTATATGTAGGTAGATAGATAGGTAAATAAATAATTATGTATATCTAATTATTATTCATAATATGCAGGCACCTATAATTTACATAATTTCTACATCGATATCGATTGTAAATTAGGCTGTTCATTTAATAATAATCAGAATTAGTATCCGTCATTACTTCATTTGGCTTAAATGCCTAACGAGTAAACAACTGTAAAAAAATTCGACGATTTTAATCATAGTGACGCGTAGATTATTCCTATTAATTATTTTATTATTTTATTAATTAGTTTCACGTAACACTGTTATGAAATGGACATTATGTAACAGTCAACGACCTGTGTGTCGAAAAAAGGCTATCAACCATCTGTATGAATATGGTAATGAAAATCGATGCAGTTTATAATGTAATAATTATTTTTGTATATTGTTAGTCGCAAGTGTTTTGTAGTATCTTGCAATTGAAAACTTTTTTTTTAAGTATCTAAACGTGTGCCCAATTATATGTATATACATAAATCTTACACTTTATAAAATATCTACTTTTTTGTACAACATAAACTCAACATTTTATTTTTTTTTATATTCGTTACCCAAAAGCACTAATAAAAGTTTATTGCCACTTTTATTGAAGAACAAAAAATCACAAGCTTTTAAAAACCTTTGCGTATACACTTTATTGCTTTAACTACTAGGTACATTATTATACAGCACAAAATATCCAACAATTTTTTTACTACTATTAACAATACTATTTAGAAATAATAAAACATTTCATAAATTCGTATTATTTTTTATTGGGTACAATTTTTTTAAATTACTGATTAAAAAAATTGTTGGATATTTTGTGCTGTATTGACTTTTATACTGTTATAACCTCCTCCAATAGATATTTTGAAACCGTTCAGAGCCGTACTCAGGAAAAATTTTAAATGATAACTAAAACAAGCTATAAACCTTTTTAAGCGATTACAATAGTAATATCGTCTAATTCAGAATTAAAAGCGACTTTATATTTTCATAAAAATAGCAGCGACGTATTTAAAAAAATTAACCCGATGACGGCCCCTCGAAGACAAAAAGTGGGATTGCAAAAATGTTGCCATCATTGGATAGAGCAAAGAAAGTGGCAATGTAAATATGCAATTTATTTTAAAATTCGTTTGCAAATAAAGCCAGAAAAAAATAAAACGATTTTGCAAAATTTCAGGTTTTTCCGGATATCTCCGAACTACCTGGAATTTTAAAACTTTCTAAACGGCATATTGTTAGGTATATAAAAACACAACTTTTTTCTAATTTGAGCCACCCCGTATCTCTTACCGTTTCCTAGATCCTAATGGTATCCCATCCTTATCTTGGACACACTGTATATGCTGTCCTAGATATGTGTCAAAATTTTAACCTTTTAGTTAACTCATAAGCAACAACTAATAATTTTTTCAAAATCTTACATGTTTGTCCAGTATCTATTTTACGCCAGAATGTATCAAAAAGTTTGGAGAATTATTCGAGATTAGTTAAGGCAGCGCTTTTCTGGACGGTGGATTGGTCAAAATGGTTGTCGCATCGCATAGCCCGTCTGTTAGCCCGATTTCAATCCGTGTGACTTGTTTTTATGAAGTCGTTTGAAACAGTTGATGTATTCCACCAACTTAATATGGTTAAAAAAACTATGAAAATGAATAAAGAATGTTTGTCATTTTTTACTTTTGATAATACTGTCCGGTTCATTTTAGTTTATTATTCGATCAAGAAAACGTTTCAATTTATGCTCTAGTAATGGGTAATAAAAATGTTACAAATTAATATATTGTCTTAAAAAGTAACAATAACAGGTTTTTGACAAAAATTATTGGACAAAAGTTGTTGCTTCTGGTACGTTAAATATGTATGAATTAATTTTGACACTTATTTCTGTGTAGGTGTGAAACGACTTACTATTTAATATTACTATTAACAGATATTTTTAGTTTTTTATTTTTAAATATTATATGGTAAGCCTTATTTAACATTTTCAACGCAATGTTCGTAAATCTGAAAAGGTCAAGACCAACATTAGAAAGTAAGGTTATTTTTGATGTGGTTCAAGACGTTCAGGATAATGGCCAGCTTTGTTGGACGGGATATTAAGTAACTGAATCAACAAGAACGTTACATTGTTTCTAATTAAATTATGTTTCAGTAAATTATTTATAAAAAAAATTGGTTGTTGTTTCTTATAATTAAAACTTAGATCGCTTAATGTCAGATTGGTTTTGCTTTCATCAGCGAAATAGCAGGTCGCTCTATGCTAATTTGGCTGAATTAAATCGAGTAGCAGTAACCATAAATGGTAGTGTTAAAACATGCAACACAATTTAAACGTGTTATACATCTCCTGTACTCCCTCTATTTCTCTATATGAACATCAAAATAGCAAGATCATTTATCTGTCTTCATTAATAGCATACTGATGAGAATTTAAAATTTCGAGACCTGTATACGTATGGTGGTTCTACTGACGAGTGGTCTTAACTGTTACCACATATTGCGGGTGTAATTCGGTTTTGATCTTAACAGTAGTCCTCAGAGTAGTCGTTTCCCACAACACCATTATGTTTCTAGAGATCAGCAATATCAGCTAATGACATTCTTTATTGTTTTACCAATACCAAACAACGAAGAACCAAACTGAAAGAGAATACCACGTATCGCTTTACCTCGACGACATTCGCAATAAACGTGTCGCACTTCTACAATGCGGAGTCGATTACCGCCAAGCAAAGCATTACCCGATTTTTATTTTGCCGTTTCGCGAGTCTCGGGTCCCGTACAAAGTATCAGCGGCAGCGGTGGCCGCCCGGCAATTTCCAATACAGGCATTATTATCGTCGCTGCTATCAAAACCTCATTATAGCGGCGGTTAATCGGCCGGCACCGCACTATGGCCTGATCGAAATTGCCGTCATTACATTGAAATTACGACGTATCAGCTCCGGGGCCGCCATCTTCTCCGAGAATTCGCGCTGTAAACTTATAACTGCATTTTATTGAAAAACCTACGGTCGTCCCACAGTGCGAGGCGACATAAAGAAAATTGAAAATTGCAACATCAGTTTTTACCTCATTTTTGAATCGTAGCATTTCTTTCAGAACTGCAGGAGTTCCATTATGAATAGAAGTTGAAACCTCGTTTCGTACAATATTCGTGTAAATGACGCTGCATAAAAAATGATTACAGAAAAAATGTTATTACTGTTTTGTTCATAATACTTAACTACAACAATGATGAAGTAATCACCCTAGGCCCTAGGCCCTAGGCACATGTAAAAGTATATAGCTGTGTTGTATAGAGAACCTTAAACCACATGTCGCTTTATGAAAGACCGTGAGCAAAAATGTAAAAAGGGAATGCGAGCCCAATATTCAATTTTATATTCCATATTAGAATTGCTTAGGTGTATATTTATTTATTTTATTTATAGATATTAGACTGAAGTCTGACGACGTCTTTCTCGTTTATGCCCCTGAGAGTACTGAAAGGTAACAGAGAGACAAGTACAATAAACTAAATTTAAAAGATGGGCTGCGGGACACCTATGTGAAAATTCAATTTTCCTTTTCAAAACAATAAATAATGTGTACAGCGACGTATTTCTCACTTATGCCATCTTCGTAAGTTGAAGAGAAGTATCGATTTTATCACAAAATTTTTTTCGTATAAGTGTCGCAAGGGACCTAAAAATGAAAAACTTTGTAAGAAAATGTGGAAAAACATCTTTATTTGTCTACCAATTTCTCATTAATGCCAATTAGAAATATGACATTATTATATTCGAAAAGCTCATAAAAAACATTGGCGTAAGTCTAATAATAATAATAATAATAATAATAATAAAGAAAATAGAGCTTTGGAAAAGCTGCGGAAAATTTTTATTTTCATATTCTATAACTTTCTCGTTTATGCCGTTGAAAATTTATGATACTTATTATAAATAATGTACTGTGCCAAGTAGGCATAACTCGTCTACGGGTGCAATATGAAGTCCCAAAGTTGTAGGAAACTTCATGAAAATTTGTACGTCTTTCTCGCTTATGCCATTTTGCATGCACGTAGGAAACTACATTATAAAGTCATATAAATGTAGGCATAAGTCCACACTGGATTTTCATGTTGTAAATTGATTTGAATTTTAATACGAGTCAGGTCGACAAAGTAGAAAAATAATAGAAAATTGCCACAATTTTCTCGTTTATGCCGTTTCGTACACGAGTAGAAAATATTGTTAAAAGCCACTTTCAAGTGTGGCAATGCCACAAGGTACCATCGTATGTAAATTTTTTTAAAAAGTCAAAAATTACAAATTGCGGTTATTTCCTCACCTGCGCAATTTTCGATATACTTAAATTAATTTAAAAAATGTATCATAAATAATGCAAATGCCCGAGAAGATATCTATATAAAAAATGAATATTTCTAACTATAAAAGGGAATAAAAATTACTATAATTCTTAATAACTTATAATAAAGCTGGTAGTAAGGTCTTTCCTTTGATACGTTAAAATATATTTTCGTTCATCAAGAGCTGGAGATAAAACTGTTTGAAATTTGAAAATGTGAAAAATCATAAAACCGAAAAAACTTATATTTTTCATATGCTTTAATTTTAAGTTAATAATTTGTATTATTTTAAGTGTTATTGTTTGTGTTAATTATAATAATTGAAAATTAGTAATTCACTCTTTGAGGAAGCATTCTGACAATTGAGTTGGCAGCGGTTTTTCAATTCAATTACTATTAATAAATCTTTTAATATAAAAATAAAATGTATAAAAGTACAAATTAAGTAATTAAGGTACAAAGTACCAAAAACAAAAAAACAAAATTCCATATACATGATTTTAAATCAGTTATAAATCAGTTTCTTCCCTATGTATTCTAGCTTAATTATTTCTTCTTCTTCTTCTTCAATCTTAGTCGGCTCAATTCAAGTAGATCATCCTTGCACTGTAGCGGTTAATTCAAATTGTACAATATTTTTAATTTTTAAAATTTAAATATATTGTTCATAAATACGTATGGTCTATTGTGATAAAATACTCTACTCATTTACGAATAGGCACAAACGAAAAATTTGTGGCAATATTATATAGCTAATTTTTCTTTTTCTGATCATGACAAAAAATTATTAAAAATCATTTATTTTCTAATATGTGGGGACTTACGCCGAAATAGTTTATTATTAACTTTCATTAAATACATGAATTACTTATATTTATAAAATTAAAAATACGCTAAATGCAAGTAAGTATAAGTATTTCAAAAATTGCGCAGGCGATGAAGTAAACTTTTTAAAAATTTTTACATTCGACGATACCTTCATGCCACTCTTGAAAATGGCTTTTAATAATATTTTCTACTCGTGTACGAAACGGCATAAACGAGAAAATTGTGGCAATTTTCTATTATTCTTCTACTTACACATACATACATACCACATTTGTACGGATGTATGTAAACAGTGGTCAAATAAAATATCTATCTATATATATATCTATCTACTTTGTCGAATTGACTCGTATTAAAATTCAAAATAATTTACAACATGAAAATCCAATGTGGACTTATGCCTACATTTATATGACTTTATAATGTAGTTTCCTACGTGCATGCAAAATGGCATAAGCGAGAAAGACGTAACAATTTTCATGAATTTTCCTACAACTTTTCAAAAAATTTTTAGCATGTAGTCCTCACCTTATGCCCTTTAAAAAAATGAATACTTTCACTTTTTTCCTTGCAATAAGCTAATTTATTTACGAGAAAAACGTTGATCAAAACGAAAACATTTCCGCAGCTTTTCTTTAGTCCTTAGCAGGACTTATGCCAATGTTTTTTATAAGCTTCTCGAATATAATAATGTCATATTTCTAATTGGCATTAATGAGAAATTGGTAGATAAATTAAGATGTTTTTCACATTTTCTTACAAAGTTTTCCATTTTTAGGTCCCTTGCGACACTTATGCCAAAAAAATTTTGTGATTAAATCGATACTTTTCTTCAAGTCCTATGAAAAACCTTGAACTTGATAATTCTCATCCAAAATAGACCTCGCCGATTTAAAAAATCTCCATTACACTTTTTCCAATTACAATAAGAAGACAACACCACAGGGGCATAATCTAATTTGGATCTAACAAAACTTACGTATAAAGTAGGTAGAGTAGAAATTTTCTTGAAATCTTTACTGTTAAACACAAAACAAAACTCAAATTTTTATATATGTATAGAAAATGTTAATTTGGCATCAATCATTACTGCTAAATCTTGGTTACAATCAAGTCTATGCAAAACATGGTCACCTAGTTTGTAGCAAAACCAAAAAGTATTATTTTTTCGGTGAAAAATTACATGTTTACAAACATGTAACCAAACGCTGAAACTGTGGAAAGTCCAAACTGTGCAGATATTTTTTACAGTTAGATACAGAGTTGGCACTAGCGTAGATTTCATCAGCATAAAGTAAAAAGTGGACATTAAAATTATTCGCGATACCATTAATAAACAAAAATAAAAAACTGTGGATCAGAGTTTGAACCCTGAGGCACACCCGATGTTTGCTTAATTATATCAGATTTGTTACCATGGTATTGTACAAATGCAAGAATGTAATAAACGCAGTGGGAATGATACGATTTCAATAAATGTAAAAGAATGTTCCTGAAGCCAAAATATTCAAACTTACTTGTGTGAAGTAAATGTTTACCCATCCAATTTTTCCTTTAGATGTATTCCTTTGAAAACAACTGCCAAAACAGGCTAGTGCCCAGTAACACGACAGGTACAATATATCTGTATTAAAAACAACAAAAATAAACACAAAGAAAACAACAATCAAATATACATATGTGGGCAAAAACTTCAATAAATAAATAATATAAATACTTTATGGCTGTTAAATGTGATCATTGCGGTGTCCGCGCATTGGTTTTCGGACTACTTATAAATAAAATAAAGGCTATATAAAAACCAAAAAAAAAAATTCTACCTTTGAAAGGAAACTTCTTGAGAAAAAGTGCACCACAAAATGACATTATTTTGAGAAAAACTATAGATGGTTAAAGACCTAAAGTTATAAAAAGTGAATGACTCTGAATATATGTCCTAAATAACCCTCGCTACATATGTCTAACCTAATTTTTGTTTGTTCCAGGTAAGAAATCGACATCAGACGTCAATCACGCCAGGCGTATCGTAAGTATTTACGAAATTAAATCCATTTCCTAACATCGTGCTTCCTCCATAGAACAGAATATAAATACTACGACAAGACAGCTTATAACGTGGATCTTGAATTTCAATGCGATGCCATTCGGATGTTTTCCGTACACATTCCTCATCGCGTCGTGATTCCCTTCGAATGACTAGCCATAAGCCGCCCGTACACAATCGTTCAAAGCCGTGATTTATTATCCCCCGCTTTATTAAAAGTATCAGTTTCTTAAGAACCTATATGAAATTTGGAAAAGAATACAATTTATTACCTAAAACTACATTTATATTCCTTCTATCTTGATTCGTCTTAGTCACGGGAAAGAGTGGCAGTGTGTGGACCGCCAAAGTAAATCACTGTCCGTACTGTGTGTACCGCTTGTACTCTTCGAGGGAAACAAATGACTGGCTAATAATACGCTCATCCTTCAGGGGCCTTCATCACAGGGTGATATTGGACACGTGGACGGATGATCTCGCGGACTTATGTATGGCGTGGCATTCCGCAGGAATCAAATGAGACCAATTTTTCCTGAGGTCGCGTTCGGAATATTCATGACTGCGTCGGGTCAGGGAAGAGTAATCGTTGGAAAATTTTGCAGTAAGTGTATTCAATTTGTTCCAATCATTTTGCTAGCGTGAATTTTAGACACGGAAAAACTTTGACATGAAAATTCATACGTTATTGTGGAAATTATCCTATAACCCTATTACATAAGAGCGTATTTTTAGTTGTCGCGTCTTTTGTTGCGGCAACGGCGGACGGCATATTTAAACAGGTGTTTCCACGCGAAAAATCCGCCCATTTGAAAAGCCAATAACTTGGCCTGCATGCTCCGGTGGTAGTTGTCAATGGTGGCTACGTCATTAGTTTAAATTTATTGATGTTTCAGGTGACATATTACTTTCTTTAGAACAAGCCTTTGACAACAAGTCTAAACTGACAACCCGGAAATTACCGACTAAAGAAAACGAATCCTTTCCGCGACATAGCGCGTTGCACCAGCGACATATCATAAAAGGTAGCCTTGATGTGAAACCGGACGCCATTAGAGATATGCGGAAATACGTCCAGGATAAAACACGGGCGATTCAACACATTCTATCATGTAATGCATACGTCTGGCTGCGCCCTTTGCGCTCCTTCTTATTCTCTGGCGGTATCTTTTCTCAGGGCTACGCTCCAACGGTGGACGTTGCCAATATTACGTGTTTTACGTCAGATCTCATATTTTTATATAATAATGATCTGTGCCATACTTCAAATGCTAAATGTGATCTGAAAGACACTTTGTAGTTTACTAACAAATGCAGTTTACAATTCAAAGACGTATTATTGTTGCAGATATATGAATTTACCTTGAAATACTTAATTCTTAAAGCAACAGCCTTTCTGAAATTTTGGCAATATAATTCAACAGTTTTGTCATTTTTACGCGCACAACTTTTTTCTACCTTACCATAATCGTGCTACCAGTACAATAATAATCCACCTGATTATAAATCTCATTTATACATATTCTTCATCACGTGATTACTTTTGTACAACCAATAGACATAAGATACCAGTAACCAGTAAATATTACTAATATTTATATTTTAATTTCTGAAACTAATAATTCAGATAAATTAAACAAAAGTCTATATAATGACAGTTGTAGTAGAATGACGTAAGTTTCAACTTCATGGAGCGATAAGTCCCAGGTTGATCGCCTTGTCGCAGTAGGTCACCTGTCCTCTGTGCAGCCCCACCTTGTGCGCCAGGTTGCGGATTTGTTCATTTCCGCTAGTTCCCGGTTGAGGAGACCTGTTAGTCTCTCCTCTGAGCATCATTAAAGGGTCGTAGGCCCGCATGATGGGGTTGGAGAGATTGTAATGTCCAACAAGGGAAAATAAGATTTCCGATCCTCTGCCATCGTGAAGGTACTCAGATGGAGAGTCTACGATCTAATCTGTTGCTAATTGGTGCGACCTACACGGCCTCAGGAGCCCTGGCATTGGTTTTTTACAATTTAGGACACTGGAAAAAAATGTTTTTTGTTTCACCCTGAATAGTACTTTTTCGGGTCTGATACTCTAGTGTTTGAAAATCACTGTTTTTATTCATTAATGTTTATGTATTTATGTACGGACTTCGTATGAAAACTTTATTTTCAGCGTATAACTGAGAGCGTTTGATCTCGAGTTTAAGGATCTTTATGTAAAGAAATGATAACTCAGATTGAGATTAAAATATATGATTTATTTGAATGCTGTTTGATAGAACCTTTGTTCATGCGGTTTCAGATACGAATTCTTTTAGATAGTGGAGTCAGTCACACTCTGGCCAGGTACTATACTCTGGTTAAATAACCGCAAATAACAAGGGTGCACGTTCACTCGCCGACGAGGTGGATTGCGAGGAGCGACGTCTGCACTTCTGGCAGTTTGCGTATTGTTTGGAATCTAAAACTTAGCAGATTGATCCGAAGGTCTTGCAGAAGGTGAATTTTGAAGTCAATCCATTCTGCGAAAATTTCGAAAGTGGGGTGAAATTTTCATTTCCTCATTTCTCTTTGGCGGTCTAATGGAAAACTTTTGCAAAGGTCGTGGTCATCATCTGAAGGAATGGGGACGTTTAGCGTGCTGTATCGCGTCCTGGTGGCTCGACGGTCGAAATTTGGGAAGATCAGCGATTTTTTATATCAATAAAGGTTATGAAGGTCTCTGGAGCGATGGTAGATCGATTGCGTGTCCGTAGAGTCTCGTGTGGAACTTCCGCGATTTTTCCTGAGCGTATTCGAAACATAGGCGATTTTGTACATACTACGACACAGTAATTATTTCGAAATGTATTGTTGAGTTAATAGCTAAATTAATTTTTGGTTGCTTTGATTTCTATGCAGTGCATGTTGTGGTTCTTCGTTCTTCAGTTGGCAACGTTGTTTTAGCCGCACACGGCGGTCCTGATGTAATTGCAATTTAATGCAATCGCCGACCATTTACCAATGTACGTATGTATGTTCATTTGCGATTCAGAGAAATGTGAACGCAGTTCCGTGCTGCTTAACAGAATGGTCTATTGTGATGTATTTTATGGATATAGCGACGGTGATGTTCAGTAAAAATCTAACGGTGTTAATTTTTGTGTAAACATTTTAAATGTCAATGTATGGAGGGAAATGAAAATAAACTGCCTTTTCCCAATATTTACTTTATTAACATCGCGATTTGTTTTGATAATATAAAACACATTAATCTGTTTTCGTACACTCATATGTTATAGCGAAATCCTAGAAGAAACGATTAAGTAACGTTCTAATTTTAAACAGACACCCATTCGTCAAATTTGGAAGATTATAGTGGGTAGAAAATTATATATTATGTGTGTTCTAATATGGAACTAATTTAAAAAATAAGTGAATATACTAATATGGAACCAATTTACGAACTTAATGATGTAAATGTTGCGCCACTTCGTTTAAATGTCAGAATGTAACCTCGAAAATTTCACCACGAAAAAAAATATTCACGCAAGGCTTGATTTCTCACACTTTTGGTAAGCTGTTTCTCATACGATTAAAACTAGATCATAAAATGTTAACTTACTGTTGAAATATTGGGTTTCTTTAAATTAGGCAGCTGATAAATTCAAAGATGGTTCACCTCAATTTTTTTTTACTGTTAAAAATTATTAAGTTCGAACGAAGATTGACCTGTTTGACTGAGATATGATTAATGCGGAAGACACTAGAAAATTTCACAAGTAAATATATGATTAAAATGTTCGTTGCCCGCCTAACTTGTTTAAAAATAAACTAGATGAGCGTTAACGGAAAAATTAATGCCTTATTTATAGAGCAGATTCCATCTATTCAACTGAAATACATTGTTAACCGAAAATGTGCAAGTCATACAAACAAACAAGGGATTTAAGCAAATTACGAACCATACGCAAGCTGTAACCTTAACTAAAAGCATCAGAATTTCACTACAGTTTGTTGTGATGCCTAGTAGGGTCATTGAACGTTGTAGAAAATAATTTGCAATACGTGTTTATTTACGGGCGTTAAAAAACTAATTTATTTTCTTGCATCTCCTCACTGTTTGCATACAAAGTTTCGTTTTCTTTGAATTCGCAATACTTTTAATATTGTGAATGCAACCGATTTTATAAGTACAATACACTTCAATGCTTATTTACAAGGTTTATACGAGGCGATAACTTACCGACGTGTTATTTTAATAAATAAAACTAATTTATGATTTAAAATAATTATTTTTGTTGTTTTAAAAGATGAACATAATAAAAAATAAATAAAAATACTATCCAGATTATTTATTATTATGTATTTCTATTTTTTAAAGCAGTATATGTATTTGTGAATCTCAGTATCTTCTGACATTGTCCTAGTTTATCTGACCTATACTACTATTACCGTCACAGTTTAAATTTAAGCAGAATCCCATCATATTCCGAACGCTCCCGAAGGGAACGTAGGTTAGTCACAGCTATGCTGATGAAATGCCATACCATCTCTGAGACGCGACAACTGCAAATTGTCTTCACACCTGGTATGATATGACGGTATGGTAAACGAGTGTATTACATTTCTATTTATTTAGTATCCGCAAAGTGCCTTTGTGTGGTGTAAGGCCTTATGAAAGTAATTTATTTCAGGCTTTGGAACGGTATTATGAAAAAACTTGTATACGAGTCAAGAAAAAGCTGATGTGGTTAGACTTTACTTTTTGTCCGGAGAAAACTGAAGACCGAATAACAAAATGTTTTTAAGATTGGTTCAACATTTATGAGATTATGGGAGCTTAGAACGCCAATACGTCAATGTTGGACTTATTAAGTACTACTGTGTCATGATGTTATTTAAAAGGACTAAATTTTCGCTTATGTGGAGTGATAAGGTTCCTGAGGAACATCCACATAACAGAAGTAACGCGCCAAAGAGCAGCATCTCACGACGGGTGATGTGAAAATTTGGTTTCTTTAAATTATAGAATTCGACAACAATGCATATCCCAATTCCGAATTGTGCATACGCTGAGACCAACGCGCCCCGTTGTTTGAGGTCACTATCTTGTCCAGCGGCGGGGTATGAAAATTACAAAAAAAAAGTTAAAAAATAAGGTTTCACAAGGGAATTTGAAAAAATAAACTATTGATAAGTGTTTCTAATGTTTCGAAAAATATTGTTTACAATTTTTGACAACTGTTTCGATGTTATTAAAACATAGTATACAAACTGTAAATAAATTTTGATTACCATAACTTACTGCGATATGATACAAAAACGAAATATTTATGTGTATGTGTAGACTTCCTTAGAGCTTAAAAGTATCTGGGCGATTACGGTCCTGTATTGGCTTCACAACTGAAATGTTCCGTTGCGATTAGCACATCCATTGGGAGAGATTGCATCTGTGTATATCGAATGGATAACCTAGTGGCAATAACCTTGAACAGGTTCACCAGCCCGGGGCCCCTATTGGTTATTATTATTTTTTATACGAAATCGCTCATCTCGTCCTCACCTTGCCGCTGCTCCAAACGCAATTTTTTTACAGATGGCAAAATCAGATATGTGCCCAAGCCGACTAAACACGTTTGTAGAATCATTTCATGAATGTCGGTGGTTCGTATCTGGACATTATCTGTGCGGAGATAATTTAATTATGTATAATTGCCGGTCGGTTTACATATAAATGTAGTTAATGGTCGTTGTAGAACATAAACAGAAAGGCTTGACAACTTATTTTTCCTGCAAATGATCTCAGTAAGTAGTATGCGTGGTTCGAAGCTATTTAGCAGTAATAACAATAATCAAATCGTTCAGTGCCCCATAAATTAGCATTATAAAGTGTGTTTGTACTTCAAATGACTTCAAGAAACATGACCATAAGGGGAATATGGCATAAACAAATCGATTTTTCGAAGAAGACAATTACTAGTGCTTAACTTCTTTAAGTCGGTAAAAGCTGTGGACATGTCACTTTATAGCGAGTTGACAAGCGATAAGTCTAATGTAACTGTACCTTATATTTAATTGAACTCATAATAATGATCATTCCCTCATATTCCTATTGGTACTATTTGCTCACAAATGGATATCTACTTAAGGGTATTTCAATCATTAATCGTTCATTTTCCATTCTAGCTTATTAATAGTAACGATATTTATTTATTCCAGATAATAAAAGTGTAATGATGACTTAACGAATATTGACTGAGTGATGAACGCATAAAAATTCTTCTAAATCGTTGTGGTATACAGTAAAATATATCAAAAATCTAAACACAGCAGAATACATCAAAATAGCAATAAAAATTTATCTTCAAAAACCACTAAATACGTCGATGTCGATATACCTATAAAGACTTCAAAAACTTATCAATACCTTGGAATACTTAATACCTTTAAATTATTAAACATCTATTTACATCGAAATTCCCGAAAATCCTTCAAAAAATCGTTAAATATTTCGAAATATGTCGAACACTTCAGGATACTTTAAGATACACTTCAGGATGCGTTGAGATATATCGAAAAACTGGACAGGAAAAACCTCAAAATACATCGAATTGACTTCCGCGACTGACTTAACAAGACATTTAGTTATTGACCTTTGGTCTCTGAGTATTGACCTTTGGTCTTCGGCTATTAGATTTTTGGTCTCCGATCATTGGCCTTTAACCTACGGTCACTGATTTTTAGCATCCTATCACTGACTTTTGGCCACCCCTTATTGATCTTTATCTTTCAGCATTTGACCGTTAGTCTCTAATTGTTGACATTTCACTTCCTGTCATTGACATTTGGCTGCTTGATCACTGACGTTTCCCGTCTGACCTTTGAGCTATTTTGAATTTGTTTTGATGTATTTCGAGGTCCTTCTACGAGCATACTACGAAGTTTTCGACGTATGCCAAATTGTTCACAGATTTTTTCAGTATATTTCGAAGTATTTCTATGTATAATATACAAAATATATTTGGTTTACCTGATTACACAATTATAAGCAATTTTAAATAATTCTGTATATATAATTGTTGTCTGTAATAACAGAGTCCCACAAAAAAAATGCCTGTGCATCGGATTCGACCGCTATATCCTTATGTTTTCGAGGTCGCTGAGTCCGAATCTGAGGTCCATTTGACCTTGTCAGGTCAGGTTAAAGGTCGTTTCACGGTCAAACTGAAAAAGATCCCCTACGGTGGGGCATCCACGGTTATTATATATTTTTGAGTCGGAGAGGTCTGTTTGATCTTGTTAGATCAGGTTCAAGGTCATTATAAGGTAATTCCAAGGTCAATATGAGAAAAATCCACTATAGAGGAGGCAACCAAAATAATTAAATGTTTTCTCGGGTCGGTGAGTCCAAATTAGGGTTCCTTTTATCTCTATCCGGTCAAGATCAATGTCATTTTGAGGTTAAACTGAGTAACTTGTAATAGGGTTCAGTGGGAATACTCGAGGTTTTTTTGGTCGCTTTATTAAGACTCCATTTGATCTTGTTGCATCGGGGTCAATGTTATTTGAAAGCTAATAAATCTGAGGAATAATACACGTAAAGGCCTTCTAGATGATAATAGTTAAATCCACATTGTGTGCAAAAATCCCAATAATCAAAAGCTCTGTTGATAACAAGCGAAAGTGTGCGTTACGTCGATCATCGTCGTCAGCATCAGCATCATCCAACTCTCTTTATAAAGTGCAATAAGTCTAAAAGTCCTTTCAGAGATGTTAACGTCTCGAAAGACATGAAAGGGTCCCACAGCAAGTCGTTTTCCTGCAGATGGTTCTAGCCTGCGGAAAGGCTAACCTAGGGTACGACCCGAACGACAATCAAACAACTTGATTAACGACGTCGCCAGAGCGACAACCGCGGATCCGGCGTTTCTTTCCCCGATCCCAACTTGGCACTTTATTACGCGGCCCCGGGACGAGAGGAAGGCCGACTATTTCCAACAGGATGCCGCGGGAAGGCTAATGGCGGTCCTGTGTATTTTTCGCGAATATTCCCCATTTTCTTAAAAGCGTTAAATTTATCTTATTGTCTCGTAAAGTTCACTGTGGGAATTTATGTGGGGGCGAAAGGTGACGACTATAGCCCGCTTCGGTTGTTCCAATTCGGAAAATGGAACGGCTTTATAAGCGGTATGGTGTTTCTGTGCCTGCATTATCCGGTTGATGATGTTCTCTTCTTCGTATAAACTCACTTGGGACTGTTCTCGTCTCTCGAGGATATTTTAAGTAGATTGAACCGATAGATTTGGAGAATACGAAACGCTGAAGCAAATCTCGACGATAACTACTTCCTAGTCTCTTCTGTACACAAGAAAATATTTTATAAGTGTATTCTAATTATTTGGATTATTATTTCATCCTTTAGAATTTGTTACAAGTTATTCCTATTTGGTAAGTGACATAAGAGCTCAATAAAGTTTACCGAGCTCTTACGTGAACACTTACATCAATAACAATATAGGCGTTCACAGTTGCCTGTCAGTAGAAGATTTTGACAAGTATTGAAGTTGTTTAAAGATGAATAGCGATGAAAGCGACGAAAAAAATATGAAATCTAGGAAAAGGCGGCTTATGAATTTTTCAAAGAATGATGCGATGTCCTGAGTAATGAAATCATAAGGGTATTGGCATAGTGGTGTGGGACTCGTTAAATTATAGGCTCTAATATGCGGAAAGGGACCTTCACAGCAGAACTGCTAACCAATAGGGGGTCTCCAGGCATAGTCAATCAGGTATGTGCGTTTAAGTTGCGGTCGGCTTTGGTCAACCGTTATCCCGCTAATTTGCGTTATACTGCTGGATTTCAGTTAAACGTTTGAGATTTCGGAAACGTGGAAAGTTTATATTTGATTCAAATAAATGATTAGTTCCATTTCCAATAGTAAACCTATATTTAGAATAATTATAAAAATATTAGAGGAAAACCAAGTGCTTTAAAAGATTCATGGTAGGATACCGCTTTCTGGGTATACATTTATGACCTGATTAAAGCTTATTTCTGGCTAAATCGACCTAAAAAGTTTAAACTTTCCCAACTACCTGGCACAGGACTAAACGGAAACCTCCAACGAGTACAAAAGTCCGGCTGGCACCGCTGCAACATTAAAAATAATAATAGAGCTCATATTCTCTAATGCAGTCTCGGTGGGGAGCTATATTATGCAGATTAGTTTAATTATATTAATGCATTATACCGGGATCGATGTGATGCGGGAAAATAGGATTACCACTTTCGCAATAAAAATCTTTTGTGGCGGCATTCCTCTCTCAGGCGTGCTTTATTGTACGAGCGCTTTGTTTGACGCTTTTACATAATTGAAATTGGAAAGAGAAAGCCGAGGATAGATAATACTTATTATACTCGTTAGTAATGATTATTTACACCTATTTATTGCCACTGGCGCTTTGCGCAACTGCTATTTTTTTTTTCATGCAATAGTTGTAAGTACAACCTGAATAATCTAAAATAAATATACTAGAATTGACAGAATGACATACTTTCTTGCCACTGAATATCGGACCTCATAGAACCAAATCAGAAGTGAGATATATGTATTTTGTCTGTATAGACAAATATATATTTTTCTAGTTCCATATTGGTTAAATCATTTTATTCGTAAGAGATATTTTTCTCTTCAATTTTGTTGTCATTTTTGTAATTCGTCTATTAAATGTTAAACGACATTTATAGATATCCCAAGTTTCTGCAAACAGCCCATTTTGAGACCCAATAATGTCGCAAAGTTCTATTTCGTGCTAGTTCTGACATGGATTTGCAAAACTTGAACTGCCAAATAGTTCGAGTTCGATGGTTAGTTAAATAGACCAGTATCCTATTACACGGAGAAACTTGGTCGTTAATTATATAGGCATTATCAGGTTAATAATGAAGTATGTTTTTGACAGTAACAGGGAGTTTTTTTTAAAACAACTCTTTTAGTCTTTGAGAACTAATAAGATTTAGTATAAATTTAATTAAAGTTTATATCACTCTTTAAGAGTTAAAATTTTTCAGACCTGATCATTTTTCTTCATAGTTTCTGGAAAAATTTGTTTTCAAAAAATTTTTTTTTATCAGGCAAATTATTTTGTTTAAATATCAACAAAAAGGTTGTCTGGATTTTCAATAAATTCCAATGTTTCTGAATATTGTCCAGTATACTTTTATTTAGGTATTAAATATTTAAGAACTGCCTGAAATTTTTTCTTACTTAATTTTTTTACTTTTTTATTTTCACCTCCATTCTGCAAAGGATCTTTGCAGAATGGAGATCTTTGGTCTTTGTTAACCATAACTATACATAAGGGTTTAATATACAAGGTGTTGCAATATTCCACCGACAAAATTGTACAGGTGATACTTTAAAAACAAGTTCGTTTAAATAAAAGTTCACAGATGTTTTTTTTTTTTGAGAGCAGTATAGGTGATAGAATGTTCTATAAATGACTCTGTATAAATTACTTTTCGAAATAATCCACAGAGCAATACTTATTTTCGAGCTTTTTTCAACATTATTAGCCCCTTCAATTTTTTTGTTGCAACGTCACTGATTCCTATATTGAGAAAAAACGACTATTTTTTGTATTGATACTTATTATCCCATGTTTTTTTTGTTTTGAGCGGATTATGTTCCACTCAGATTGAGTTCTACAAAATTTTATAGAGAAAGATAATTATTGTGCTCTAGAATAACAAGGCATGTCGTTAAGATAGATTACAAATAGCAGTGGCTCTAAATGGGAACCTTAGGGCACACCAATAGTTACATAAGGAGAGAAAGGGAGACATTTAAAGATACTATTTGCGACTTACAAAAACTTCAAAACATAATCGGACCTATGTTTGAACAACTTTTTTTAGAAATATGTATCTATTTTCTCTTGCCAAAGTGTGTAAAGGTGTTGACTAATAATCATCCTCTAATTTCAAGTATACAGTTCATTTCTCATCATTTTCGACCTTGCCTCAAAGGTGATATTTAACAGGTGTCATCTGGAAATTATCTTACCGGTACTAGTTAACCCCATATTTTTATATGTTTGCCGTTTATACCTAAGTCTCGTTATATGTTCGTTCGACACAACTGCATAATTTTATCACTCTTCAGTAAAAATCTACAGTTATAATGTTTTATATGTTTCCACAGTACAGTTTCTATAAAATCCATCGACAACCGTTTATCGCAGAATATCATCGGGAGTTGTAAATAATAATTGTAAGAAGTTTTTAATGGAATATTTATAATAGCATTAAATTACGATTTTTTAATTTT
The DNA here is from genome assembly GCF_000390285.2 of Anoplophora glabripennis. Taxonomy (NCBI): domain Eukaryota; kingdom Metazoa; phylum Arthropoda; class Insecta; order Coleoptera; family Cerambycidae; genus Anoplophora; species Anoplophora glabripennis. The sequence goes on along the minus strand of NW_019416212.1, from coordinate 106,784 downwards.
TTAACGTTATCCACCTTTCACCACCTCTCGAGTATATTACTATTTTGTTGGATCACGACTGGCGAATTCGAATTTATTCAAATGAGGTGTTGTGTTTCAGCGTTTTTGTGACATTTTGGCACGTATTTATATTCGAACGGNAGATAGATTACAAATAGCAGTGGCTCTAAATGGGAACCTTGGGGCACACCAATAGTTACATAAGGAGAGAAAGGGAGACATTTAAAGATACTATTTGCGACTTACAAAAACTTCAAAACATAATCGGACCTATGTTTGAACAACTTTTTTTAGAAATATGTATCTATTTTCTCTTGCCAAAGTGTGTAAAGGTGTTGACATATCGTCCTCTAATTTAAAGTATACAGTTCATTTCTCATCATTTTCGACCTTGCCTCAAAGGTGATATTTAATAGGTGTCATCTGGAAATTATCTTACCGGTACTAGTTAACCTCATATTTTTATATGTTTGCTGTTTATATCTAAGTCTCGTTATATGTTGGACACAACTACATAATTTTATCACTCTCCAGTAAAAATCTACAGTTATAATGTTTCCACAATACAGTTTCAATAAAGTCCATCGACAACCGTTTATCGCAGAATATCATTGGAAGTTGTAAATAAGTAAGAAGTTTTTAATGGAATATTTATAATAGCATTAAATTACGATTTTTTAATTTTTTAACGTTATCCACCTTTCACCACCTCTCGAGTAATTGCTAGCCTACTATGGAGATTTTGTTGGATCACGACTGGCGAATTCAAATTTATTCAAATGAGGTGTTGTGTTTCAGCGTTTTTGTGACATTTTGGCACGTATTTATATTCGAACGGGGAGTTCGATAACGTGTCTCGCAAGGAGGCAATGGTGTCGATTATTTTAAGGAAAATTCCTTGTAAATAATGTTTCTAAACTTTTGAAATGGCCTGTCCGAATATTTGCTTACGTAAAAATTAACAGATTAACAGATTCATCAGTTCTTAAGATCTTATTTATATCGTCGTTATCAGCACGCTGAATTTTTTGGGCAGCAATCGGATCAGCTTATACCCCCGTCAGGTATGCCTCGGGGTTCGAAGATGGGGCTGTTGCTTTCCAATGTATTTATAAATGAGGTTTTTTGTGTGACAAAAATACTAACAGCATACCACCTGTGCCATCATTTAAAAGACGGTCCTTAGATATATTCTGATGACAATTTTGCACCCTTTAACAAAATTGCAGTCAAATTAAATTTCAAATTCAAATTTTTGTAATGTCATATTTTTTAGATAATTATAGACCATTCCCAAATACATTATGTGTGCTACCTTTTAGCATTTTTTTATTAAAAAACTCGAACTTACTGGTGCACGTAGCGAAAAGAAACCCGAAAGCGAAACTTTAAAAACCTCCTAAGCTACTCTCTGTCCCTATTTACATACCTAATGCCAGCCTGTCGGTTTTATTGACGTTTAATTGCCCTGAAAGTCGAAAGCTTGAGCATATCCACGCGCTATTTAGCAGGACATTAAATTTATGTCGGCAGAAAGTCACGCCGACACATCAGCATAGGTGTCGCACAAAATGTGCACAATTTGGTATGATAATCAGAACGGTTTGCATGCTTGATTATTATCATTATAAATAATTTAAAAAAATGTTACGGCACGTTAGGGAAAGGCATTAATTTGAATTGAATTAATAAGAGCAGTGTAAAAGGATATACAGGGTGATTCAGGTTTAATCTGAATAACTTCAGGAATCGGTAGAACAGGTTAAAATAATGTTCATTCATGATATAAACTTATTTCATAAATCGCACCGTTTCGGAGATAGAGGGCGTTGAAGTAGCAATTTTTTCCCGTTTTTCCTATATAACTTTTGAACCAGTCATCCGATTGAAGTGAAATTCGGAACACAGACACTCTTTATGATCTTACATAAGTTCCTTAAGTTTGACCACCTACCCCTCTTAGAAGTGTATTTTGTGTGCTACTCCCCTCTTACATTATTTCAAAATTTTAAAAAAAAAATCCGCATTAATTTTGAAACTTTTTCGTCACTTGTTTTTTTTTTCGATATTTGGCCTTGTTTCTGAGATATTCAAAGAAATTCGTGACAGTGTAGCGCCCCATACGCGTAAATTTCATTTAACGTCATAGCAACCCATGAAAAGCAAAACTCGCAGTATAAACTGACGTTTGTGAAAATCATCGTTAAAAGTATTATTAAATTCAAAAGTTATGAGGGAAAAACGGGAAAAAAGTCCTACTTTTTTTATATCGTGAATGAACATTATTTTAACCTGTTCTGTCGATTCCTGAAGTTATCCAGATTAAACCTGAATCACCCTGTATATTGTATCAAGTTACATGATCTTCTACCGTTTTCGAACTACAAAGCGATCTTAATTTTCCAAGTTTGAGGTTAATAACATTATTTTAAATACAAAATGTCAGTAATTACTTGATAACAATATTCTACAGGATAATCGGTGGATACACACGTACCGTACATCATAAGTAAAACTTGCATTAAATTTTTCACTTCTCTATGTACAAATGTTGTAGGCTTGCACTTAAGTGTGGTTAACAGCTGCTATTGGCCGTTGTTGGTACTGCCAAGTTAGCGACATGCTAAGACGTAACAGAATTGTAATTTTAAATCGAGTTGTAAATGTTATGAGAGTTCGTAGTACAGACGTCATCACTTGCTATTATTTAGAGGAATTTCTACGCAACAGTATAAACAAAAAAGTAATTTTGTTATTTCTTTACATTTTTTTAATAAATGTCTTGTATTTATGTTTGTAATATTTTATATAGAATGTCACTGTGGACAACCTATTTACATACTTAATTGTGTTCAGACGAAAAAATCTGGAAAATTTAAATATGGAATTAAGCAACAGACATTAAAATTAGTACCTATCTACCATAAAAGAAACCATAAATTCGTGAAACTGGTAATTTCAATTAAATTTATTTAAATTATTGGTTTTATGGCTTTGTTTTTAATGCCTAATATAAATAAGTGGTGTTTTATCAGTTATTATTTTACCATAAATATGTTGTGTATTTAATTCATTAATGGTATAGCTATATCTTCTTAGGCTGTTAATCTTCTCGTGTGTGTGTAGTCTATTCAATTTTATAAATTGTTCATATAACGCACAAATATAAGTGTAAGGTATATTCAGATAATGTATAGGTTGTTGCGAATTTAGTTTTACTGAGAGATAGTAGCAACTACCGTGTTTTTATGCCAAATTAAATTTTACTTTGTAATATATATATCATATATGTAAAAGATTTTTACCTCAAAAAAATAGTCACAAAATATTACTGGGAGAGACAGCAGAGTGCGATCTTTAACATATGGTCAAACTAACATTTTTATAACTATTCTTATAACTATGATATACAATCAGCAATATTAGTCACTACCAGGAGTGCGTGATTAGAGAGTAGTTAGTGATAAAGAAAAAGTAGCTAATATGTTTGCCAACTCTTTTTATACAAATTATACCAATTAACCATACAGGGTAGTCAGTATTGTTGATAAATTAGCTACTTTGTCTAAATCAACTACTAGCCCGGGTGGCCTTCCTACATCAGTTTCAAAGATATGTTCATTTTCTAATAATTATTCAGAACTCATAAACATCATCACTTCCCAATGCTTGGAAAATAGCATCTGTTATACCATTATTTAAAAACAGTAATAAATTTACCGTTGAGAACTATCTACAAATTAGTCTTACTGCAACTGAGTGTAAAATTATGGAAAAGATTATTGTCAATGACAAAAATGTTTGCTCGACAACAAGGTTATTTCGGTATGTCGACAAGGTTTTTTTCCGGGTAGATCTACTACCACCAACCTTTTTCATTGTCTCAATGATTGGACTCTGGAGCTCTTGATCATTCCGAGCCAGTTGATGTCTTATATCCTGATTTTAGCAAGACTTTTGATAAAGTTGCTATTGGAAGGTTGCAATAACTCATATACAGGGTGTCTATAAAAATTAAACTACAATATCCTGATGATATTTGTAATAGAAAAGTCGTATACGAAAAAGTTCTATCTTCGCGTTCTTTTTTGTAAATTAAAGTTCATTTATTCAACGAAAATGAAGGCCGACCCTATGTCATTTATTAAAAACTTTGGAAATCTTTTATGCGACCCGAGATGCAACCTTATAATTTAAGTCCATATAATTTAATACTTTGTAATACTAAAAGAAGGTTAAGTTACATTGTCAAAAAATTTATGCATGCAACTGATTTTGTATTTGTATTGGATTCAATATTCACTTAATTATTAAATATTAAGCATCGTCCATCGACCCCATCAGTGTTAAAAAGTGAAAGATTCCAGACAAAAGCTTTTATTTTGTAATTCCACAATAGTGACAGTGTAATTTTTATAAAGAAGTAAAAAATAAGAATAGCGTGCCGATTACATTAGAAACGAGATTCTTATTTCTTACTTTGCTTAATTTTTTAGTTTGTGCACGAACTAGTTTTACAATGAACTGATAAAACAATGCATTAACTGTAGTGGATGGTATGGTAGTGTATTTAGTGTATGGTGCAGCTGGAGAAAATGCACTCGCGGCGACTAGGTTGTACCGGGAACGATGGCCACAACGTCACCCCCCATGTGCAAATACAATCCTACAGTACGTTCAGCGGCTGCGAGAAGTGTTATTCCTCGAGTAGAAGGACATGGTTAGCAAGTGAACCTTGAAGACGCAGTGTTGGAAAATCTTGACGAATACCCCACAATTAGTACTCGACGACTCGCACAGCAAGTAGAAACCTCATCTCGTACCGTACATCGCATCTTAAGGCGCCAGCTGTTGCGCCCCTATCATCTGCAACTAGTTCGACAGATTTTACCCCCGGATTATGATCAAGGAATGCGTTTTTGCAGATGGTTTTTACGACAATGTGCCAATCAAGAAGACTTTCCTGCTTATGTTTGTGTAACAGATATGACGACATTTACCCGTGATGAAGTGAATTTCCATAATATGCACATATGGGCCGATGAAAATTATCACGCGATTAGGGAAACTCGCTTCTCGGTAAATGTTTGGGCTTGCATAATAGGCGATGTACTTGTGGGTCCCTATTTCTTTGAAGGACGACTAAATGGATCAACATTTGCTGACTTTTTGGAGAACCGGTTGCTTGGATTATTGGACGATGTGGCATTACAAGTTCGGGCACGCATGTTTTATCTTCAAGATGGGTATCCTCCACACAGTACTCAAGAAGTAACGACACTTTTGAATGAAATGTTTCCTCAGCGATGGATTGGACGCTTTGGTCCTGTGCCGTGGCCACCTCGGTCACCCGATCTAACTCCAATGGACTTTTATCTTAGGAGTCACTTGGAGTCACTGGTTTACAATACTCCAATTGCTACGGTGCGGTGGAAGAGTTGCGAAACCGTATACTTGAAGCTGCTGACACAATTAGGGAAATACCTGGAATTTGGGAAAATATTCGCCAAAATTGGGTGCGTCGGTGCCATGCCTGTATCTTCGCTAATGGGGATCAATTTCAACATTCCCTCTAGAAATGGTAAGTTTTATTTTATCTAGCACTAGCAATTTTAATGTTATCTGTTGCACGTACCATATCCCGACGGTTACAGTTACAGACCCAGTGATTTTTCCGGTATTCAGAGACATGCCCGTAGGCCACACACGCCACTGGCGGCCGCAAAAATCGGCACGCAAGAGCGAGGCCGATTTTTCCGTCGCCCGTGGGATTTCTGAGGTATAATTAAAATATATAAAAAGGGCAAGGATTGTTACGGTAATGATAGTGATCAGAGGATGCTCTCGCGTGCCCCGGTGCCGGAAATAAAAGTGCTGGTTCGCGTGACGCGAGGCGCGTAGACGATGCGGCGAGCCCCCATTATCCCGTCCGTCTAATGGGGAGCCCCACGGAGCGAGCGCCGAGTTCGAAATAGTAATTCTTCCTTTTAGTATGTCTGGAAGGTTTAAGTCCTGATGTATTTATAGGTAGGTATTTATTAATATTTTATCTATGATCGTGTCAGAAGTGACAGTTTTATTACATAGTTTTCAGTGGAAAAGTTCCAATGCTTTGATAAGGGTCTCTGCAATAAAAGTTTTTAAATTAAAAGGTCTGTCAGTAATCAGTAATAACTCTTGCCTTTAAACCACCATGCCTTTAAACTTTAAAACATTTCCTCACTCCTTTGAATTAGGCAAACCAGTATGTCTAGCAATTTCGCTTGGTATTTTTCCAAATGTATTAATACCCATCACCTGAACAGAACGATAGCTAGGAAATAGTCGCTCATGTGTTGTATTTGTATGTGTATTTTAATCATTACTCGCTTTTAACAGTGTGTACCTCTGTTTTCCAGTTAAAACAATATTCAATAGAAATTGCAGGCTATTCAGAAAACAATATCTAATGTGGATGAAGTGCAACACAGAAATTGAATTCAGAAGCGTGGTGAAATAATATATCGCGTCCTATGACACATCTAAATGTAGTATCTTCCGAATCATTTACCAATTCCTCTACCTTTAACAAAAGACACCATTTCGCGTTATGTAAACTCGGATTTCTGCTAAAAATTGCCTCTGGGATAGCCTTATATTTTCGTGACACTAATATGGGTTACAAATAGAAGTCATTCGAGGGGTACAAGTGAAAAAGTGTCGTAATCTTTTATCTATAGCGACTGACAAAAAGTTTGGTAAATTGACAGCTTTGGGGGAAGTAAAAATTACCATAGATTTACCTGTCAAATAAAATTTATTTGTGCATTGAGTGGTTAAAATTTGAGATTAGCTTTATTCGTTGTATCTTTGTGGGTTTATTTTTTTTTTCTTAAGTTTCCATCACTCTAATTTTACAAAATGACTTTGACGAAAGTATGTATACAAGTAAAATTATTAATTTAATGTGGTGATACTTTTTCATTTTGGAATTATAAGTTAAAATATATGCTCCAATTACCAAGCTGTGCAAGGAATATTACAATTAATATTGTTATATTGTGTATTTGCTCCTCGGTGCAAACTACAGCCGACAATTCCAGCCAGCGAGGAACATCGTTAAATAGAAAAAAGCGCTCAAAGAGGTCCCCGAAGTAGAAATAATTGTGTTTGCCCAACAAACGTATCCAAGGAAATGAGAGAAAGAAACAGCTTTACGCTGTTAATTAGAATATCCTATGCTGGAGTTGTTTAGCTAATTAAATCCACTTGGAAGCTTTCGTCGTTAAATTTATACGTATACCTACTGGATAAAAAAATGTTCCAGTCATGAGCCAGTTTGAGATCTGGTTGAATGATTTCCGGGGCTGGTTGCCACGCTATCGATTTACAACTCTTGAAGTTTTCTTCAGAAGTTACTCCGAAACTGGAGATCTACTAATCTTGTCACTATTTATATTTGATGTGGTTACTGATCCATGACGTTCCGGTGGATGACCTCGTACGCATTGTTGACGTTCCAGTGGGTTGCTTTCACTGATGACTTTCTTCCATATATTTGACAGATCCGCCACCGCCCCTGTTGAAATTTTTGTAAATTTCTAATGCTTCTCTGTATAGTCGGGGCTAAAATCTCACCACCATGTTGGTCTTCATTCAGATCCACTGTGTGTCCCGTGTCCGTCCTATGCTCTGCTGCTGTCGGTTTTTCCCAGTTGTTATTTTTGAGGTGACTTTTGTGTTCCTTTAACCTCGTGTTGATGTGCCTTCCTGTTTGTTCTATGTAGACCTTTCCGCAAGAGCAAGGAATACTGTACACACCGGGCCTGGAACTGGTCGTTGTTGCAGGTCTTTGGAAACGCTGCTGCCACCTTGTTTACAGTGCTGAATACTGTGTTAATATTCCTTTTTTTCAAAAGACGCCCGATTTTATCTGTACAACCTTTCACCTAAGGTAGATACGTCGTCGCTGAGTACTCCCATTTCTTCATGGGCGTATGTCTCCTGATAGATGGTTCGATATTTCTCGCCGTGTAGCCATTCCCTCTCAGATCCGTGCCTAGGTGTTCTAGTTCCTCAGCCAAGTGTCTTGGCTCGCTAATGATCCGCGTTCGATGAATCAAGGTATTTATGATCCCCTGTTTCTGGGCTAGGTGGTGGTGGGACTCCGCATTCAGATATCTGTCTGTGTGAGTTGGCTTCCTATATACTCGATGTCCTAAAGTGCCTCCTTGTGTCCTCTCAATCAAGACATCCAAGAAGGGAAGGACGGCATTTTTCTCTACTTCCATGGTAAACTGGATATATGGATGTATCCCACTGATGTAAACCAGAAAATCCGCTGCGGTGTTGCGTCCGTGGGGCCAGATGATGAAGGTGTCGTCAACACATCGGTACCAGCACTTAGGCTTCAACGTTGTGGATTCCAGGGCTTTTTTCTCGAAGGCTTCCATGTTTATATTGGCCCAGGACTGGAGATATTGGTGAACCCATTGCTGCTCCCTCTGACTGTTCGTAGAATTGGTCCCGGAATGGAAAGAGTGTTGATTTTATGCACACTTTTGCCAAATCCATTATGCTCTCATTAAATTCAAGGCTTCGTTACAAATATGTTCTGAGAAATCCCAGAAAAAAGTCAAGAAAAGGCGTCCTATATACGAACCTTGAGGTAATACAATAGAATATAACCTTGTTTATTGTTTGGATGTTAACTAGTTTCAGGTTGGGTATCATCTGCAGCATTGGGCACTAGTTGCAGAGCAGATCTCTGCAGAAATATGGTATTCAGTAAGGAAATAAAATAACATGAAATTACATATCACTTATTTTTTTACAATTTCGGTTTACCTAACCTTATGGTCGGTTGAATTGTTATACAGATGATATAGGTACAATGAAGCAAGTCCTATACCCTTCTGCAACACGATTTATGATGATTTGTCTCTCTCTCTTGAACTCTAGATTGTGGTGGTTATAAATAGTTTATTACACGAGAGTTCCAAAATGACATGGATAACTTTACAGGGTTCAGTCTTATCAAAAAAAGTTTCAGGTAAAAGTTCTAGGATATCAAGAAACCGATATGTTGGTGACCTTGACCTTAAATTTCAAGGTCAACCCAAGGTTATGTTGAAAATATTGAATAGAACACCCTATTTTTATGCCAGCAATCGATATGGGGGTGATTTTTTTTTCCGATATGTCCTTGGTAATAATTTGGAGGACAAACTCCTGTTTCACTGAATAACTTGACAAAAGAGCCACTAAGTACATTATAATATCGACTGAAATGTGATGCGACAAGACTTTTCTACCTAAATTGGTATTTTTAAATTTTATTTGAAGAAAATGCCTAACTGTAATAATAATTTTACAATACATACCCATGTTGAAAATTAGCTCATGAATCAGTCGTGTGGGAGTAGAGGCGGCGGCATGCAAGCTTTGAATTTTGACAGATGGATCGTATCCTTTCTTGATTCAGATATTCTCTACGTCGGTCGCACTGATTTCGTTCTTCTGCTTCTTCCTCTTAAGAATTCCTGTTACATTTTAGCAACATTCCACCTGCACCTTGCTAAAAGGAATTTAATAAAAACTCGACGCGTTCGCTGATGGGAGTTCACGTAATTTATTAATTTCGTAGATGTTTTAATATCTTCCCGTTTCACTCGTTAATTTACACAATAACGTTCATTAGAGAGGTAATTAAAAATCCATCAGGGAATATTAATTGCCCGTCCGAACACAAACGACCGGAGGTGTTAAAGTCGAAGGAAACAATTTAAATTCGAAATCGATTTCGCGAAACGGACAAAAAGTCACGCCGGTGTCGGTTACCACGCTCATTTTTTTATCAGTTTTATAATAGCGCACCGATATATATATATATATACTGAGAAAAGATACAGTTTGAAATTTGGATTTCAGATTAGAAATTTTTAGTCTTCATATTTATTTATTTATTTATCTCGTTACGCTACCCCACAGTACAAGACCAATTACGGAATGGGGGTTTACATAGAGAAACATAAAAAACAATATATCACAAGACAAAACAAGTACTACATTTACTACATATACCAATTAAAATATCACTATATAATTACTTCACAAATATCTTTTTATATTAGTAATATTAGCATCAAATATATCAAGCTGCTCTTGAATATCATTATAATTTTGACACATACATTCTAATACAGAAGCGAAAACCTCAAGGCATTTGTTCGTGGAGTAGTGTTAGAGTTTTATGTTTCTTCTTTAAATTAATTGCACAACTTTAAACATACAATACTTTATTGCAGAACAAAAATCGTACAAATTACAAAAAATATATATTGAATCTCAACTGTATAAAACTAGGTCTATAAGAAGTATGTAGTTAAAATGTTCTAACGTTTCGTGTTCCAAAGGTAAAAACATGAAAATTTAATATGTGTAAATAAATATTATGTATTACTTTATATAAGAATATTAAGGAACAAAGTTGCTAAGAAATAAAAATCTATTCAACAGTTGCTTTTGAGGGATGCCAATAGGTGGGTACGCGTTGTCAATTTTAAAGGTTAAATTTTAGATAACGATGCTGGATATTTTCTATGCTATTGGAATATTTACTTTAATCTGGATTCCAAATTAGCGAATCATATTTAAGCCTACTTTTTACAAATGAATTTTATAGTAGGTTAAGTAAATCGATATCATCAAAACCTCTAGAAAATCTAATTAAAAAATCTAAACTTATAACCAGATAAAACAATATTCTATGAATATGACTACTGAAAGTTAGTTTTGAGTCAAACTTTACACCCAAATCAACAATATCATTGACTCTATGCAAGATTTCTCCGTTCAAATTATAATTAAAAAGTGTAACATAATTTTCTCTGGAATAGGACAATATATTACATTTTTAAATATCAACGGCAATTTATTCAGGCATTGACAGCATCGAAACTGTTTTGTAACATTACACATTGATTATCACCCGCAACAGAAAACAATTTCATGTCGTCAGCATAAAGTAGACAGTTCGCATTAACATTAGCAATAATGTCATTAATAAGTAAATTAATGAGCAAGAGATTCAATACAGAACCTTGCGGAACACCAGACGTTGCACCAAATTTAGCAGACTTGAAACCACGGTATTCCACATACAAACTCCTATCGTCAAGATATGAAGCATATCAATTAAAGTGGGAGAAAAACCATATAAGCGTTAACTTTACTTAGTATGGTGGTCGAGCCTGTCAAAGGCTTTGGAAAAATCGGTATAAATTACGTCAATTTGTCTGCCCGTATCTATAGCCTCTGAAATAAACTGGGTAAAAAAGTTATTTCACTTTATCATCATCATCAAAGTTATTTCTCTGTATCATCATCATTATTATGATTTTTAAACAAACTTTTATTAGAGTTGGACGTTAAAGTTGGTGTTTTATTGTTGTTGACATTACAAACACAGGTTTCAAAATTTTCAATTTGACTTTGATTTGACCAAGAACATAAATTCAAGGGCAAATAAAAGGTCACTAATAAATTTGTCATCAATGGTACTATTGATATTCCTTGCAACATTTTCCTCTATAGTTAAAATCCCATCGAGTTAAGAAAAAACAAATTCGACCTTGAAATGACCTTCAAGGATATCCAAGGAAAAATTTTTGATTCCATATTCGGACGTAAAATTTTATTCTCTATCGATTTATAAAACCAAAAATAGGAATTTCTATTTGAAATTTTTAAGATGACCTTGATTTGAGTCAACTGGAGTCAAGGTCAAAAACAAGGTCACCACTGAATTGGTATTTTGAAATCCCACAGCTTTTCTCTGAAACTTCTTTTGATAGGATTTAATCCTGAAGAGTTATCGGGGGTTCGGGTCTTTTTAGGACACCCGATATATAGCAATATAGAATTAATGGAATAATTTTAATTTATTACAAAGCAAGACAAATTGCATTAGCAGATTCTCACTTGAATACACAAATCCTGTATACTGGATATTATTAAATTATTTGCTAACAAGCCTATAGGCTTGAAACAAAAGCTTGATACTTAACATGTCTCTGAAGATATTTTCATAATTTTATAAAAGCACTTATATTCCGGAAATTGAAATTTTGTCGAGAAAATAGCTTATAATAATTTGACATATTTAATCTTTCATATATAATTCATGTAGATACTTTGTCGTCAAGACAAATTGTACCGCTCATATTTTAATATATCTGCTTTATAAGGGTATCAGGAGCGAGATCTGCGATCGATGGTAAGCATTTGTATTGTAAATGTGATTGGATTTATTCTTGGCAGTTACAATGACATTTTCTTACGGCAACTGACCTAGTTTCAGAGCATTGACGATGCTATATCTGGAATTGTAATAATCAATTAAAATTTACAGTATCATAAATATTAAATGATCGGGAGGCAGTTGCATTCGGATGCACTGCGGTCTCTGGGTCCAATGCTATTGAATGTTAGGTGGGCTCAAGACAATTAACAATTCCTTAATTGTTCCAAACAGAAACATGATTTTTTTAAATTTTTGTCTTTTATTACTCTTTTTCCAAATTATGTTTTGTAAGAATTAGTCTTGTGGAATGATTAGACCTGATAACTGTAAGCGTAATTTTTTTTAGGGAACTTGATCGCCGTGTATGGTACGTTAAATAACTACTGTTAATTAATTTATAGGATATATGTATATTATTATTATTATAACTGCACACCTATTGGAGGAAAGTTTCCGCAAAGGTCACACTATGGTATATTGTAAGAGAAAGTGTGACCTGCAACTGACGTTTGTAATTTGTGCTGTAGATGTCTGAAAAATAACAAACATAATAAATATCTAAATAATGAAAAGTCTAATTTATCGGTATTGGTATCGGTTTTAACAGAAATTGCTTCGAGATTCCACGAAACGTTGTTCCCCCTTTTCAACTGTTGGCAGGTATACTAGCGGTCCCCAAACTTTTTTGTGGTGCATGATTCTTTTGTAACTTGAAACATATTTGGCCATCTAGAATCAATTGTAGTAATTTCATAAGAAATGTCAAAATATATATCAAACCAATATAGTGAAACTTGTGTTGAAATCTTATATTCAATTCCACGAAATGTTAAGATTTTAAGATTTATATTTTCGTTCACTTTCTTCAATAAAAAAATGTATTTCGTTATATTTTCCCCTACGCATGTCTAACTATTATGACAAGCAGTGATGTCATGGAAATAATTCTTTACACATCCCGAGACCACACAAGAAATATTCTGTTGCTTTTGGTCCAAAGTTTCCCTGTTCGACAACCAAAATATTGATATGCTCCGAAAATTGAAGCTGTAAGGTACCGTTGGTTTTTTAACGATAACTTCCTTAATTTTAAAGCTATTAAGACGATCCAAAAACGATTTTACGGAACATTTCGACAGCTAAAAGTACTGTAAAATTGTATATTTTTTAACGCGTTATTTTTGAGATTTTTGAAGTGGAAGGGTTTGAACAACATTACCTTCGCCCTCAACTGCAAACTTCTAGCAGCGACATCTCTGTTAATTTTTATCCTCCACAAATAAAAAAAACTAAAATATTCTGTGAAAAAAATCTAAACTTTTGTACTCTTGAATATTTTTCGTATCTTTTTTATTTTTTAAGTTATTTTCAAAAATATGTTATTTTTTTTGGAATTATAAAAAATTATTTGTTCAATCAAATCGTAATATTTTGAAAAATATGCATTCTAAACCGCTTAAACTTCTATAATATATTGTCAGCACATAAAAAATGTAAATTGTAGAAGGATTACCTTTAATTTTAAACCTCGTGAAAAATTCATCAGTTTTTGTACTGATTTTTTTCCGAAAAAGCGAATTAACAGTTTTATTTTGATCATCACTCTGTTAATTTTTATAGTAATGACTTATAGTCAAGTTCATTTTTAAGATTTTTTAAAGTACTTTAAAAAATGATCTGTGCATTTTTCTTGAAAAATAGATTTTATTTAGTTATTTCACGTTAAATGCTTCCAATTTAGTTTCTGGCGGACATGAAATTATCTTCAACCAGCTGTATCTCAGCACCTATTGCACCTACATAAATAAAAAAACTCAAATCTTTTTTCTACAATGTGATGTTTTCTTTTCATAGAATGTCTATTTTCCGAGTTATTCGAGAAAGACTACTTAAAAAGTGTACATTTTCAATCTCAATAACTCAGAAAATATTGACTTATCGAAAAATGTTCATAAGATACTTTTTTCTTAAAATTGATTGCTTTATCGATTCCTGGTTATTTTTATTATTTTATTATTCACCCCCTAGAAGGGGTGGCTTCCACCCCCTGGGCAAAAGCGCTCGTTGGCACTATATAATTTTTGTTTCTTGAGCTATTTTCTACTTTTTTTCCAAGTTTCATGTCAATCGGTTCTATCCGAAAGAATTAGGAGGGGGAAACCCTTGGATCCCTGGACGTGATTAGATTATGAGGATGGGTATGGGAAGATGGGCGTTAGATGCTTTTGGAACAAAATCAACGGGATATTGCTTGTTTGGTTCTAGAGATGTTTAAAAATACATTTTGTGTTCATTTATTTTTTACCGCTAGTTATGTATTACATGTATAAATACTTGTCCAATTTAGTGGGTAAAAAATTGGTAAAGGCAGAACATACTATACTAAATTCGCAAAAGAGGTTCCATGAGCTCACCTTGAATTAAGTTCGATTGGAACGAAAGCAACTTCGACTTTAGCGTAAGCGGTAAAAAAATAACATTTAATTAAGGATTTATCAACGCATGTTTACTTGTATAGGTATCTAAAACCATAAAAATCACCGTCCATTCCCTAGAAAGCAGCTTTACTGCAGTCCGATGCCTTTCCTAACTGTAACGTCCAATCTAGATGGCCGCCTTACCGCGAACACGGCGAGCAGGTTGCAGCGCACATTTCATTAACTTTATGGTCACCGCTTCTGCAGTTTCGCATTATACGGCAATAATTACGCTGATGTGTAATGCGGAGCGGCAGTGGCTGCTCCTTCTACCGGCCAAGCAGAAGAGATCGGCGCGGACGTGGGGAGTCACTTGCGAACGTCAAGTGCAGCCGCGTCTGTTCATCAAATTGGCATGTTTACGAAAATAGTATCGGAAAGACGATACCCTTACGCATCGGAATCTTCGCGAACGTCGATTTCATTAGCTCCGTCTCGTCGAGCTCTCGAAAGGAAAAAAGGAAAAGGTGCCGCTTCGGTTCTTGAAGATGCCGCGGTGAGTTTTCGAAGAGGATGCAGTTAGGAAGGCTTCATTTACTTGCAGGTGCTACGTAAAGTGATTCTAAGAACAAAAAACGAGAAGTTTTTTAAAAAATGTCTTGGAAGAAATGAACATTAGATATTGTCATTTGGAAAAAAATTAGTCAGTATGACTAAAGAAATTCTAGGGATTCTAGGAGATCCTTCCCAGTTTGGTTCTTCATCACTGTATCATTAGATTTTTCGGTGAATTTGTGTATTTACAGATTATTGTTTCTGTAGTTGTCTAAATTTTTCATTTGTAATTTGTAATTCTTGATCGAGACCATTGAAAAATGGGAGTACTATGACAATACATGTTGGGTAATGTAATCGCTTGAATAGATTTAAGTCAAAGTATTTTTTCTGGTAGCAGATCAAAGGGATATTCAATCTTTCCATAGTTTTTTACAAATACATCTAATCTCTCGGTAAATTTGGTAAACATCAACATCAAAATCATTTTCAATACTGACGTTTTTAAATTATCTACACTTTTGATAGGTTCTCGAAAAAGATAAAGACAGCATTTTCACATACGTCGAAACGCTTTACGGGTTCTAAATAAAATTAATTTAAACTGTCCTATCTCAATTTCCAGCTATGGGGTATCAGTGCGTATCATAAGCGTACAAGAGAGAAAGACATTATAGTTATTTCAGTAAGTGTTGTTAAAAATGGTTAATCTGATAATAACGGAAGTCGTAAACTGTCGAATTTAACAGATCAATTCACAATACATTGAACATCTGCAAGCCAGGGCACGGAGAATTGCAGCACTTAAAATCTGCTCTTGAAAATGGATACACGAACGGGAATATCGAACGAGCCACCTAAGGATAAGGAAAAGGAGGAATATCTGACAACACAGCATCTGCCTCATATACAAGGATTCACTGCAAGATAGGCCGTATCTTAAGGGAATGTAAAATTAATATGATCTACAACACTTCAAGTAAGATAGCGACAGCCTTTTCCAAGACCACCCAAAACATTTCTGATTCTAGTTTAAATATGATCCTATTTATTTACATTTTTATACATTTTTTGAATGGTCCTTCAAGTTTGCTATAAATGAATCTTTCATCAGTCGTCTATTATTTTCAAAATGGTGAGATATTCACATTTTCAAATTGTCCACACTTTTTCAGACAGAGTTCTAGAAAGAGACGCAGACGTATAGAAAGCTTCCCGGACCATTAGGGGATATCAGAGCATATGCATAATCCCCTTTCGCCATATCCCGTGTCAACCTCCCAATAAAGTTGTATTGAATATTCCCGGATGGGATTTTAGTTCGTCCTTTGTTCCCTGATGAGTTCCCACTTTTATTTGTCTAATGCAGCAGCTTAAGATTGCTTTGAAAGTTCTCTCTCGAGCCAGCCCGAAGGTAAACTACTCATAGGGCCCTTCACCGCTTCCCCGGCTTGTTAAGCCTTCTCGCGAGTCTAGTTGAAAATTAGTATTCCTTCTAATTTAAAACGAACTCGCAAACTCTTAGAGCTCGACTCCGTAATGAGCCCCGTCGAGTTTTCTTATTTGTTCCGGTTTCTTCGAATTCGGTTTAATAAACGACGAATATGCTTAACGCCCTTAACAATGTACAAGATTGGAAGTCGATCTTATGTTGCTCGTTGGGAGTTACACTTTTTTAAATAGCACGATGTTTAAATCTTAAACATTGAGATTAAAAATCTTTAAAAAGTAGCTCCATATTTAGTCGCTCTTCTTTCTGATGAGTTACAAACTATATAACTTCCAAAGCTAAACACTTATTAATACTTCCCCTTCTTCTTCTTCTTCCTCTTTTTTTGGCCTTCACCCAGAGGGTATTTAGCCAATTAATACTTCTTAATAAGTAACAGCTTTGCAAGAGCTACAAACACAAATTGAAGTTGAGTTACAGTATCAGTAGTGTTTGCCCTTAAATTACATAGTTATTCGATTATGTTTGAACAAAAAAATATGAGAGAATGACAAAGATATTTAATGTATGAGTTACAGCGACATAACGATATTTTCATTTAAGTTATACCACAGACAAAATAGCTATCGCCCCAGACCGCTACTGGAATAGACCAGCAGTTTTAAATTTCCGAATTGTCGATAGAGTACACCACCAGTAGAATTTTAGGAATAATCAAATGCAGCGGCCCGCATTCCTACGTGTATCCCAGCAACATATAAACAACGGTTTGGCAATGTTGTCACGTGTACTTACGGATTTATTTTGTACACTTTTTTGTCAATACCTGTTTATTGCGTTACTGTATGTAATTAATTGCAGGTGTTGATAAAAATGTTCTAAAGAATAAACGAATAGGTACCTATGTAGTCAACTTAAGATGATCGGATGTTCTGCAACGGTTATTTAATCATAATTTGGTTAATTGGCTACTATTTTCATTTTTTGGTATTGAAATATATTTCCAAGTAAACAAAATTCGTAATAATATTTTAAACAGCTTGTAATATATATATTTTTAAATATTTGATGAGAAATTTATTTAATATACAAGGTGGGTTATTAGTACGTCGCGGAATGTAGGTACAGGATTTTTGTTTGTATTTTGACATCCACTTAATAATTAAAAATAGAAAAAAACTTTAAATACAAATGTAGGTACGATTTTTCTTTTATTTATTTTGACATTAAAATTTGCTGGCATAAAATATATATTTAAAGTAAAAAAAATCATTAAAAAAATTAAAATTCATGCTTATTGAAATTACAAACAACGATTTTATAATTAACCCTTACAACAACTTAAGGACAATACCTACCTAAAAACTAAATAACATTAAAATCAAACATTTCGTAAATACAATACTTGTAACATTTGGGGTCTTTAATAATATAATTTGTTGAAGTGTCCCTACAAAAATATGTCTAAAGTACTGAGATCGGGACTGTTTTCTGGGCACCTAAGGTTTCTAATAATATTTTTTATAGTGTTCGTTGACGAGATTCGTCCTCCAAAATAAATTTGCCGATATTCCTGAAGAACATTTGCACATTATTGTTATTTGAATAATACAGTTTAATTACGTTTTATTATTTATTTTTTAAATTAAAATGGGTTATTCTGATAATGTATAAATCCCATGTATTTCTAAAGGAAGGTTCGTGTCTGTTGTTTTTGTCTGATTGTGTGCGAGATAGTGACTTTGTCCTCATAAAGGGCTTTTCTCTCTCTGCTGTCTTCAGGAGTCTCTGGGGCTCCCCCAGTATCTTCAGGACACCTAGGGAGGGAGCGTGGGCTAGAGCGCGTGGCCTTTTTAGCCGTCATCGAGCTATGACGTCACAACGTATGAGGCAAAAAAAACGGTTTTTGCTCGTAACTCGTAAATGGCTGGAAATATAAACAAACCTTCCCTTGGTTCTGAGTAGAGCACTCGGTGGAAGAGGCAGAGTGGGGTGTCACAATATATGAAAGAAAACAGTATTTGTTTGTACCTCGGAAATACTCGAAATATCAAAAAATCTCGTCGTGAAAAACGTCCGAAGTCCGCATGTCTAAAAAAAAAATCGGGACCAACGGTGTGTGACATCATAGAATAAAAAAGTGTTTATAACTCGGAAACGGTGCGTTGATTCTTAATTAAGAAAATCTCCCACACCCCTGGTTCTGATTGTCCATTCTGCGTTGAATGGAAAAGGTCCGAAGTCCGTATGTCGAAAAATAAATAAGTTACTCAAAAATTTCAACAACAGTAGCTTATCTTATCTCCATAAGGGATCATTGATAGATGATTTGTTGTTTTTTTTTTAATAAATTTTACATTCAACTACTCCTTGAGGTTCCAGCAATTTTACATTGTATTAATTTTTTTGAACACCTTGTGAATCAAATGCGAGCACTACCAATGGCATCCATGATATGCAACACTTGTGTCAATAATTATTTTACCTATCTAAAGAAATCAACAATAAGAGAGAGAGAGAGCGGTACCCATCTAAAGATAATCTGTATAATGCAATTTTTTAACATAATATCGTACCAAATTGGAAGTCGATGCACAAATCTAAAAACATTAATTTAAAATTTTTGAATTCTCCCATTCCAAGGTGATATAAAATAAATAATTAATTAGGTAAATTCATAGTTTTAATTCTAACTTGATTTATTTTATTTGGCATTTATTAGAAATGCGATTTCCAAACAAAAGATAAGTTCCATATCTCTTTAGTTACATAATTGAATGCATTAAATTTATTTGGTAGTTATTATTTGACAACAAAGCCACTTCTAGAACTGCCGCCTATTACCAAGTTGAAGAGTTACCACGCTAAATTTTATTGCTGGATGTCGGCTGAGAAAAGCCTGCATTTTTTTCGTGTTGCCAATTTCCAGCATTTAACACGCAGTCTGCGGCGATAAGCTATATTGGCTGTGGTTACACAAAAGTTATAGAACCATAGTACAACATTTATTACTGGCCTAACTCTGGCGAAATGATTTAGTGTCAGTATTGTTAGTAGTATTTGCTATTGAGTTACAGGATTTGTTTATTCCTTTTGAACAAAAAATGTGAATTTTGCGACAGTTTCAAGTAAACAATGGTGGACTTTTCAAGAGAGATAGACTCATTTCGGTTGAGTTACACCTACTATAATGACATTACTACAAAGTTTCTTTATTTAATTTGCGATTTGCTCTTGGATTTTTTGGAACTGCATTTCATTATCGAACTGTATTACATCGCAGTTGTATTTGTTTGTGTTTTCTTTTCGGAAACAACAGAAATATATAAACCGGTGACAAATTGCATAGTTTGTAGAATAAACGAGAAAACGCTATAGTTTAGTCACTCCTACAAAGGATCATTTTTCACAACTGCTTTACTTTTAAATCTGCGATGAAAGAGACAAATGGTGGTTTCTATCTAAAAGTAGTCTTATAGTTTTATTGTGTTATATAGACAAAATATTGAACCCTTTACAAAGACTGACTATCGTATAAGACCTTTTTTCCGTTGTGGCTTCTGAAAACACAACTTTAGGATTATAGAAAGAGATACAACAAAGCGTTGTTTTTGGAGTTGCTGACAAATGATCTAACTGTTAAAACTTCTCGTATAAAGAAGGCTTGTACAAAAAAAATGTAAAAAAGATAGGTAAGGTTTATTAACAATATTGCTTTTACGCAAATTTCATTGAAATTTTATGAATTTTAATAACTCCAGCTGGAGTTATAACTAAATATAATTTTCTCTGCGCAGTGCAGCTTGATATTAAAAATTCGCTTGCAAATACCTTTTAGGGATGGCTTTATGAAATATTTTAAATTGCAGACGCAAAACATCATGGCGTTTAAAACAAAAGAACAATATGTAGTTTTATTTTACTTTTCATTAACAGAAAATTAAATAAGCAATAATTTGACTGCTATGATAAACTGGAAACTTAATTTATTTAAATTATTTTATTTTTTTATTTTTTTCAGGAGGAACTTACGAAAAGAGAAATGGTATGAAGGAGCCAGATCATCTCGGCGAAACGGTAAGTTAAACATTCCGATCTTGTTCTCTTTTATTTTGCTGCCGCCTGCTCTATTATTCCGAGCTAATAAAAGACCTGGGGGTAAATATTTGCCCAATTTTTTTGAAGAGGTCTTCAAACCGTGAGATTCCTATTGGCTCGCGTTAGTAGAGCCTTGAATCCAACTTTGGTGCTGACAACTTTAGAATTTCTAGATTTCTAGTCTTTTCTCACATCGTGGTTTACAATTATTGCAGTAAATTTTTCGAAAAATCAATTTTTTGTTTATCAACGTTTGAAATGACGTTTTTTTTTTAATTCGACTATATAGTTTAAGTTTGTTTGCATGCCTCCATAACATTTAAAAAAAAATTGTCGCAATGTCCTTAACACACAGATTATTGAAAGAAGTTTTATGTAAATGCCTAATATTTATTTATATACTTAAATAGTGTGTTCCATTAAAATAATACAAGTTCGGTTTATAACGCCAAAAACTATAAACATAAAAAAATACAGTCATACAAATTCAACGCAGAGAACTTAAATAAAAAATCACTTTACAAAAGTTTTCACAAATAAAAGAAGTCAAAACCAGCCAAAAATGAAAAACATCCTCTATCTCATCAACGAATAAAGATATCGTGATGCGATTTTCGCCATTCAGTTTTCTTCGAAAATCGAACCCAGCTCTTTTTAATTACTTTTCTTTCTCCTCCTCCTATATTTTACACGTGAATGTTTAATTTTAACTTCGTGGCAGTTGCTGCGGTTGACATACAGGTACCTTATTTTTTTAATCGCCCTGTAAATAGAATATATCTAAAGCTGTCGGCTGCCCGTGGCATCTCATTTCGATAAATATCCGAGGTGCAGATAATGCGGCACCACTTAAAAGCTATTTTCATGTTGCCAACGTTGAGATATGAGGATTTACTTTTGAATTTCATTTGCAATTCATGGGATAAACTTCGAGTTGTTTGCCTCTAGCGAATGTGCTCTGTTATATTTACAAATTTGCTGAAGCTTGCTTACGTTCATAATGCACAATGCAATCTTCGCATTAAAGTTTCATTTTGTAAATGTATCCGGCATTTGAGAGCCTCAGCTCAACGTATGACGTGATGTAGGATTAAAATTTTAAACGAAGTAAACCACAGGCTTGAAATTTTTATCATATTTAGTTTGTTTGCATTTTATGGAACAGTGTAAAAATATGGTCCACTTTTCGAGTACTTCACAGAAAATGCAACGAAAGAATAACAAGTACCTAAATATGTGGTTATTTTTGACAAAGTACGACAGTTTTAAAAGTTTTTTTATACAGGGTGTTTCAGAAAGACCTCCCCTAAATACAGGGGGTGATAGTACGACAAAAAATAAGAATTTTTTGTCTCATGAACTATATGTCTATCTCCACTTGTTTTCGAGATACAGAGCGACAAAATAACATTTTTTTAAATAGAATTTTTACGAAAATTTCCAGACGGTTCGAAATATTTCTGTGAAATTTGGTATTCCGGGTTTTTTAAGGATGCCAAATACGCTGGTCTAATTATTTTTTGTATATTTCATAGATGGCGCTAGTTATGCTACATTCCTATTACATTTAATTTTTTTAAGGTTTGGTTTTTTACCATTCGAGCTCCAATTTATAAAGTACAATTTTATTTTCTAAAAATAATGTACTCTTGTTAGAACTTCCTAATGTGGATGGTTTTCGAGAAAA
This sequence comes from Anoplophora glabripennis, assembly GCF_000390285.2. Lineage (NCBI taxonomy): Eukaryota > Metazoa > Arthropoda > Insecta > Coleoptera > Cerambycidae > Anoplophora > Anoplophora glabripennis. Next base: position 84,294 of record NW_019416212.1, on the reverse strand, counting down.
AGGGCTTTTAATTGAACTCTTACAATATTACGGTGTATAAAATACTTTTCTCAAAGTAGACTTATGTCAAAACTTATTGATGGATGTCTCATAAACAACACATACATTCTTAGTAATATTTTGAATTCTAATTAACTTTATATCAAAATTTAAGTGACTGTAATTAGTCATTACTAACTACAGTCACTAACAATCATTAAAATTTTGATATAAGGTTAATTAGAGTTTAAAATATTACTAAGAATGTATGCGTTGTTTATGAGACATCCATCAATAAGTTTTGACATAAGCCTAATTTGAAAAAAGTCACTTACACCGTAATATTGTAAGAGTTTAATTAAACGCATTTTTTTCTCGAAACCCGTCCATATTAGGAAGTTCTAACATTATTTTTAGAAAATAAAATTATACATTATAAATTGGAGCCCGAATGGTAAAAAACCTAACCTTAAAAAAAATTGAACTTAAAATGTAATAGGAATGTAGCATAACTAGCGCCCTTTATGAAATGTCCAAAAAATAGTTAGACCAGCGTATTTGGCATCCTTAAAAACTGCGGAATACCAAATTTCATAAAAATATTTCTCGCCAATTTAAAAATTTTATTTTGTCGCTCTGTATCTCGAAAACAAGAGGAGATAGACATATAGTTCATAAGACAAAAAATTCTTATTTTTTCTCGTACTATCACCCCCTGTATTTAGGAGAGGCCTTTTTGAAACACCCTGTATATTTTAACTTTCCTAATCCTTTGAAATGTAGTATATTTCATTCATTACGGTATAACCAGCCAAATATCATTTTGTGACTGATTTTGAACCAATGTCATTTTACCATCAGGAAAAATAAAATCACAGCCTCTTATGATAAGTACGACTATTTTATTCATTAATTATTACCAATCAAATGCCATTTTTTTTAAATAATTTTGAACTGATCGCTCTTTATTTTGCTGCGAAGCCTCGAGTCATTTGAAGCTTTTTTCAGGATTTTTTGTGATGTAAATAATTTCGACCTAGGTATATAAAATTTTTTATTTTATAAAAAGCCTTTCAATAGTCATGAAATCCATTGAACTAATGTATATATATTAAAAAGTTGTGGACATGTTTAAAATTCCATAGGATTTATTTTGTTCATACAATCGTAAACAGTAAATGTTAAAAATTATGAATCTGCAACTGCAATTCAACGAAAAAATCGATGAGCATTCGTTAATAAGGTTTTCATCGCACATTTGAATTTTAAAATGCCATAAATGTACGGATTGCACTTGTTTTGAATTGTTTCGGAATTTGTGTCGCACTAAAAATATTGTTCGTTGCTGTTTGCAATGTACGGTTTGTAGATGTGAAATCAAATCGGCGTGAATGAATCTGATTTTATTTTTATGGATAAAAATAGAAATGTGGTTGAGAAATTGGTATTGAATTAACATTGAAAATATTTAAGGAATTAGTAGTCTAACGCTAGATCTTAGGAAAATATGTGGAATCTAACATGGTGTAGGGGGGTGTAACAAATATTTGGTCGCTACCGCTGGGCGCAGGGGAGGTCAGATCAGAGTAATTTTGGTGTGTTACACCAAACCAAACAATACCACCAACACATACAGGGTGTTTCCAAAATAAAGATAAAATGAACTGAACACTGAACTAAAATTATCCCACTAACAGTGGGATAATTTTTTTATTTAAGAAAATTGCCCTTGATACTACAAAGTTGTTTTGTTGATAACATATTAACATAGTAATTTTAGATAAAAAAAAGTTAATAAGCAAATTGGTTGTGGAATTCGACGCATTTAAGGCCTTCTGAAATTTTAGCAGCCAATTTTGGATTAAAAAAGACAGAATTTAATATACGGAATAATTAAATTTGGCAATCACGATGCTGAGTAGCAGCTTTCTACGCTTTCTCAGCGGAATTCACCTTGTGCCTCGGATTAGACAAAATCTCGTGATATAATATCCTCTCAGCTGGAAATAATCATCCAGCCCAGAGCGTTTTTAGCCCCATTAGGACCCCGGACAATATCGGAACACATTATTGCTTTCCGCACGTCTATCTGCATGGCATTGCCAGACAATATTAATGTCAAATGGGGAGAGTCGAATGTTGGTCTGGAAATGGAGTTGGAGGGTGGAATTAGGGGTTTCCGAAGGTTTCGGCTTTTATGTTAGTTGTGGAATCGATACAAGTTCCTTCAGATGTCGCCGATTGGGTTAGAATCTTTTCGGTTTCGTTAAATTGGGAAATCGTGTTACCGATGACAGACCGCTTCTTTGTTTCAAAACTAAATGTTTTCAGTCAGACTGAGTTTCGATACACTCTTATTTCCATCAAGTGCAAAGGAAAATATTGTAGGATATTATTTTTTGTGGTATTTCTTTCTATTCTATTGAAGATATTCATTTGCAACTCATTTAAAGCAATGGCTACACTTTTAGATAACCATTTCTCTTAAAATGAACTAGGAGGATCACTATAGATCCGGCTCGAAGGACCATTAATTATACATAGATTCCGCTCGAAGGACCGTTAATTGTCTTGGATGCTGCTGTAATTGTCTGCGATAATTTCAAACATTATTTTGGTGTAACTAAATACCCTGAAGAATTTTTTACAATTGGCTATATATTCCACGTTTTTGATTTCATGAAAACTGATTTTAGCGTAACAAAGCAGCAACAAAAAAGTAACAAAAGCTGTTTTTTTGCAGCCTGCTAACTTTACAATTCTTTTAGAAACAGAAATCCACTCCTTCCCGAGTTACTATAGATCCTCAGCTTCCCGGTGCATCTGGAACTGTCGGTCTTCGAGATCAGCCAAGGCCAACTGTGCGAACCTTACTCACGTAGTCTCGCCTCGCGAAGAAACACCCGCGAATAGCGCATTCCTCAACTAGACGGCCTTGAACTGGACAATTGCCTATCTGCGCCAAGGCCGACCGAATTTATGCCGCTTCGAATTAAAAATGGGGAATTATGGCGACATTCCAAGGCAGCGGCGATCATTTTAATGGGATGATTGCACGTGAGCCATCGTTAAAAATGCGGCGGGCCGTTAATCAACCCGGACCGCTCGATCTGAATATGCGCGCGATCGTCGTAATTACCGCGATCGTCTTGCGGGCTGGCCGCAAATGCGAAAATAATAGAGCCGCGGAAGGATAGCTGGAGGGGACGGGTCGTTTTCCATAAGCGGGGTCGAAAGGTCCATATCAGTGCTACATACACAGGGTGATTCGGTCATAATGTCATTAATTTTAACCAGGCATTCGGAAGGCCTAATAAATACAGAAAATCGAAAAAAATATTATACTGTACCTTTTAAAAGATAAGTAAATTACCCCTAATTCGGCGCTCTACTATGCATCACATTTTCTGACAGGGAACGTTGAAGCGAAACAGCTGATTTCCCGAGTCGTCTCAAATGTTGCAGTTCGCTTCAAAATCAAACATTATTAACAAACTATGGACGGATGAGTGTTGTTTTAGCTGTATACTGGCATTTTAAATAGGTAGATACCATACTACTCTTTGAAAAGCAGGAAGTCACTAGGTATATGTACTACAAACTGTCATTATCATACACTACGCATTAAAAATGCAGTAAAAACTAGGTTAATGACCGAATAATACGGTAGACTCTCGATAAACCTTTGTGTCAACGATCAGGAGCTATCCGAAAAGACTCAGAAATCCTTGTCGGTTTGAACTTAACATGAATAATGAACATAAGTATTTCAGATCTTTTTTAATTGCATTTCAACATAACCACATATTACAAGCTTTCACAATTTCAGTATAAAGCTCATGCTTTTTCTCGTCCTTTTCGTTTTAATTCGCTTGAGGACGAATAGGAGCACTGTAATATATGTATGTACGTATTATAATGTTCTGCTGAAGGGAAAACGTACAACATGCGGATTAGTGTAGCTCCGACCCCTGCAGTATACGCAGAGACTTGGATGTTTGGATTTAACAGGAGCGTTTTATTGTTCTAGCTGCACTATAAAGTGAGTTACGCAAACGACAAAGAAGGCAATTTGCATACTGGGAAGAATGCAAAATATTTATCTCACCCACACAAGACGAATGTTGGGAATGTATAGGGTGGTACTCAAATAAAAGGACACAGTGAATTTCGGAATATTATTGATGTTACAGACCCAATCGTTGTTATAATTGTCTTTAAGTAAAATTTTAAATATGCCTAATTAATACAAAAATAAATATCTGATATATTGATATTCATGTTCAATTCAAAAACAGCCACTGTTTGGAAATATACAATTTGTGCAAACAAAATGTACACGGGCATCGTACGTGCGACATAAATAATTGTTTCTTAATATAAATAAATATTTCCGACATGTTTCTCAAATACTACTCAAGCTTGTACGCCAATTCCCCTTGTATAAAATATTTTTGTGGGCACTAGTCTCAAGAACTTTTATATAAAAAAAAATAACATTGAATTGTGAAATGTATTTATACCAATTTATTATTTATAACATATCACAGTGCCACTAGCGAACAGCTGCCTAAAATGATTATATAAAACATTAATATTAAGTATTAATTACATAATTCTTTAAATCAAACATTTTTAAACTTAAATTATCACGACCATTATCTTCCTTTTAATAAGCTTTCCAATACAATAAAGAAAAAATTCTTATCACGTCCTTGATCGCTGTTTTTTCGTTCAAGGTCTCTGATTGAAGCTAAAAAAAATCAAAGTGCTCACAACGGAGTGCATTTTCTGGTTTAGTATGTACCAATACCACCGAATACTACAACGGCGCATAATTACATCATGAATGGGTGTATGGTGAATGTAGACAAAATGCTGTAACCGCAGAATGTACGCAAATCGTTTTCCATTTCGTCATGCAAATCATGTGAGTCAGTATTTGTTTTATTATGATTTTTATCTAAAGTCTCTTCAATTTATAAAAAATTCAAATACTACTTCAATTATCTGTAATTTTTGCAAAGTTCTAGAAATCCTCTAGTACAATCGACTTTATCATCATGGCAGCAATACGGTAACCATTCATCAACACGGATTTATGAACGGACCCTCGACCACTACCAATCTTGTAAAGTTACCCAATTTATTCTGAAATATTGGACAATCGGTCTCAGGCTGACGTAATTTACACGGATTTATCAAAGGCGCTTGATCGACTCGATCATGGAATGCTGTTGGAGAAATTAGTTCAGTGTGGCTTGTGACTACCACTAATTAGTCTCTTTCGTTCTTATCTATCGGGCAGGAAACAGTATGTTACGTTCAATGGCTTTAGATCACATGAATCTCTAGGGTGCCTCAGGGAAGCAACTTACAACCCCTACTATTTAGTATATTTATAAATGATCCAGTGGACATTATTGATGTTGAAAAACAATGATTTGGAGGTAACTTTTGACAGCCGTCTTACAATTAATGGACATATAACAGTCTCTCTATGAAACTCTTCCGTAGTCACAGGCGCTAATCTAAATTAGTCGAAGTTTTTAATAGATGTTATTTTTACTAAAGGTGGAAAAGCATCAGCTACTTCACATTTTGGTAATCCCATTATCCTCATCATTATACCTCTGCCTCTATCTGCCTCTGATCTGAATACTTGGCATCGATCAATTTATTCGATACGTATCTAGCGGTACCCTAATGCCTGCCCTGTCGGCCCGGCCAGTTTCTTTGCTGAGGGACGTTGGCCATACATTTCATTGTCGTTTGTGCGTGTGTGAGTGAGTTTGACGCTTTGTATGGCACTTGTTTCTAAGGCAGTCAATAGCATTGTGTATCATGAACATAGAGCGGCACACAGCTTGACCATAGATTTAGCTTATTTCTGCTATTACAGCATATTGCCGATTATTAGCACGATTACTACTGTTTATTTATTTCATTGTCGCCACAAAGTTTCCAATGTCCAGTTATCACTATCCAAATTTGTATAAACAATTTTATCCTTCTATTTTGTCGAAACGCCGTAGTAATTCAAATAAACGCCTACGAAACTAACCGGACGGAATTTCCGTAAAAGGAACTGTAATTAGTTCTGCGGTTTTTGGTTGTTAAAAGCATTCAGGAAAATTACGTCTGCAGAAGGACAATTAATTTAGATTGATTGACCGGGGCTTGTCGCCATGAGACACGTCCTTGCCCTGCCGTCCTAAGTAATTAATTTTCTAAACTTAGATTACTTTTATGTCTGAAGCTTCCATGTTTAATCAGAACCGTCGCTGAACGGGATTTGCAATTACAGCTTGAATTGTTTCTACCGGTATACAATGTTTGCGTGCATGTTCTAAACTGTGTCCTAATTACGGACAAAATGCACTACCAAACTGTAATTTTTCATTTAAAAGTGATTCAGTGTATCACCCTTAAATTACTTGAAATAGTAGTGAATTAAATTTAATACTACGCATGCATAATAAAGAAGTAAAATATTGGTGTTCCACAAAGCACGCTGCTTGGTCCTTCTCTATGTTAATCTATACAAATTTGATATAATTTTGACAACAATTAGATTTAATAAAATTAAAACTGCTGAGGTTCAAAAGTAAGTCTAAAATCATGTTAGAGCGTACCAGTGTACAAACATTTTTTTATAAATTGTATGAGCTTCTCTTTGATGAAACTGGATTATCGGTTTTATGAAAAATTTATTCATATGGTAATACAACACAAATATACGGCTTAAATAGACACTTTAGTTAAAATCAAAGATACCGACGACAAACAACATAAACATATTTTAACACCTCTAATGCTTTTAAAAGACTAGATATACCAGAACAGCATCATTCAGTTTTATGGCTTCTTGTATCTGGTGTTGAGTACTTGAACACTTAAAAGAGTAATATTCCCTATATTAAGGACGGTTGCCGTATAAATTAACATGATAAATACAGTTTGTAATATAGTAAAAACAATTTTAATAATGTTGTAGTCTTCAAACCTTCCCTACTGTTAAGTATTGTCTCACAAAATATAGATAGAATTAAATCCTTATTATTTTTTTTAATTTAAGACAAACTTTCACACTGTCCAAAAATTAGTACTTATGTCATAGTTATCAAAGGTTGATTTAAATGAGTGATGCATCTTTCTGTCGTCTAACGATATACTTTGGTGCTACCTATCTCTTTACCTCTGGAAGGAATTGGCAGAAATGTCGATTGAAGCGATGTTGAAACTTCTAACTAGTAATAATTTACTTTTAGAAATCGTTGTGTTGAAAGGTACATTTCAAGTCGGAGCATTTAGTTCGTGATCAACTAATTGGAACATGATCGTGCTTCAAAACTTTCAATTGTTTCAGGTGGTAATGATGTTACTAGATTTATTACATGGAAATGGAAATACCTGCTTGATTATATAATCAACACTACACAGTGACTTATTTTTGACTTAATGGTCGTTATTTTATGGACATCTGGTTTGATTTAACGGTAATATGATTGATTATAACTGTTTTAAAGAAATAAAAACTGTAGTTTGGCCCCAAACCCTGAAGAATTTCGGCCTCATGTTAGTTCAAGATATCGTTTTACCTCATGATATTGTCAATGCTTTTGCCAATTATTTTTAATCAATCACTTTTACCTTCATAGTCAAAATATCAGCGCAGCTACTTTGTTCTCTGTTGGCTCTAACACTTCTTACTTTCGAGGTTACTCAAGACGATATGAGACGTGCAATTAACAAAAAAGTAAAGTAATTTTTGAAAACTTTATATCTACGAATAGAGTCACGATTGTGTCCTGTTTATAAAAAGTTTCTATGAACGACACAGCTAATTACCTACAAACGCATAACCATTCTTCAAATAATTTTACCCAGTCAACTTTATTTCCATCGATATCACCATCGTTAATAGTAAAATTAGAATCATGTACTATCTAGCCAGCTGTGTTTTGTTTATTTATATTTTCTTTATGAACATATACCAGTTTGTATATATATTTCCTCAATCTTCAGGGATTCTGTAAGGATCAATTCTGGGGCCACTCTTGTTTGTTGTTTTTGTTATTGATCTAAGTGAATGCCTTGATGTCAATTACTTACTCTATACGACGATCTTAAGTTGTTTTTGGAGGTTGAATCTTCTGTTGATTGCAAACTGAATGGTGTTCAAATAATAATAATCTACCTCGGAGTGTAAGCAAATGTAAAAGTATGTCCTACAGTCGACGCAAAACTACTCTATATTTCGAATATAAAGTTTGTGAATCTCTTTTAAATAAGTTACGCAATTTACTTACCTTATGATTATGAAACGTCTTCAATGTAACCATCCTTGTCTATCGTACGGATTTCTATGACTTAGTTTGTCGCTCTCACGTAACGGCCGATGTACCATGGGGACTTTCCGAACCTGTATAAGTCGAATTTGGTCAAAATGTAATTTACTTAATATTCCACATTGGTAACAAACTAATATTCATATAACGCTGATAGGATAACTAGCTCTTCAATCTGTGTTATTTTCCTTTACAATGTTTTTTAGTCTTGAGATTCAAACAAATATGTTAACGTAATTAATGGTACGAAAACTGCTCTTCCAGTACACGCTGTTAATGTTAAAGGCCGAATTTCCCCGTAACTTTCAAGATACGTTTCCAGGGAACTGTTTCTCCAACTCGAACAGAGCTACATGACATATTATCCCGCCGCCATCTGGGAAATTGCAATCTGTTTGCGGAAGAAAAACCTTGCCGGGGTCCCAGTTCTTAGTCGTCATCTTTCTAGTTGACCTGACGGCCATCCGCTCGAGTGTGAAACCATTATTTTCCAGGCATAAGCGACGCCAGGAGCTGCTCCATATTTCATGGGAGGCGACCGGATACGGGATTTTGTGGAGGGGGGGGGCGGAATTAGATTCGCGCCGTATACCTCCCTTTGAGGTCAAAACGAGCCAGTACTGTGAAATTAGGGCAATAATTGCGTTTCGTTTCGTGGAAAGATGTAGTTTGGCGCAGAGTTTTAAAGTTGTCCGGAGCACGGGCGAAAGTCTGCGAAAAAATTATCGTTCCGTGAGGATAACTTTCTGAAGTTCCAGACGTTCCCAAGTAACATTTTCTTTTACCTTAAGTTATGTAAAATCAGAAATAGTTTTATAAAAAGTACGTAATTGTAACAACGGCAACCTAAAATGTAGTTTTTTAAATCGATCACTAATCACCAACAGTTCTTAAAAGGAGTTACACAATGTTGCTCGTCACTTTAATAATAAAGCTTCTAGTTTCTGCTGCCAATGGTTTTATAGTTATTTTATCTAAAGATGTTGACAACTTAAGGTATTACAACCACACTAGTTTACTACCGCTGCTGATTTTGCGAAATGAGATCTAATTGTGATGAGAAAAAGTTATAAGCAAAATTTGTAGAATTATATAATTTGACCTCCATTTCAATTGACACAGTCAGCCTAGGTGCAACTTGAAAATATCATATGAACAGCCACTTCTTGGATGTAAGGGAGGGCAAGCTAATTTTTGCTGGAATACCTTCTGTACAACTCACATAATAAAAGTGTAGATCCCTAGATCTGGGCGAGGTCCGGAACATTTTCAAAATTGAAAAAATGTTTAAAAATTTTTAAAAAATCCCTATATCTTGGAACCTATGCATTTTGGAAGAATGTTGAACAGGAATGAAGTTTTAGAATTGATTTTGCACAATATACTGTAAGTTAAAACTGTTTAAATTTATTACCGATGTTGCAAAATAGCAGTAAATGAAAAAAAGGCAAAATAATCAAGTTCTTTGGATAATTTTTTTAAAATATTTTAATTTGCTCCGAGGGCATTCTAATTTTGGTAAAAAAACTTTAGAGTATAAAATTTCATTAAAAGCGGTTAGATAGTTTTCGCAAAATAATTTGTTGAAAAAAATTTTGAAAAATTTTTTTCGAAATTTCAAAATGTTGCACCACAGCCTCAAATAAAGCATCTAGATACTTGAAAATTTTTTCACATAGAAAAGACCGCTAAACCTTTCAAATGTTTTTTTTATTTTTAAACAAATAGTTTACATTTATCAAAAAGTTAAATTCCGTTTATTGGTTCTCCAGGGATGAGCGGTCAAAGTTTATCGGCATTTACCGTTAATTTATAAGCAATTTAGCAATTATCTTTCATACAGTAGCTTCGTTTTTTCGAGTTCTAAGCTGGCAAAAATTTTTATATCCATAAGTTATCGGCAACATAGATAAATCATCGGAAAAGCTGTCGCTCGTACGAAAAGTGGAGGAGGGGGCTTCCGCTACGAGACTGAACTCGGAAGCTCAAAATGCGAAGGTACGAAAAAAATTGCATTATCTCGACTTCTAATGGACCAATTTCGATCTTTTTTTTAATTCGATATCTCGCGAGCCAAGGAATTCGAATATCGTAATGCCAAATGTCTAATTTGCACATATTTTGTTATAAACAAAGTTTATTATTTATGCTTTAAATATACTGTATATTTTACCCTATGCTATTGCATTTTTTCAATGAAAAAATTTGTTTACGTATATATTTCAACACTCTGAATATGAATATATTTAGTTATAATTATTACAATTATTTAAATAATATTTGTTTAAACAAATTATTTTTTTTTATTTGGAAATTATTATTTTTTAAGTACAGATAAAATTAAGACAAAATAGTACTTTAAAATTATAATTTTTGAAGAAAACTAAATTGCAAATTGATAAATGTAATCTAATTGTTTAAAAATAAAAAGTGTTAATTTTAAAAATTTACTGTGGCCATCTTAATCGATTTCAATTTTTTAAAAACTATTTAAAAGGTTGATCGGTCTTTTCTACGTGAAAAAATTGTCAAGTATCTAGATGTTTTATTCAGGCGGTGCAAAATTTTAAAAATTCGAAAAAATTTTTTCCAATTTTTTTTTAAAAAATTATTTTACGAAAACCATAGAACCAATTTGAATGAAATTTGGTGTGTTGGTTTATTATACTCTAAAGTTTTTTTTACCAAAATTAGAATGCCCTCGGAGCAATTAAAATATTTTAAAAAAATATCGAAAAAACTTGATTATTTTGCCTTTTTTATCAATTGTTGCTATTTTGCAACATCAGTAATACATTTAAACATTTTTAACGTACAGTATATTGTGCAAAATTCAATTCTAAAACTTTTTCCTCTTCAATATTCCTCCAAAATGCATAGGTTCCAAGATATAAGTAAAAAAATCAGATAAAATAGTTATTTTTTAAAATTTTTTAAACATTTTTGCAATTTTGAAAATGTTCCGGACCTCGCCCAGATCTAGGGATCTACACTTTTATTATGTGAGTTGTACTGAAGGTAATCCAGAAAAAAATTGCGTGCCCCCTCTCACATCCACCTCAAAACAGATCCGCCCTGGTCTATTAGGCAGGATCGAATTGATTGATAATGGTACTAAACGCAGATAATGTTAATGCTATTTCTGCTACCAGGTGATTAGATATCTGCTTCCGGAATAGGATTTCATCAAATTTTAATTAACAGTGTTAACAATGTGTTAAATTTCAAAGTTGTTGTCAGGATGATACTAATATTTGAGTTGAAGTAAATTATATTTTATATACATTATTTTTTTGATCCCTTAACTGGACGTAAAATTCGGCGCTCTATCAATGCTGGCATAAAAAAGAAGGTGTTTCACTTAATATATTCAAGTTGACTTTGGTTTGACATTGAAACTTACGGTCAAAGTCAAATATCAGCATATTGTTTATTTTTATCTAAAACTTTTTTTACTAGGACACAATCTTGAAAAGTCGTTGTGGGGTTCGGGTCTTGTTGGAACACCTTGTTATATATCTACGTTAAAACTGAAAAAAAATCCAGGAAGACGTTGTTAGGTGGAGCTTAATTTTTTCCATGAAATTGGTATTAAAGTATTAAATGGAATGCTCTTATTTCTTTTATCTGTGATTTATTTTGAGCATTGATTTATTTTGAGCAGTGATTTCATGACAAAGAGTTCTTGTTTATCTGATTAGTAGGATACGAATCCAGGTTAATCCGGGTTTACTGTTACAATACATGCATCATATCTGCATCACTTTGGTCGCTAACAAGTCCTGTTAATATTTACAAAGCAATCCGCGATCCGCGTACATTCGACTCCCACCCACTCTATCGCGCATTGAATTAAATTGCTCGCTAGCGATGCAGAAGTACAATAGCGCACCGACGGACACGGTTGATATGATCCAGCGTTGTGTATGCATATCCACCAGCTATGCAGGATACAGGCGAACAGGAAGACGTCTCGGAAGAACCGGCGGATGGGGAATGAACTACCGAATCGGCGCAACCAAACCGTTTCGAAAACAATGCAAAGTAACGGGTTGAAAAGTTGAACGGTTTAGTTAAATCAGAGGCGCAACGCGGAGATTGGTTATACTTGGGTGGGTACTGGCAGTAGAAATTGTGAAAAAAAAAATATAGGTTGAAAGGAAAGGAATAGACAACAATTTGCGTTGGTCTGGTATAGATAACGGTACACGATTGCAACCTGATTTTGAATTTGTTCAAATTTTCTCGAAATTTAGGCGTACTTACACTGTAGGACTAAAATAAGAATTCAAAACAGAAGAACAAAAAACTATGCCATGGTATACCAGATGTACTTAGCACAGTTAACTGTACAAAATTATGGGAAGAAGGGTACTACTATAGTCTGTTTAGAAATGAAAGAGAGTAATAAAAGCTCATTATGTATGCAAATCGTAAATAAATGTAGTACTGGTGCTTATATTCAATATTTTTATATTATGTATTTTCCGTATAGATGAGGTCTACTTTTAACAAAACTTTGTGCGATCGGACTGTACTAAATTGTAGCAGGTAGCTAAAATTTAATCCCCGACAATCCGTCTTTGTCTATGCCGCTTCAATTTCTCGGTCCATTTCTCTTATAAGTAAACAATATAAAAACAGCATTTCAAAACATGAGGCTACTTTAAGCATCATAACCGGGTTAAGAGGGTTTTTAGTAATTCAAATAAAATTATTCAATATTATTATCAAAATATTTATTTAAATTTAATGAATAGACTTTTATTCCACACAAAAATATATGTATTTTGAAAATTCAAATTATGGTGAGTAAATGTAGTGTTGTATAAATGTACAATAAAGAAAATAAAAAAGTAGGTATATTAAAATTCATCCTCTGAATATTCTGATGAATTATCTTCGTCTCCTAGATTGATAACGATAGGTTCCACAGTAACGTCAATTAAATTATCGAGTTCCCACATTTTCTCCTCTTCTTTTTGTACATGATGTATACATCTTTGCCAGTTATCTGCAGTTACTCGTTCCAAGGAATTTTTTAACAAAATTTTCACGTCACTTAATTTAAACGTCGTATTATTTCGCGCTACATCTCCTTTTACCTGCGCCCAGACTAATTCGATTGGGTTAAGTTCACAGTGATAAGGTGGTAACCGTAGTACCGTTATTTGGCGATTTGTTGCCATTTCATCGATAACATATTTTTTCTGATCTTTATTAAGATTGACAAGTGTCAAAAGTTCCTTTTTCACCATATTTGTTTCAAAAGAAATGTTTTTTCCGGATAACCATTGAATTATATCGGCTTTCCTCCAAGCAGTCGTAGGCGTCCGCTCGGTCTGCCGTGAATGGTAACTGGCATTATCCATGACAATTACAGACCCCGGAGGAATAAGATCCAACATCTGTGTAAAATACTCTTCGAAAACATCTGCGTTCATGTCTTCGTGATAGTCACCTGTATTTTTAGATTCAAATAAAAGTAAACCGCCATCTACAAAACCACTGGCACTACCTATATGTGTCACTATTAATCTTCGCCCTTTACCTGAAGGTGCCTTGAACCCTGTTGAAAGTCCATCCAAAAATGCTTGTCGAAAACTTTTTACATTTTTATCTTGCCATACTTTTGTTACAGTATATCCCTCGTTGACCCAAGTTTCGTCTAGATAATAAATATTCCTCCCTTCGTCACGGAATTTTCTAATTGATCTTAAGTAGGATCTTCGCCAACAAATAATTTCATCTTTATCGATAAGAACTGACTTCCTGTTCTGCTTTTCCCAGCAAAAATTCAACTCTCGTAAGACGGCCCATAATTTGCTTCTACTGATTTTTGGCAAATCGTTGTCCTCTGAAAGTTCACTTAAAATTTTGTTTAGCGTTGGTATTTCTTTTTTAAAATAAAATGAGTGTACTTTAGTCACTAAACACAAGTCGAATTTTACTCTACTGCACTAGCACGTCTTCGTATATTCAGCTCTAAGACTGGATTGATCTGTCACAATACACTGGCTCCTGCCCTATGATGTATCCAGTAAAATATACTAATGTACACCCATTACCTGTCAGCATTAGTGTTACCGGATAATTACCTGAAACGAAATGTTAGCACGCCCATGGCCGGTTCTTATCTCGGGGTTTTATTACTCTCTTTCATTTCCAAACAGAGTTATAGAATTACAAAGAAAAATAGATTCAATAGTTCAAAAGAACAGATAACATTTCTTAAAGTATAGACATAATACTTAACACTTCAGCCTAAAAATTTCTTATAAGTTTGTCATGAAAATAGAGGTTAAAAAAACAGAAAACTATAGGTAAGCAGCTTGAAGCATGTATCCATTTTGTTGAATTGTAGAAAAATTTTGAAAATTTTACAAAAATTTGCCACTGAAAACCACAAATAGATACTTAAAAGAACAGAAAATCATGGTATACCAAACACTCTTAATACTGAATTATTTTGTGAATGCAGAAGTTATAATTACATAACATTTTCTAATTATAATTGTTTATCTAACATGAATATATTTAACTTTCAACAATAGTTCTATATTTTCTTTTATATAAACACCTATTTTGAAATTTCCATGCATCCTGTGCCTGTGATGATGAGGCCAACAGAACTGTGGGTAAAATTCCACTGTGCGTGGTATATTTGATTTAGAAAGAGGCGTGTTAGTTATTTGGTAACGGATCGACGATATACACCAGAATTATACAACCTTAGTTCGGAATCCGGTGTATAAAAATAGCGTTTCCCATCACCAACATGTTATTAATCAATTCTCAAGGTGATAATTCGAATGGGAGAAATAAATAATTCTGTTTTTCACCTTTTTATTGCCTATCGGAATGTTCGGCGGGCCAAGAAACAACAAAAAATTTATTCAAGTAGGGTCACTCAACCAACTTACATAACTCTTAACACTCCCAAGTCTGAATTTTGTAAGGGATTTCCTTATTTGTCACATCTTTATCGCCCCATTAATATTCTATTTATGCCATTAAGGAAATATAATGTCAGTGAATTACATATTCGAATTCCTCGAATAGTTTATTACAAAATAAGCGAAATTCTTTCAGTTCTTTCAGTTCATGTTCTGGTGGTTAAAAATAAAGTATGTGATAAAATAATAACAAATATTTATTATTTACTCAGTTAAGATTTGTTATGTTAAAAAATATAATAATCTAGATGAGAAAGAAATGAAATATAATAAAATATAACACTTATGTGATTATATTGTTCATGTTTTCGTAAGCGTTTGCATTAGAATTGCATTCTGCTTAAATTTAAACTGTGTAGAGTGTACAGAGTGGATTATTCAGTTGCGGGTAAATAGTAACAAATAATATCATCACAAATTAATCTTTTTCTACGAATCAATATTGTTATTTGTTCGGCTGACAGAGTGGCTGAATAAGAAAAAAATAATAAAAAAACATACCATATTGTGTTTTTTATCTTTTTACCAATACCTGTTTTAATTTTCCTAAATGTGTCTCTGTCTACCGTACCCTTTATAATTCAGTTAAACTAGGTCAATATCAGAAGTCATGGACTGGTAATAGTAACAATTATATATACATAATTGTTTTTAAAAACTTGAAATGACAAAAAAATATTTCATATCAGTCACATTAATTAGTAACAATTTTTAATTTGTACGTTTCTTAAAACACCAAAAATAATGTTTTTAAATAAGCAGTAACGTACGTATCTACAAAAAAAATTAAAACAACATAATGTTTTATTAATGTTCAGCGGTTCGTCCACACTGGTATCAAATAAATATGGTGACTTTACAATAACACGTTGCTAAATCACACACAGAGTCTTTACTAAATTATTTTCCATAGTTCTAACACTTGACTTAAAAAGATAACAACTAGCAACTCTAATAAGTACCTGGCACAGCTTACTACGCAAATTTCGGGTGATCCGGTGATCCATAATTTAAGTGTAGTTTTGAAATCGAATTATATATAACTCGTCAGTATATTGATTAAAAAAAAGAATTTCAGATTCGTACGACGGAGAACACTTATTATAACCCCTAAAGACTGACTCCCTCTTAAAGTTACACCCTGTATAATTGTAAAACATCTGATTCTACATTAATACCATCTTCAGCACCATCTACATGATGTATGGTTCTCGGTATCCATAAATCTACTATTTTGACGGTACTCTATTACAACAACTCATTAGTACGTTATTTGAACCTCAAATATTGTAATAGTCGAGCACACACAGCCGCTTCCAAAGAGAATCAGCGTAGGTGTGGGATTCAGCTTGGAGCGCAAGCAATCAACGAAACGTTTTTTCGATATTAACGGCTAACGTGGAGGTTCGTAGGCGTTTTATTAAGTATAATATTTTTCACGTGAAAAATCACTTAGCATTATTTGCCGCACCCTGTTGTGTATGCTAGTGTGTTATTAGATAATATAAACAGTAAACGGTATACTTGGAAAAAAATGGCTTAAGGTCGCCTAACCCTAGGTCATTTTGCTAACGATACGATGAAGATAAAATATTCTGTGTTATTAGATCATACATTTTTCATGAGCCAATTACAAGTTGTCAGTTTCAAAACCGAAAGAATTTAAAATAGTACAATCTAGTAGCAACTGTAATAACTGTTTATTTATTTGTGAAATAGTTTTTTTTTCTGTTTATATAGGTATTTTGCTATCGATGAAGAAAAAATACAAAATGAATGAAAACTAAATACGTTTAAAAGTAGAAATGTAGTTCCTAGTTTTAAGTGCTGAAACATCAAGACTGAGTCTTTTGATACAAGGCATTATTTCATATTTTTTAAATTTTTTTTCGCAGGTGGCTAAAAAGTCAAATAAACAAAAGATCCTTTATCTTTTTGATGTTTGAGGTAAAGGAATTTTGTAGTTCGACTTGGACATAATTATTAAAAAATGCAAAAATCATGCACTATAATTCAAATTCTGCAAAATTTTCAAATGTTTTCCTTAAATAATACAAAATAAAGTTGATAAATAGCATAATTAGTTTTTAGTCGTCACGTTTCATCGAATTTCCTCAAAATAATATTAAAATAGCGTAGTGGCGAGTTTTCATTGAAAAATTTAATATCTAGAAACTCTCGTTACTACATCCACAATGTCAGTGCTTTCGTATCTGATTATGTTGTTCAGTTAACAGTGTAGTAAGTAACGCTTAATTGCTTCAGTGTAAACTTGCAATAAATTGAATTTAATAGCAACGAAGCGCCATCGCACATATCTCACTCCATTGATGAACTGTGTGCTTCATGACACTTTCTCTATTTTTTTGAATATTCATTTATGAAACAATGTCACCAGATTTATTGTCTTCTATGCTATAGACAGCACTTTGCACTAATACTTTTAACTAATATCCTCTCGCTGTTTTGTTTTCTGGCACTTTTTTGAGCTTTGTCATTTTTCATGTCAACTGTTCGGTGGTCACTGCTTTTGAGTTTAGCTAAAGAGCTTTGTTCTGGGCTAAAGAGCACCTTTGTATCGACCAAACCTCCATAGATAATGCTTGGGGATAAGGATGCTAGAATTGATGATTTAGGTATGAGCCTTAGCTCGCAATAATGTATAACAATTATTATTAATTATAAAAAGTTTATTTGAAATATTTAAATAATAATACAATGCGAGTGAATGCTTGGGGTTGCACTTCGTACTGGCTAGGAACTTGGTCCTATGGTTACTTATTCAAGGAAGACCATAGTCGATGTTCGAACCTGCTTCGGGATGGCTCCGCCGAATCCTAAAGTAGATTTTCGGTAAGGTTGCTGGCCTCTTTGGATGTGAAAGATCTTTGGAATCGTCACTACTTGTCAGGTGATCCGGTTTAAACTTTAGATTTATGGTGTCTTGTCCCTGCTCGCATTTTGTGGCAATTCTTGCGTTTGTCAGAATAATTCGAAACTGAGTCACTTTTTTTGGGTGTCCCATGTCTTCGGTGGTCTCTCTGCCAACACCAACGAACTCCCTGGATATCGTCTGCTCAGACTGAGGGTACGGGAAAACTTTGTCTTGAATATACACTCAATTGTTCTTAAAATTGTGACAGGAACAAATTGTGCGAAAATTCGACGTTTATATCCTGACTATTTTTACAGTTCTGAAATATTACTATCAAATAGCAGATTTTCTCATATTTTCAAACTATTGTATAAAAGTTTGATACAATTTGTTGCTGTCAAGATTTTAGGAACAATCGTGTGAATTTTCGTTGTACGTATGTGTTTGAAGTGGGGGACAGTTTCGGTTGTTGAAATCGAAACAGGGGTAAAATTCTGCTGCTTTGCTAGAAGAGTTTTAGAGCTGTCTAATGCGCTACATGCGATTTTTGGTATTGAATTCGAAACACGGGCAATTTTCTAATATACTAAATAATTCCCCAGCCATTTTTTCATGTTACGCCCATATAAACACAAAAAAATCTTTAACTAACGCAAACCCCCCACAGGCATGACGTGACGCCCATTCAACAGCGTTCACTGATACGTCTCTATTGTTTATCCAAATCAGAGGTAAGTGAATGGTCAAACACGACAACAATGCCCTGTAATTGGACAATGCCAAATATAATGTTTGCCTTTTAAATATAAAAGGCTCACTTGCCCGTGAGCACGTCTGTGGCTTTATATATTTAGAATGGAAAAACGAATGTTGGATTTCGAGGGTTTATGTTGGGAATTAGAAATTTTACGAATCCATAAAAATAAAAAATGTAATAATACAGAAAGTATACATTACTTTTTAAACACAAAGTCGTATTTATGAAATTTAAGCCTATTTATAAAGCCTTGTGAAACGTTTTTTATATTTTAAAACCACTAAAATGGTTTTAGATGTTTCTACACACTCGTATTTTTGTAACATTGAATATTATTCTACAAAGTTAACGATTAAACTTGTTCCATGACAGCTAGGAACCGTTACCGAGTCCCTGACACCCCATTCCTGCATTCGTTTCGGGCGAAATGGCGGCAAAGATTTATTTATTTGTTACTAGGATACGAAGAAAACGTGAATTATAACAACACCATAGACGTTTAATCAATAGAACTTACTTGAAGTGCTCTGCGCAAGTGTCGCGTTAAACAGGAACAATGCACAGGGTGATTAGGTGTAACCGACGCTTCTATTCGAAACAGTATATTTTTATATGATCCAACGTTTTTGTAATGTTGCTATATGATACTTACTAGTGAACTGGTAACTCTAGCATCTGAATTAGTAGAAATTTTCATATTGAAAAAAAAAAAAATTTATTAAATTTATAAATATTCAATTGAGGCTCTGTTAGCTGTAGTTTGTGTCATGTTTTTCCAAAAAGTCGTGTTTGAAACTTGACTATAATTTTACAAATTATGTCATGCTTTGTACTGTATTAAAATACAGGGTGTGGCGTGTATATTCAATGAAAATTAAACTAGAGTTTCCTAATGATATTTGTAATAGAAAAGTCCTATAATTATAAAATCTTTCAATGCAAAAGTACAAACTAAGAACAATAGATATTTAAAAAAACTAATATTTTCTTATATTACAACATTAATAGTAATTACTATCTTAAATGCATTGTTGTTACTGCAAGAGTTTACAAACAAAACCACATCCGTAAGCATCTGTAGTTACCAACTGCGTGCACTAAACAAACTCCATTAAAATATGGAACAAAATGAAATAAAACTTACCATTTCTAGAGAAAATGTTGAAATTGATCCCCATTAGCGCGGATACATGCATGGCACCGACGCACCCAATTTTGGCGAATATTTTCCCAAATTCCAGGTATTCCCCTAATTGTGTGGGCAGCTTCAAGTGTACGGTTTCGCAATTCTTCCACCGTAGCAATTGAAGTATTGTAAACCAATGACTTCAAGTGACTCCAAAGATAAAAGTCCATTGGAGTTAGATCGGGTGACCGAGGTGGCCACTGCACAATACCAAAGCGTCTAATCCATCACTAAGGAAACATTTCATTCAAAAGTGTCGTTACTTCTCGAGTACTGTGTGAAGGAGCCCCATCTTGAAGATAAAACATGCGTGCCCGAACTTGTAATGCCACATTATCCAATAATTCAGGCAACCGGTTTTCCAAAAAGTCAGCATATGTTGGTCCATTTTAGTCGTCCTTCAAAGAAATAGAAACCCACAAGTACATCGCCTATGCTAGCTCCAACATTTACCGAGAACCGATGTTGAAAATGAGTTTCCCTAATCGCGTGAGACTTTGCATCGGCCCATATGTGCATATTATGGAAATTCACTTCATCACAGGTAAATGTCGCCTCATCTATTACACAAACATAAACAGGAAAGTCTACTTGATTGGCACATTGCCGTAAAAACCATCTGCAAAACGCATTCGTTGATCACCACAATCCGGAGGTAACATCTGTTGAACTGGTTGCAGATGATAGGTGTGCAACAGCTGGCGCCTTAAGATGCTATGTATGGTACGAGATGAGGTTCCTACTTGCTGTGCAAGTTGTCGAGTACTAATTGTGGGGTCTTCGTCAAGATTTTCCAACACTGCGTCTTCAACATTAAGGTTCACTTGCTGACCACGTCCTTCTCCTCGAGGAATAACACTTCCCGTATCTCGCAGCCGCTGAACGCACTGTAGGATTGTATTTGCACATGGGGGGTGACATTGTGGGCATCGTTCCTGGTACAACCTAGTCGCCGCGAGCGCATTTTCTCGGGCTGCACCATACACTAACACCATATCGACACGTTCGGAAATAGTAAATGCATTGTTTTCTCGATTTATTGTAAAACTAGTTTGTGCACAAACTAAAAAATTAAGCAAACTAAGAAATAAGAATCTCGTTTTTAATGTAATCGGCACGCTATTCTTATTTTTTAATTTATAAAAATTACACTATCACTATCGTGAAATTACATAAATAAAAGCTTTTGCCTAGAATTTTTCACTTTTTAACACTGATGGGTCGATGGCCGATGCTATATTTAATAATTAGGTAAGTGAATAATTAATTCAATACAAATACAAAATCAGTTGACTGCACACATTTTTTGACAATGTAACCAAACTTTCTTTTAATATTACTAGTATTAGATTATAACGATTTAAATTATAACATCTCGGGTCGCATAAAAACATTTCAAAAAATTTGGTTACATCAAGTTTGCATTCAGATTTCATCATTTTGTAATGCAAAAAACATTTTTTTATACAGATCTTCGATATAAAAAACGATTAAACGTCTCTTTAATTTAATCATCATTCATTTGATCACTTAAAACTCTTTAGTTCAAAATTCTTCAATTTAGTTCGTCAGCTTTAATGAAGAATTTTGTTCAATAGAGAATTAATGAACACATTTTGTTTAATATATCCAAACATCATCAATTTTAATGGAAACCAACTTTTTTGTACAATGTTTCGATTTTTTTAACCTTCCTTTTGAAAATTATTAACGTCTCTTTAATCGCATCAGTTTTAATGAACAGTTTGAAACAATTTGTTCGATTCAGTTGCTTACATCCACTGGATTTTGGACCCATACATAGTACTTAGAAGCGTCCCAATCCTCTATAACTAAAATTTCACAGCAGTTGTTCCTAAATTGAGTCGTTTAGGCTCAAGCCAAGGTTGCCACTGATACCACAAGCCCATTGTGCCCAACTGGTGGAAATCGATATTTGTTTTTAATTCGAGCAAAAGTCCCATCGACTACGCGATCTATGGCCTGTGCCGGCCACACATATGGTTCATTATTTTGCGCTACAACGGAAAATGGAAATTAAATTCCTATGCGGATTGATTTTATTTAAACTGGTGAAAATCGATATTTGTTTTTAATTCCGTCAAAACTTCCCATCAGCTACGTGGTCTATGATCTGTGCCGGCCACATACGGTTCGGTATTTTGGGATTCGACGAAAAATGGAAATTAAATACCTATGCGGATAGCGGCGATTGATTTTATTTAAATAATAGCGGTGTACTCAGCGATGTATAAATAGAAGTTGGTCGATATTCGCGTGAGGCTCTAACGTAAAAATCAGACGTGAATGTCAGGGATAGGGTGGGAATTATGCAAATTTGTGAAAGGAAGAAATTTAAGGTTCGTCTCTTATTATATACAGGGTGTTCAAAGCAACAAGTATGTTTAGAGTACAGATTTAATGGTATATTATGTATGGAATGTAGACAGACCGGGTAAAGACCCAAAATATAACATGAAATGAGATTAGACTCACGTCACGTGACTTTTATAGCATTTTTCTTTAAATTTCTTTTGCCCGCGTCCTAGAACAGGAGTAAAAAAATCGTAAGTGTGAAGGTTAGACCAAGGTCAGCTTGAAATTTTTAAATGGAACACCCTAATTTCAATACTAGCAATCGATAGAATGTCAGATTTTACGCCCGAATGTCCTTACAGATCATTTCAAGGTCAAACTCATATTTCTCTGAATAACTCGACAAAATTGTTTCAAGCAAAATTTGTAGGATTTTGAATGACATATTAGATGGTGACATTAGATTTGACCTTCCGAAGTTGCAAGGTTAAACTAAGGTCAACTCAACATCAAACGGAATACACTCTTTTTATGCCAACAACCGATATATCGCCAATTTTTATGTCGAAATCTGGAATCAAAGAATTTTTCCGAGACATTTGAGGGTCAAACTTATTTTTCACAAAAAAATGGCCATAAAAGTTATAAAAATTAATAGACTTATTCAATAATAGCTAGTATGACCTTGACACCAATTTTTAAATTGAACACATTGTTAGGTTAATAATTAAAATTTGACGACAGGGCTAATTTAGAAACATATCTAATCAGTTGTTAGATCTTTAAAATCATCATCAATCATACAAAATTTGCTTGAAACAATTTTATTTGTCGAGTTATTCAGAGAGGACAGTTTGACTTCCAATACTTTAATATTGAAGGTATCTTAACGCTTCTGTTCAATTTTATTTATCACTAGCAACCCGCCCCGACCTCGCACGGGCAAATATAAAATAGCTTATGTTACTCCGAGAACTTTCGGTAAAATTGGTTGAGTAGTTTTTGAGTTAAATCGTAACAAACAAAAAATCAATCATCTTTCATCTTTCATCTAATATTAATTTTAAAATAATTTACGATATAGGTATCTATATACATAAAGACAACAAACGAACTCAAAACTAAAAATGGAAAACCTTTAAATTTAAAACAATATAGGTAACTACCAACAACGTGAAAACAAAACGAATTAAATTAAAGTACCTATGTTCAGGACTATCAATTTTAATTAATAAGTAAGTAGTTAGGTATCCTAACTACCTAAAGAAAACAAACACGAAACAAAAATGCGAAATGATTCGCAATAAGAAAAAAACAAACAAATTATTAAAACTCAATGAAATAAAAGTATGTTTGCAAGTATCTATGTATGTTCCGACTACCTAAAGACAACAAATACAAAACAAAAGTGTGAATAATTATTTTGTTGCAACTCATTCATGAATTTTAATTTCCAGACAATCCGGAGTTTTTGTGCAAGTACACAACTTAAAACGACTTCCTGTTGATAAACATCTTAGAATTCCCTAGCAGTTCTTATATTTCGCTGATTATATTCACTCGTTTCTCTTCCCATTATACGAATAAGTGTTAACATAAATTAAAACGTTTTATTACTTAGTAAAATAAATGTGATAAGGTTCAGTTACATCAATTAAGCCGTGTTAACAATCGCATTACGCATAACTATTAATCCTCTAATTAATTGTTAATGAGTTTTTAAACGCTTTCGTCTGTTAGTTTTAAATATAGACGTTTTCAGTGTTTTTTCTGTATTACGTGTATAAATAAATACAAACCGCAAACCTGTCTAACACCACGGATTTATGGTATATAGATGGTGCTTTGAGTTGAGCACAGTGATGAAACCATAACTGGCAATTTTGACGTTTGTCATTTGTCTTTCGCAGTGTTGCCAGCGCTAGTGATCTTTTACAATATCTTAGACATAATTTTTTTATAGGGTGTTTCGGGCATGTTTCGACTTTTATTTAGTTTCTCTTCATAGTCTCAAATGACTTGTAAATATGCAATTATTCGGAATTTAACCAACTCTATGCCTATTCTATTCCATAGGAGAGAGATATATATAGGAAAAATGATCACTCGTAACTTTTTAAATATATAGTAGGTATAACTCACAAGGATGGAGTGTCATATTTCAGTAGGCATTGAATTTACCTAAAAACTAAAACTTTAGGTCAATAAAAGTATGATCGATATCACAAACGTTATAACAAAACGTTTATACATATCCAAAAAAATTGTTGTTCTGTTTAAAAACATTACTCAGCTGGAAGACTGCAGTGTTAATTAAAAAATATCTTTGATTTGACGAATGTCTATTTATTTGTTCAGTATCACTGTGGTTTCCATAGTGCTCTTATCACAGTGGTTTATTGTTAAATCCGTCTTTCAAGTCTACGAGTATGTGAATAGCAATGCAGAATTAATGGATAGTTGTCTTAAAGTCTCACGGCCGTGTTGATATTTCAAATATCATGTTTTTTTGGATTATTATATGACCTCTTTCGGTTCTTGTTGGATTTAGAGTTCCGTTGTGGCAGCTGCAACAGGTCGCATCCGATGCTTCTAAAGGCGGGTATCCACTTCTGGCAATGCTCCGTAATGTAACAACGAACATGTTACGGCCTGTTGC
Source organism: Anoplophora glabripennis (assembly GCF_000390285.2). Classification (NCBI taxonomy): domain Eukaryota; kingdom Metazoa; phylum Arthropoda; class Insecta; order Coleoptera; family Cerambycidae; genus Anoplophora; species Anoplophora glabripennis. The sequence goes on along the minus strand of NW_019416212.1, from coordinate 59,215 downwards.
AGAAGGTGACATGGTTCGCTGCGAAAGTATGTGTAGTTTTGGTCGTATAATTCATTCCATAACGTAACAAAATAAGGTTACGAGACGACACAGGAACATAAACTCGCACTATGAACCTGACTGCAATAATGGATTTGTCACTGCAATTACAGTTAGCAGCAGCGTCATATATTTTCATCATACAATTTTGAAGAATAAGAAACGGAAATCTCCGGAAATCTTTTATTTACTCCACTCCATGGCACAAACACAGAAAAACACACTCTTTCTAGTCACTCCAGAAAACATACTGATCTCAGACCATATACAAAAGACCGACGAAACAAAAAATAAGACAAAATCACATGTGCAATAAGCAACGTTACGGCCAAAAGGGCAACCCCATCTCAATATGTGGCAGAAAGTACTGTTGCATCCCTTTGATGCGACGACTAAAAACCGACAACTGATGGTTCGTCCCGGATTAGTTGCACGTGTCTTTGTTACACGTACCATGTAACAATTTTCCGTCTCCACTAGTTGTAACGTAACATGTTTGGTGTTACATTACGGGGCATTAGACACAAATGGACACCCTCCTTAAACGTTACGCCTTTCTTCACTGCCGGCATCTTCAGTGGTGACCTTGCAATTGCTTCGCTGCGATTGAGGCGAAGACGGAGAACCTGAAAAGAAAATTGGTATACTTATATGTACAAGATAAATCGTTCAGCAAGTGACGGGAGTGTATCAATCAACAGTATAGCGCATATTATAAGAAATTCAAATGAATCATTGTAATATACAGCGTGTGCAAACATTAGAACCAGTAGGCTATCCGTTACGGATTAAGTTTTGTGAATGGTTCTTACAAACAAAATGACATCTGTGATAAAAAAAAAATTATTTTCTCATCATGTGTGTAAACATTTTGTACATGCCGTTTGATTGTAATGTATGTTGTAGATAAATATTTTTAAATATCTTTCGAAGTGTTTATTATTTCTATAGTATTTCAACGGGTCCTTTATAAACCATCCATAACCGTCCATATTTTGCTTTTGTGTTGCAATCTTTCTGGCACACCTAATTCGTGGAAACCGCCCTCTTATAAATTTAGAGCACTTTTAAGCTTGTGCTGGATATTATCTGACCTTTCAGCTGTCCCAAGTTCTTTGTAAACACAACACACGTTATTTTCGTGCTTCAGATGACACTCCTACATCTCCAGACCTCTCTGCCTGTGACAGCTTCCTCGCTACATTAACCGGGAACCGGGCAACGTCGCTTTCTCGCAACAAGGTCAACGTAGGGACTGTATGTAAGCTATTTGCATGTTGACATTCGTATAAAACCAGGCGCTTCCAACGTCCAGATGAACTGGCCCCCGATAGCGATCTGATGTTTGCAAAAGGCTCACCGCAAGGAGCGGTTTCTTACTTTTATTTCGCTTCATTAGGAATGTTTAGTGCCACCTGAAGCACACGGAAATCGTTTATTTTATGTTACGGCGGTCGTTTGTTTATCCGCGGAATTCTTAGCGCCGGCGACGAACGTTTGTTTTGATGGTGTATTTTTAAGTCGGTCTGGAACATGATACATGAATGTTTTTTTGTGCGGAAGACTGTATAGGATGTTGTCGCTCTTCTTCTTTTGACAACGAGTTTGCCTGACCACTCTATTTGTGTACCTAAAGACTGACACTTGCGATATGCTTTAGTTTATGAGTTTGTTTTGTTTTGTAAGGTCTTCTACTGAACCTTTCTATTTTTTGTTTTGCACTTTGTTTTATGGAGCACAGTCGAGTAAGACACTTTTGTATCTTTTTATCACTGTCTATCTGGCGTTTTAAACGTTTATGTGTGCGGGCGGCCTTATATAGCCTGTGTGTAAAGCTTTAGAGGCTTGCTATGATTTGCCTCCTTGGAGGGTTATTGTATGGCAACCTTAGAAGCTGTGTATCCGTAAGGATCTTCACCACAGGGCAGACGAACCTGTGTGCTTTAAAAGTAATGGGGGCTTTGAGCTCGGTTTGTATTTTTTATGAGAAGTATAACTTTTGATTTTTTTAATTTATTCGATTTATTAGTAAATTTTGTATTAATAACAATAAATACAATTAATAGTTTGTATATGTATGAAAGCATAAGAAAATTTGGAACGTCGAACATGTACTGGCCAGGGATCGACACTGGTTATTAAACCGCAAGGTCCTAGGGCTGACGATCGTACGCACTGAATGCTTGCTGCACAGAGAATTTTGGTACGTGGTCCGGTTCAGCTCTGGTCAAGTTGGATTTTGGAAAACTATTCCTTTGTAAGTTGGGACGCTGAAAATTGTTTGTATTGACCCTAAGGTTGTATTGAGGTGCGACTTTTGGATTTTTTGAGTACCGCAATTTTCTCCGAATTTGGAAAGTGTGCCGAAGGTTTCCTCGCCTTCCTGCGCTGTTGGCAGCTTCTGGGCATTGAAGGGCATGCGCCGTTGTCGTCATCTGATACGATTTGGCGGGAATTTTTTTAAACTGTGGTGAATATGTTGGTGCCTATCTCTGCAGTCAGAGCGGTGTACCGCTTCGTCGCATGTGCGGTTATAACGTCTGAGGGCATTTTAGCGGTAATTGTGGCTTTGCGGAGGGAAAATCCGAAAATTTTTGAAACGTGTGTGAAAAAGTAGTTTCCCACCCTGCCTCCTCCGATCTGCGTAGTAGGTCGTGTGCGATGATTTGTTTTGGCGGAAACTGCGCCTTGCATGATGAAGGTTTAATGAAATATTTCGAAACATGGGTGAATTTCGAATGTTTCAGATAACAGAAACATATTTTACTTTGAACCTTATACAGGAGGTCTGGAAATGATGCATAATTTTTTTGGGGGGAGGAGGCTGCTTCTATACGAAAAATTAATGTCGGAAAGGAATTTTTTTAGTTTATTTTTTCTAATAACTTTTTTGCTAGTGTGCCGATGTTCTTCAAATATTGCACATTTATCACTAGTGTTATTTTGTATTTACATACATGATATCTAGATTCTTCAGTTTGTGACACTTCTATACAATCTGGTTATTAATTAAATACATAATTATTAGAAGATTATATTTTTTTATATTGAGATCAAATGTAACACTTGTTTATTTTTGTAACAATAGGAATCAATACATATTTTTTTTATAATTAAAACTATCGTAGTTGTTTTGAATCAAACCTTAGCTGTTCACACGGAATGTTCCAACCAAGTGTTTATTTGCCCTTGAGATAATGTAATTTATGAGTACCAAAATGTAATCCGGAATGCTGAAACTAAGAGAGGGTGTTCTTTGTGACAGTGGTGCCTGGCCAGCGCCCGAATAAGGTTGATTATTATAATATGTGTGTGCTAGCTTGAATACATTTTAATGAAATGTGAATTTGCGAGTAATATTTTTGAAGACCCCAGGGCTCACCACGTGCTCCCGGTCTTAATGGCTGTGGTTGCTTCAAGTGTGCCTTGTAAGTTCTACGGGGTATTACCTGCCCTTCAATTGACACATACTGGGTAGTGTTGAGGTAGGTGGCATAATAATATGACTCACACACCCGGTAATTGGGATGCTAACTAGTTGGCTTTCGGGGAAACCTCTACTTATTTCAGGTGATGCTAGCTAGTTGTTGAAAAAAGAATGATACATGTTTGCTAATTAATATAATGGAAACGTATGGAAGGATATACCTTGAATCCTAAAGTTAGGGGGAGTGTAACCCCCCGGTGAGTTACCTATTTATTTGTTTTTAATCACAGAACAGTAACTTTGATATTTTTTTCATATACCCTCTTGATTTCTGGCGCATGATCCGGGTGTTGTTGAGATAAACTGCTTTTTGATGACCCATGTATAAAAGGTAACAATACCAACAATAACATCTATTTTACACAAAGTGATTTATTTCGCACCAATCAGTTAAATCATTACGTGATTTTTATTACAAAGAGAAGTAAATAATTACCTCACAATATAATTTATACNGGTTATTAATTAAATACATAATTATTAGATTATATTTTTTTATATTGAGTGCAAATGTAACACTTGTTTATTTTTTAAGTATTGTAATAATAGCCGTTAATATATATTTTATTTTATAATGAAAACTATCGTAGTTGCTTTTAATCAAACCTCAGCTGTTCACACGGAATGCGTCAGCCAAGTGTTTATTTGCCCTTGAGATAATGTAATTTATGAGTACCAAAATGTCAACCGGGATGCCAAAACTAAGAGAGGGTGTTCTTTGTGACAGTGGTGCCTGGCCAGCGCCCGAATAATGTTGATTATTATAATATGTGTGTGCCAGCTTGAATACATTTGTTTAATGAATTGTCAATTTGCGAGTAATATGCCATACTCGTTTATATTTTTGAAAATCCCAGGTTGCCTCACGTATTCCCGGTCTTAATGGCTGTGGTTGCTTCGAAGTTCTACGGGGTCTTACCTGCGCTTCGATGGATACATACTGGGTGGTGTTGAGGTAAGTGGCATAAGAATATGACTCAACACCCGGTCACAAATGCCAACTAGTTGGCGTTCGGGGGAACCTCGACTTATTTCAGGTGACACTAGCTAGTTGTTGAAGAAAGAATGATACATGTTTGCTAATTAATATAATGGAAGGAAACGTATGGAAGGATATATCTTGAATCCTAAAGTTAGGGGGAGTGTAACCCCCCGGTGAGTTACCTATTTATTTGATTTTATTCACATAACAGTAACTTTGATATTTTTTTCATATACCCTCTTGATTTCTGGCGCATGATCCGGCTGTTGTTGAGATAAACTGCTTTTTGATGACCCATGTATAAAAGGTAACAATACCAACAATAACAGCTATTTTACACAAAGTGATTTATTTCGCACCAATCAGTTAAATCATTACGTGATTTTTATTACAAAGAGAAGTAAATAATTACCTCACAATATAATTTATACAAATATTTAAAATCAATGGTCCTAACACAGAGCCTTGGAGTAACCCAAAACAAGCAACGAGGTAAGATTTGAAAGAGTATTATAAGTGACCTGGGGCGAACAAATTCGTAAGTAAGGTCAGCTTGTCAGCCAGAATCAACCACTTTGAACATAATATAACAATAAAGTCAATATCAATTTATAGAATTTTTTGATTACCTGACGCGGTTTTGGGGACACCCGGTACATTATTTTTGTTCGTTGTCAGTTGACACGGACTGAGGTCGATTACATGGACAATGAACTTAGTTTTCTTGGCTGGCTGTGACGATGACGTGGCAGTTGAAGCGCTCGCTCTCTAGGAAATGTATTTCTAATGTGCTGATTAAATTATTGAGATTGGGATTTGTACAGGATGCGATGAGGAAGGATTGAAGGGGCCACTTAATGTAATTAAAGGGAGAGAGAGCAACTTTTATAGTTCGGAAAATGAGGGGTAATTTCGCCTAATCACAGTCTACTGTATAAAAAAAGGCGAAGCTTTCCCATATAACTGTACATCGTTGCGCTACGGTTTGAGTAATATGATAAAAAAAATAATTATACACATTTTTTGTAATTCATTTTGCATTATACATAACTACATGTATTATGATTTTAAACGGTTTATAGTTCTTTTAGTATAGATTTATGCAAGGTGGTGCACGAAGTGCAGTAGAAAAATCTTCTGTTATACTTTTTCACACTTATTTCAGTGAACATTACATTTTTAAGGGTAACGAAACATCTTACAACTATAAAACGTATTTGTCAACATAAGAACTCTTGTATTTTCCTTCATTATCTTTAAAAAATTGACTAATACTTTTATTGCAATTCGCTCCTAGATTTAGTAGATGTGATTTTATCTTTTTTTTAATATATATGGTTCTGATTTTGTCCTGTCTGCGTATTTATAACCTGCGTAGGTTATTGGTCTCTGAGCACGCTATTTCTGTATGGGTTTTCCCTCGATTTTCTCGACAACGAGCAGTAAAATCACACATTCCACGACGTCCCATTATTGCAAACAGCGTGGGCGGTGGTATGTCAAAAAAAATCATTTTTTATACCCACAATACGCGTAATGCTTGATGTTGCCGTGGCATTATTCCTGCAAGGCGTCCAACCAAGGCCGACTTTGACTTCATTAGTTTTCTAAAGTTAAAATTACATTTCTGAATTCGGTAATTTCAAAAAACCAGCAAATTTATTAATTTTATACTTGCTATTTATTCCTACATATTGGATGGTACGCTTTTTCTGCCGATAGGTAAAGAACTTCTGGTGAGGCACGTTTTTAAGACGCAAACAGAGGTATTTTCTGACAATACCCAAAATTTATTGCTTGGTTTTGGTGATTTGAATAGCACGCCCCAAACATTGTTCCAACAGCCTGTAATGTAAAATTACTTACTAAAATTATGTAAGAAAATGTTTATAAAAATTTCCCTTTCAGAAACAGATAGTTGTCTTCTGAAGCACCTCTTAAAAATCTCATGACAAGACTTTAGATTTTTTACGTTAATTTCTTTAGCAATGTGATCAGTTTGCTCTGTACCTGCAAACATTACGAAGTGTTATTTGATGGAGCGGACTCATCAGATGTATTACCTACTTACTTTGAAATGTCACAATTTTCAGTTACCAGCAACGTTGACTTTGGCCTCTACTGCATCTTTTTCCACATCCGAAGGGAAGTGTATCTTCTTCAAATTCAAAAATAGATTATACACGTGAAATTAAAATTATTAAAATTATGAAAATTTTCGCTTCTTCGTCACTCATGAATTAAAACTTATCGTTCGTTGATAAAATATTACTTTTTGGCCTAATACAATAAATAAATCTGTTAACATTTTTTCACGCTTATTTACAATATGTCGCCTATATATAAGTAAACTATGTCATCTTGACATTACGTACGACCTGGCAACGCTGTTGGGTGTTAATAAACATGAAAGAATTATTTTATAGCATGGGTAGAACTGGGGCAAGGCTCACCTACACGCCATTGTAGTTTAAAAAGGCATTAAATATGTATCGTAATTACGATCTGCTGCATATATTCAGAAAAATTCCTTCTTCGATCATGGGTGGCCTGGCGAGAGGGCTCGATGGAATGCACAAGTCTCGATTGGAGAGGCGGAAGATTTCGTTTATATTGAAGAGGTTAATAATACCAACGAAAGTGAAATACAGAGTGTCCCGAAATTCTTGCAACAAAATTTGGTCATACATTCTTAAGACAAATTTAGGGGACCCGTATTTTTTTCTTTTTGCCAACTGGCCCCTTCTTTCGGAGTTACAGCTCCCTGAAATCTGCCCCTAAGAAGTCTTTTTTATATCTCAAAACCATGATGTACGATGTGTGCAGTCAACTGGTTTTGCATTTGTTTTGAATTCATTATTCACTTAATTATTCAATATTAAGCATCGTCCGTCGACCCATCAGTGTTAAAAAGTGGAAGATTCCAGACAAAAGTTTTTATTTTGTAATTTCTCGATAGTGACAGTGTAATTTTTATAAAGTAGTAAAAAATAAGAATAGCGAGCCGATTACATTAAAAACGAGATGTTTATTTCTTACTTTGCTTAATTTTTTAGTTTGTGCACAAAATAGTTTAACAATGAACCGAGAAAACAATGCATTTACTATTTCCAAACGAGATACGGGAAGTGTTATTCCTCGAAGAGAAGGACGTGATCAGCAAGTGAATCTTAATGTTGAAGATGCAGTGTTCGAAAATCTTGACAAAGACCCCGCAATTAGTACTCGACGACTCGCACAGCAAGTAGGAACCTCATATTGTACCGTACATCGCATCTTAAGGCGCCAGCTGTTGCATCCCTATCATCTGCAACCAGTTCAACAGATTTTACCCCCGGATTGTGATCGAAGAATGCGTTTTTGCAAATAGTTTTTACAGCAATGTGCCAATCAAGTAAACTTTCCTGCTTATGTTTGTGTAACAGATGAGGCGACATTTACCCGTGATGAAGTGAATTTCCATAATATGCACATATGGGCCGATGGAAATCCTCACGCGATTAGGGAAACTCATTTTCAGCATCGGTCTCGGTAAATGTTTGGGCTGGCATAATAGGCGATGTACGTGTGGGTTTCTATTTCTTTGAAGGGCGACTAAATGGACCAACATGTGTTGATTTTTTGGAGAACCGGTTGCCTGAATTATTGGACGATGTGGCATTACAAGTTCGGGCACGCATGTTTTATCTTCAAGATGGTGCTCCTCCACACAGTACTCGAGAAGTAACGACACTTTTGAATTAAATGTTTCCTCAGCGATGGATTGGACGCTTTGGTCCTGTGCCGTGGCCACCTCGGTCACCCGTTCTAACTCCAATGGACTTTTATCTTTGGAGTCATTTGAAGTCAGTGGTTTACAATACTTCAATTGCTACGGTGGAAGAATTGCGAAACCGTATACTTGAAGCTGCCTACACAATTAGGAGAATACCTGGAATTTGGGAAAATATTCGGGATCAATTTCAACATGTTCTCTACAAATGGTAAGTTTTATTTCATTTTGTTCCATATTTTAATGGGGTTTGTTTAGTGCTCGCATTTGGCAACTACAGATGCTTACGTATGTGGTTTTGTTTGTGAACTCTTGCAGTAACAACAATGCATTTAAAATGGTAATTACTATTAATTATTATAATAAGAAAATATCAGTTTTTTTTATTTTTTTTTTTTTTTGTTTTTTCTTTTTTGTTTTTGTTTTTTTTTTTCCTTATTTGACTTTTATTTTCGGACAAAAAAACGCAAAAATAGAACTTTTTCGTATAAGACTTTTCTATTGCAAATATCATCAAGAAGCTGTAGTTTAATTTTTTATAGATTATACACGTCACACCCTGTTTGTGGCTGATAAGAAAGAAATATTATTTTAGCATAAAAATATTAACTAAAAAGGTATCCAGAAAGATTGAGAAGCAAGTGGATACTTCTTGAACAAGGTTAATATCTTGTGTTTCGCTATGTGAAATATAACGATTTTTGAAGTTTAAGGTCATCCGACGAGAAATTTCCAACCAACTCTTAATCGAATATGTTTGCGAAGTCTGTTAGATAATAACGTTTCTTATTAAAACCTCATGGTAACCATAAGTAGTAAAGTTTTAATTAAAATCACGCCGGGGTCTATGAAATATAAATTTCATCCGCCGAACAAGAAACAAAGTTACTGCATTGGGCCGGCGGACCCTTCGCACTTGTAACACGCCCTTTGAGCCGCCTCCGCGAAGATAATAAGACGTTTAATCGCGGTTTTCCGCCGAACGTCGCTCGACGTCTCCGTACGTAGCTGGGTTCGAACGTTCCATATTCGGCGAGGATTTCAATTGCAAATGACGACGACGACGACGCCGTGGCACGCTCGGATTTAATTTATACGGGAATTAAAGCCGGTTAAGGAAATGCAAAATTTGCAAGGCTTTTGTTGGGACCCGAGAATATCTGGAATGAATTAGATCGGACTTGTTGTACGACATTTTCTGCGGGTTTAACCCTTCCGCGTGGCAAGGTCGACCTTGTGGATGGCGTTAGATGGAGCGAGTCTAAGAAAATAGGGGTTAACGATTACACCTTGAGAAATATGCTTGAGAATTATACCGAGCTATCCAGAATGATGAAGCTCACGTTACACGTAAATATTACCAAAAATATAATTTACTCCCAATTGATCAAACTTACTTTCCGTTTTCTTAGATTTCCGACCGACACGATCTGTCTATTCAGAGACGTCCGTGCTTCCTGTGTGTGCTTGCTGTTGTATTTATTTGTGTTCGCCGATTGTGTTTTTATTTGAATTTATCGCTAATCAGTGTTTTTCCACACTAATAATCTGTTAACTATTGGTTTTGTGGTAAGGAAGCAAATACTGATGGTTTCTTCGATATAAATCACTCGAACTGTTTTATGTAGAAAATGGTATTTTCGTTAGAAGAGGATAAAAATGTAGTTTCCAAATCATGATACCCCAGATTATAACATTTTTGTTCAGCATGTTCAACGTTTGGTGACACGATTCAGATATCCATTCCTTCAACAAATTAATAAACCCCTCAAATTAATTAATGACAACATTGAATTTAAGGAGAAATTCAAATATGTAGAACTGGAGTGTCATTAAAAACAGTTATTTTTGACCGCTGCACTTTTATACTCCACTCTGTATATTAAAAAGCAATTTTAAAATATATATTTCTGACCCATCCATCCACCTTTATTTGAATTGTCTTTTATCCAATAACAGAGCTATTGTACCTTCCACAATGAAATAAGAAAATCACTGAGCAAAAAAATAAATAGAATACTTTTCTAAAACATGCATTTTGCATGAATTATTATTAAAGTAACATACTGTTATTATTCTTGCCATTTTTTTTATCCAGCTGGCTCCTTGAACGGCAAATTTGATTATTTTCCAATCCTCTTAGAACAGAGTCTGTCTGGTACAATTCCTATTTCTCGACGTAAGTGAACAGATTGCTGAGTCCTTTAAAACTTAAATTGTTTCTTGCTCTGGGAAAGGAGACGGTAAGGTTCTCCTTTTTTTTATTTCCCTACAATTGGAAAATATAAAGCCATTAAACCAAAAGTAGCAAATCGATTTACGGTGACAACTTCGTAGCGACATCATTTAGAAGGGTGGCTTACAGATTTTAAGGCGCAGATAAAAATGGACTCAAAGGGAATAGGTTTTTTGCCAGTTTTACATCAGAGAATTATCATTATCCATATTGAAGAAACAGACAAATAGGATATTTAGGTTTATAATAATTACTTTATAATTACTACCTTTTTGTAGGATTTCATATCAATCATATGAACAAATTAAAATCATTCTAATTCAATGGATAAATTTATACTAGATAAAATAAGACACTGAGTAAATTATAGATGACAATTGAAGTTGCAGATTGAGTGAAACAGCATGTCTAAGGTACAATATCTCGTACCCAGACATAGCTGGGTTATTCCTCACTCAACTAACTTGAAACTTTCTTATTCACAAAGCAACTAGAGTTTATGATTAAAGTTAAATGTAGTTTTACCCTGAAATCTAGGCAAATACTACATTAATGCAACTTTAAAAACAAACAGAAGCTGCATATTTGCAGTTTAAATTAAAAAACTTTTCGTTGGAATAACAAAATTATTCAAAATTAAAATATTTTGTTCTACTTTGTTCGTTGCATTAAAAAAATAGTATCCTAGTTGCATTTTATGAGGGCATAACAATAAAAAAATCTTGTTTATTTAAAAAATCCAACACAGTACATAAAATTTGTACAAATATTTGAATTGGAAAGATGTAGGTGTTTTACATTTTCTAAATAAACTTCGTGAAATGTGTGTGCTAAGTAGGCGACTGCAGTTCACCATTGTTTTTGTGTTCTTGTAAAACCTTGCTGCTTTTATGAACCTATCTGGCAAATCTGGTCGTTTATCAGTGACAAACCTAGATCTCTCTATTTGTCTCTTTGGTATTAATCAGATGTGTTTCTAACATTTACTTCATTAAACATTTTAAACCACTTTATTTCATAAGTTTATAAATATTAAATACTGGTATTATTTCAGTCATTAATAGGTAGGTACTTACAATTTTAATGACAAATTCGTTCAATAATGTATGAATGAAACTGGGACATTTCTACTTGTAATACAATGGAAGTGACACAATTGCTTCTAATTGAGGGTTTTGACCTGCATTCTATCTAACTAATAATAAATTCACTGTCAGAACTGCTGCAATTAACTATTGTAACTGTATGTTTACAAAGCAGTATCTATCCTATTACAGGATAAGGTAAAAAACACGTATTATAATTAAAATTTCATGCTCTGCTATTTAATAATTGTCGGCCTAAATATGTACCTCTGATTAAGTGGTTAATAGAAAACATAGGCGTCGGTTTCAGGTCGTGAACAGGGTCCAAATGCGTTAATACGAGTAGTATTGCCTTCTACAGATTTAAGAATAATTGAATTTGAAGAATAAATTGTTGGCAACAGTTGCTAATATTTAACATTTCTCTCGATTATTACAGATAGAAATTCTTAATCTCTATGTTTACAGTCTTCATAAGTGTAAGATCAGTAGAAAAAAAATAAGTAAAAAACATGAGTCAGAACATTTTCCTCTCCTCCCAAAAATATGTTTAATGTATACTTAGTTCGTTTGAAACGTAGGTACATTCTTTTTTTCGCTCCATTGACGAAATATTGTTCTAAACATTGGAAAAAAAATCTCACCAAATTTCAGCTCTTAATTTTAATTTTTAGTACTCGCTATTTGATTTTAAAATTTTCCTATTTATTTAACACATAAGCGTACGTTTTTTTTTTAATTATCTGTATCTCAGCTGCATTTCTCGTTATTTTATTGTCTATAGGCGATAATTATAAGGAAATTTTTGTTCTTTGAAAGTAGTAGGATCTATGTAACTCGAAAGGTTTTACTGCTAAAAAATCTTAGTTTTTTTTAAATTTTTAATCGATTTTTGTATTTTTCTCATAAATAGACTTACAGCAAAAACGTAAATGACATTTTTATAGGAAATTAAAGGACCCCGCACAAACCTTATGGGTTTCAGTTTTCGGCCGATTCATCTGAATTTTGATATGTTGTACTTGACATACCTTCCTGATCAAAAGTGTTCATAGGCCCAAAGTCCGGACATGAACAATTTTCGAGATATCAAGGACGCAGTCTCAAAAAATTTAATATTTCCATGAACCTAAACTAAAGATGGAAACGAGCACTTTTGAAAATAATTATTATCCATTTTAATTATCTACAGGATTTAGATCGATTTGAGTATTCACAATATATATTTGAAATGGAAATCAGTACGACTAGGCACACCCCCGGGAGACTCCTAAAATAAGGGTTAAAAACTAAAATATTTATATTTCAGGTCGTTACGATACTTGTTTTTTTTTTTTCATGAATCATTCTATGCGGCTAAGAGCCTGTGTGGGAAAATCCTCAAGCTATTTCCACCCCGATACACTCTCCAAATAGGGAAATTATTCGAATCATATGTTAGTTTTTCTACCCCTATTTTAGGTTTATTTCGGAATGAACGTGACTTGAGGATTTCTACACATATGCTCTTAGCCGTATAGAATGATTTATGAAAAAAAACGTGTGGATAATCTCGTAATAAACCTGAAATATAAATATTTTAGTTTTTCAACCCCTATTTTGGGGGTATCTCGGGGGTGGAGTTGTACTGATTTTTATTCCAGATACATATCATGAATACTCAAATTGATCCAAATCCGATAAATAATGCAAGAATGGATAATAATAATTTTCAAAAGTGCTCGTTTCCATTTTCAGGTTCATGGAAATATTTCATTTTTTGAGACTGCGCCTTCGATATTTCGAAAACTGTTCATTTCCGGACTTTGGGCCTATGAACACTTTTGATCAGGAGGGTGTCAAGTACAATATATAAAAAATTTAGAAAATCGACCGGGCACTCAAACCCATAAGGTTTGTGTAAGGTCCTTTGCTATAAAAAAGATGTAAAGTTATTAGTTCACGAGAAAAATAGAATCAAAATTGTGAAAACATAAAATATCTTTGTATTATCTTTATAGGAGATTTGTTAATGCCAATTCGTGAAAATAAAGACAACTGTATATAACCAAAGGTGATCTACTATGGCTTTTATCAAACAAAAGCACTACCTATACAAAAAAATGTGTTCTTTACTTTGTTTCACTGACAACATTGATCATATTGAATATTTCTTATAAGATAACAAGTTACAATTATTATAGAGGCTATAGAGCCGCAATTCAATGGCGTACCAGGCGGGTCAACCGAGATATGCGTGAGCCGCTGCCTCAGAATGCTTTTCACGTTCAAGTCACGTTAGTATACTGTTAGTCTTTGTTATCATGCGGATGTTGCGTAATTGGTGTTAGACAACTTAATTGTTGCTTTTCAATAAATAACGCGTACGCCTATGTCCCGCGGCTCAGTTCTGACAGCCTTAATTATTAATAATATTAATATATGGCTCCCTTTCCCGCACAAAATTTCGACTTTTTTCTTGGATGATTCCAGTGACTAGTAGAGATACTGTTATTGTTGTGATAATTAATAGTGTAAAATAATCGCGCGCATATTCGCAATCCAACTAGACTGCACGCAATTCCTCATCAAATAACTGTACCCCCCCGTACATCGCGTGTGCGTCGCGCCCGCGACCGTGTCGAGTTGAAAAAAACAGGAATCATAATTAAAATTAAGCTCATCATCGCGGTGTAACTGAATATGCACGGTCTGGAGCTCGGAGAAATGAGAAACGGACCACGTGACCGGTCTAAATATACGACTGAAGTATGTCCAGTTATACGCCAAATTCCGCGTCTGGTTGGGTCGGGTACGCCCTCGGTTATTCCATTAATCGTCGTCTTCGTCGTAATTAAAAAGGAGTTTCGGGCGGTGTTCGTCGTGTGCTTGGATCAAGTGCGGTGTGATAATTGACGAAAAAGTTACGTGTAACTCGAAACTGTGGGGAGTTTTTGTGATATCGCGGTGGGAATAGTAGTCTGAGATTGTGTTGATAGGTGGTTCGCCAGACGCTGTTTTTTATGTGAAAAGCACGCTATTTGAATTTGTTTCAGTCAAGGTTTAAATAGTAGCGACAGATACTTGAATAGGTGCATAGAGTACACTGTTTTTTATCTCTCCCATTACTGGCATCTCATAAGCCGTAACAGATACGGTCGGGGCAGGTTAAATTGTAATGTCCTGTAAGTACTTGAAGGCAACACAAGAGATCAAAAGTTTGTTGACAATAATAATAGAGCTCTGTAGAAGCACATCAATTATTTTTTTTTAGGAAATGCTAAAAATTAACTACAACATATGATCAACCTGATATTTGCTAACTTCTTCCAATACAGAACATGGTTAAAACATCTACACTTTTTTTGATATTACCGTGTAAATAAACAAAAAAAAAACAAAGGAAGGACTCCTGAAGTTCTTGCATACTCGATACCATAATGGTGAGATATAGTGATTTCTTGTAATTCACCAAGGCAAAAAATTCTTTATATTGAAAAACTGTTCTCAAGAATCTCAATCGAAACAACTTTCTTTCCTTAATCTTATTTGTTACTCAAATTTTGATACGCATAAATGGTTAATTTGAGCGTTTTGAGTTTAGAACTTGACAGTATTTAGCAAACCTGATCGAGTCAAACGGATCTCGGAATCGTATTCAGCAACCTCAAAAACGTATAGATATGTAGATTTACTTCGTTGGCAATTGATTGTATACATTCAACCTTGAGCTGACCGTAATCTAGACCTGATTGGGTCAAACGGACACCGGATTCGGATGCAGCGACCCCAAAAACGTATAGATTTAATGGTTTTACTTTGTTGACAATTGATTCTATACATTTGGTCTTGAACTGACCTTAATCCAGAGATAATCGGTTCAAACGGTCATCGGATTCGGATTCAGCGACCTCAAAAACATTTAGATGGTCTTGCCTTTCGAACCTCCCACTTTTTTCTGTGGACTATGTGAATCGCAGTGTTATATTATCCCGTACATTGTCTCATCTGCTCCTCCAATAATGTAAAGTTGTAAACAAAATATGGGAGACGATATTCAATTTTATATATACAGTACGCGCCTAAAGTATGGATTAAATTCAGTAAAAAGGAAACAATTTTTTTGGGGGAAAATCCTCGAACAGGTCGATTTTTAATTTAAAAAATACATATTTTAGCATAAAAGGCGATTTTCAACCGTCGTTTGTTTTCGAGTAATGCCGTCATCGACATTTTTTTTAAATAGCAACCCCCTATTTTTTTTTCTTGATTCTGAAAGATCGTTTCATTGTCGATCCGACAGTATTAAAATGTTAGAATTAATGTTGAATGTTAGAAAACGTAAATTTTATTCATTAAAAAAATTACAATTCATATGTCAAGCAAATACAATTCATTAAGTTTTCTACCTAAATTAAGTGTTCGAATTGCCACCCACCGACTTCTTGACAATACGCAAGTCTGTGTAGAAATTCTTCTTGCACATTATGAATTATTTCTGAGGTAACTCTGTGTATTATTTCATCTATAATACAATTTTGGAGTTCTTCTAAATTATGTTGTCTATTAACGTACACTTTGGACTTTAAGTAGCCCCATAAGAAACAATCCAGGGTTGTAAGATCTGGGGATCTTGCGGGCCATTCTATCGGTCCTCGTCTGCCGATCCACCTCCTAGGAAAACAATTGTCCAGAAAATCTTGAACAGGGCGCGCATAGTGCGGAGGTGCACCGTCTTGCTGAAACCATATGGTGTCATCAGGAATATCAGGGTCATTATCGTTAGGAAAAATTACTGCAAGCGCTGGAACAAGGTCATTTTGTAAAAACTCTAAATATCTTTCTCCTGTAAGGGTTCCTTCAAAGAAGAAAGGCCCTACTATTATGTTGTCAACTATTCCAACCCACACATTTAATTTCTGTGGGTGTTAGGTATGTGTCTCTGCCATCCAATGAGTATTTTCCCGACTCCAATACCAGCAAGTTTGACGGTTCACTGTACCATTGAGACAAAACGTAGCCTCGTCTGAAAAAAGTATTTGCCTGTGTAAATCTCTATTTACTTGACATAAATCCACCATAATTTCACAAAAGTGTAAGCGGCAGCTGCGTTCTAGTCATATCCCCCCATCCGATAAGAATTAAAATGTCAATTCTTTGTGCGATAGTTAAATGTGCTAAATACTTTAAAATCAACAATAATTTTTATATCGCTTACAATACTTAGAAAGTCGGTATGACAGTGACAATTTGTAAAGATTTACACCTACGTGATCCATAAAAAACTTCGAAAAACTAAATTTGATAACGTTTTTAATTGATTAGGGTTTTCTAACATTCAATCGTCATTTACTCGAAAACTTTCCTATGTAAGATGGTAACATTTTAATACTGTCGGATCGACAATGAAACGATCTTTCAGAATCAAGAAAAAAAATAGGGGGTTACTATTTAAAAAAATGTCGCTGACGTCATTACTCGAAAACAAATGACGGTTGAAAATCGCCTTTTATGCTAAAATATGTATTTTTTAAATTAAAAATCGACCTGTTCGAGGATTTTTCCCAAAAAAAATTTGTTTAGATTTTACTGAATTTATTCTATACTTTAGGCGCGTACTGTATACATTTATGATTAAACAAAAAAAAAGTGATTGCGAATTATTATTGAAATTATACATACATAGTAAATATCAAGGAAACGGGAAAAAAATCCTAGGAATGTTTAATCTCAGTTAAATATTTAAATTTTTATTGAGAAAGCTTATTTTTAATAAAATAAGAATGGTTTTATTATATTTTTAGAAAAGATATTACAGGGTGTTTTGGAAAAACAAACCATATGTCCAGGAGCTGATAGAACATAAAAAAATTAGGAGATACTTTCATATAGGCTTATCGTTTTTTAACGCTCAATGGTAGGTACTTATTCAAGTTTCTTCCGTGAAATTTTCTCAAAAACCTCACGACGTCAGGCGAATTATTATTGTTAATTCTTTGAAAGGTGACCGACTCTCGGACATGGAGGGTGATTTGAAAGTGATTTTTCAAAACCTCGTCCTTAACGAGGACAAACCGGGCGACGTGTCGGATGATCCTGTCTGGGAGGGACGCAAAAAGGACGACAGTCCCGACTTCAGTGCACTGGTCGACGTCGGCAAGGCCGCTAAGTTGCAGCGGGCTTTGAAGTGGGCTGGATTAAAACCGGTAAGTTGACAATAAGTTGACAGGCGACGGGGCTCCCGGAAAATGCGGGGGGAGCAGAGAAATAAAGCGGCTTTCGGGCGACAATAATGGAGACCATTGTGGCTCTGGATAAAGAGTTATTGTACAGTGTTTGACACGAAACTAGAGCGAGTCCTTCTGTAAAACTTTAAGCTCGGCTTTAATTAATATAACTATTTCAGATTTGATTAAATGTAACTTTTAAAAGCTGGACTGTTTCGGCCATAAATTGGGAAATTAATAGTGTGAACAAAAGTCTGCACTAAAAAACCACACATTAAGCTTGAAACAATTTATGCCGGTTATAAAACTACATCTAATTGTAAGTATGTCCAAACGAACTTTTTGAATTTGCCCCCTCTTTGGTACCTGCAAAGTACCAGGGTTGACGTTCAATCCCGCTCCTTGATGGATCCGCAGCGGTCCTGTTGGGAAGTCGTTTTATTTTGGACAATAATTGACCTTTTTGGATTTTACTCATGTTTGGATTGTAGTCACCTGGAACGGGTGACGGACTTGTAGTCTGACGTGATACTGTTATTTTGTATTGGATTCTCCAGTTCTAATTTCGCATTAGTTTAGTAGTTTTTTTCCGAAATTCGAATTTTATATTTGCAACCCATCGTCGGAAGCTGCTCTGTCAACAGTATGAACCTCTGGCGGTGTCGTCTGCAGGGCCTGGAAATTTCGTAAAGACCTTCGGTGGAAAGGTCGAAAATATTATTTTCCGCGTCTTCTACATCTCGTGTAGGGTAACTTCGGTCTTTTCGAATATTAGTTTATACTTTGTCCGAAATTGGTTGTACGTAGTGCGGTTGAAGACAGTTTCGTGGTTCTGATTGAAAAGTTGATCGTTATGGAGGTATATCGAGATCCGAGGGAAGTGAGGATCGCAGGGGGGGGTCCTATGCTTTTCTTATGGGACTAACACCCGCTACCAACTTGAAAAAATTAAATTCTATTGAAATTATTTGCGATAAACATTATCTATATAGCAAAGAAATCTACTCAATATGCACATAACATACATATTTAAAATTAACAACATAAAAATATCATATTTAAATAGTTTTAAATTATATTTAATGAACGCATAAACACTATGTAGATGTGACAACAGCGCTAATAATCGAGTGCAGTTGTACACACTGCGAACCTACAGACCTCGGACATCGGAGATATTGCGCGTCAAATTCGGGTAAAGATGCGTACGCGTTCAAAAATATATAGTGTGTAAACTATGTAAAATATGTTATATAGGTATAGCAAATATATCGTATTATCCTCGCGAAGATTTGTATCCTTTATTTAAAATCCGTAAATCATGTCAACTGGTCAACGAGAAAATAATTATGTTAATTTAGTTCTAAAGAAATGAAATGACACTCGCACCCATCTCTCGTCCAAGTCAAGGAAAATGTTGGATGCAATTTTGAAGGTTCTGTGATAGAAATTACTTTATTACTCACTGTTCGTGTTTTCATCTAAATTTTAGTAATGTTACAAAAGTTTTGCAACTATAACTATTTTTTTAGATATAAAGTTTGCTGAGAAATATTTATGTTCCTTTGTTATTATGTACAAATGCTTTTATCTCAAGTATTACTAATTATATTAATCAAGTAAAGAAAACTTTATGTAACCTTAAATATTGCTGGGTACGGATTACGATGTTTTTATAAACCATATATATTAAAAGGATTTATCAACTGTATTTTTTATTCCAATAAATATATCACAGCTTCCTAGCATTTTTAAATTAATTTAGTTTTTTTAAAACATTACAAAAAATTATCCTTTGTGGATAATTTATTGTTGGTAACAATGTTTGAAATCAATTTCGTTTTTATCAAGTCTTTCAAATGTATTCCCTCCTTGCTGTCAGCTGATTGCAACGTTGCCACATTAATCCTCAAGTCAGACAGAAATGCAATTATTGGTTTCTGTTTCTAATTAATACAGCTGTACTATATTCAAAACTTATATTAGTTTTACATCAAAAATAAGATAATACTATCTATGGAAAAGTTTTGTTTCACAATTTCTAAATTTTTTCTCAGTTATAGGCAAAAAAAGAGCCGCACCGTCCATCTTCGAAATATAAACCTATGTTAAAATGAACAACTTTCAACAACAGTATCTCAAAATCTAGATTAAAAAAAATTCAAAAAATATGACGCACAGAGGGAGCACTGGGTAATACGCTATATAAATTTCAAGTACATCTGTGCATTTTAGTAAAACCGTCCTTAAGTACTATCATAAAATTTAAATTTACATATTTAATGAGTAAAATCGATTAAATTACTCAAAAAATACATTTAACAAATAAACGATTACATAATTATTAAAAAATAAGTTAAGTTAGGTTTGGTCAAGTTAATGTTGTTAAATCTTCCCATATACACAACTACACAACAACTAATTAGAATACAAAAGACAACACCTTATTGGTTTACATAGTAAAGACATAACCTCTACTACGGCACATTAAAAATTTATTTAAAAAAATAATCACATTAAAATATATGTCTATTAAAGTGATTTGGAATAATAATTTTCACCAATTCACTATTTGGATTTCTGATATTCTCATGTGATCTATATGTATAACTATACGTACTGGTGAAAATACACATTGCAATAAAAATCTTTCATGCTTCCTTTTGACCGAAGAACGCCAGCTAATAAAATGCGCCGACCATTATAAATCATTGGCGACATTATTTGACATCTGCTGCGGGGAATGCACCTCCTACCACTCCAATAAATTCCTCTCGGTCGCCATCACCTTTACCTCCACCTGCGTCGGATGCTTTCCTTCGGATAATCCAATAACGAGGTCACAGGAGGAAATCGACGATCCGGGAGGAAACAAATATTCCCTTTTTACCTTTCCGCCTAGTGAGGAGCAAATATTAAACCCCCTTTCGCCCGTTATTGTTTGTTGGGGCTCGCTATATGAAAAGAGGGGCCTGGAGTGACATCCTGATCTTAAAAGGGACCCGGAATACAGAGAGGACCAAATAAGTTGCATCTCTTTACTGCGATAGAAGCGTCTTTTGCGATAAAACATCAGAAGTGGGATTGTAAATATGAAGAAAATAATAAATTTAAGGGTTATTTTTAACTATTGCAAAAAATTTAATTTTTATTTGATTTGTATAAGGTTATTCCTGGTCGCCACTGTTACAGGATAACCTTGCACTTCCTTAGCCTTAGCTAGGAATCTTTGACCTGCCTTTGTTGTTCTCGGGTTAGGCTCTGTGGGAAGGCTTTTAGTGTAAGACGTCAATCAGATATGGTATAAAAAAATTAAATCTAGTATATTTTTAAATTTGTATATTTTTGTGCCTTTATGCCTATTTTGATAAAGGAAAAATGCAGATACTTCATTATTTAAATAGAGCACGAAAGCGCTAAGCGTTTTTATCAAAAAATTAATTTATCTATTGATGTTGATTTCACTTTCACACTTTCTTTCTAATTTTTCATCCCTCGTAGTTGCTGGGCCTGGACGTAGTGATTTTTGGCAACACTAAATAATAAACGTCGTAAAATTATATGAAGGTCCCTGGGAAATCGCCAGAACCCAACGTACTGGCATCAGCAGTTTTTGTTGTGGGCCAGATTTCAATTTTTATTGTTTTTTTTTCTCGCGCAGCGGTCGCAATCGTGATTTATAGGAGGTTGTGGCACAGATAATGGGCAACGGGGGGAGAAGGGTACTTCACTCGAGCTGCGATAAGCAAATTTGAATACACTGAGAAAAATAGTAGAGCGTGAGAATTATTGCAAATTACATAAAAAAAGGGATCATAAAATTACTTTAGGAAGCAGTGCTAGTAAAAAATGTTTCGAATTAGATTAGACGAGGGTATGGAAGAAGTCAGAGCAGAGCATTTTTATTGCCATATGGTGACAATTTTACACGTAAAAAGCATAATTAAAATACCGGTTTTACGAAATTTTTGTATAATATTTAACAACCAATTTGTTACCTTTCAAATAAAAAATAAGGGAAATCAATATAATCAGCTAAATTCAGTTTTTATATTTCACTGGAATTTATAGTAGAATCGTATTCGATGCAAAGTAGAGCAAAAAGTTGTCGGTCTTTTATCAAAGGAAAATCGTGTCATCAATTTTAGGAGGCGTAAGATAAATCATTTCAAATTTAAAATGAAATTCAATGTAAAATCTGAAAGACCGCAGCATACGCACTGTGTTCTGATAGTAGCTGTAGTCGCCCAGGTGCATCGAGTGTACGAACTGGTCGGTTATACGTCAAATACTAACCTGGCGAGCTTT
Source organism: Anoplophora glabripennis (assembly GCF_000390285.2). NCBI lineage: Eukaryota > Metazoa > Arthropoda > Insecta > Coleoptera > Cerambycidae > Anoplophora > Anoplophora glabripennis. The sequence continues at coordinate 37,100 of NW_019416212.1, read as the reverse complement.
GCCGTCAATTAGAGAGCGCTTCCAAAAAACAGGTAAACAACAGTGGCGCGTGCAGAGGTAAAATGTAGTACATATGTGGAATTTAGGAAACAAATTGGATTTATAATAAATTACATTTAAAATAAATAGTTTATGAGAATAAAGGAATTTTTGTAGGAACAAGGGTGCCAGACCTGAACTGATCCGCTCGTCCCTTCATAATGTATAAAGAAATTATTCAATTTGTAAAACCCTTAAAAGCGTACTTCATTGGTTCCCTTGACAGGCAATGATTTATTACTTTGCATCGAATATGATCCTACTATAATCCGTCAGCTATTTTATTGAAAGGACAAATACACTGAATGATATCTATCTCAGCTGGACAGATTTTTCGTTATTCACTAAACCGTACAGGGTGATTCACTATATTTTGACCCCCCTTTAACTTTTTTGTTTTAAGAGTTATAAAAAAATGTTAAATATAAAAGTTGCACGATTTTTTATGAATATTTAAAAAATCATAGTAGAAAAACAAATGAAGTCCAAACAAAATGGCCGCGGATGTTAACTTTGTTAAGTTAAATGGAACACCCTGTATGTTTTTACATATTTGGATAGAACGTTCCCTGTAGAGCATAGCCATATAGGGTTTATTGGGTCCTAACAATAAGCAAGATACTTTAAGAATGTTTTTTTATTAACAAAATAATACATCTTGTAATTGTTAGACCTCTTTCAGACATTTCTGCCTTTTTTCCAATTACGTAAAGATTTACAGATTTAGTTGTAATATACTTTGACAGATCGGACATTGATACGGTCCAAAATGCGTATAGGTAATGTAACGAAATCTCACTAGTTAGGCCGTGATCGAAAGGTCTATATAATTACTCATGGATATTATATGGTAGGTCGTGACAGTGACAGGTCTTGACAACATTGTTATTGACCATATAACATTGTCCATGAGTAATTAGGCCTCTCACGGCCTAATTAGTGAGATTTAGTTAGAATACCTATACGCATTTTGGGCCATATCAATGTAAATCCTTACGTAATTGGAAAAATCAGAAATGCCTGAAAAAGGTTTACTAATTACAAGATGTCTTATTTTCTTAATAAAAAAAAACATTCTTTTCGTTTTTTAATAGTATCTCGCTCATTGTTAGCGATGGACCCAACAAACCCTACATGACTATGCTCGACAGGGAAGGTTCTATCCAAATATGTAAAATATACAGGGTGTTCCATTTAACTTAACAAAGTTAACATCCGCGGCCGTTTTGTTTGGACTTCATTTGTTTTTCTACTATCATCATTCATAAAAACTCGTGCAACTTTTATATTTAACATTTTTTTATAACTCTTTAAACAAAAAAGTTAAAAGGGGGGTCAAAATATAGTGAATCACCCTGTACATACTACATGGCAAAAAATACATTAAAATTTACGCAATTGTAATGCTGTTAAAGGAAGGCTTTTGACCTTCATTGTACATCACACCGAAAATACTAGTGACTCCACAATATAGCCGAAAGTGAACATAAATCTTGCATTAACCCCGTACGATGAAATTAATCCAAATTAGTGGGGTCGATTACAAAAAAGTTACCGCGTATAGATACGCTAATATCCCTCACTTAAAACATCCCACCGGGGCACCGAAGCTATCAGTCATTGTCAGGGGGTGCCATGGGATTTTCTATTTAAATATATATGTTCTCGTTCGCGGCGGGACCTTAGATTTTTCACAATGCGGGCGATCCCTGGCGCGGCGGGGCCTGAATGTCGATAGCGCTTTTTGTAGTCGGTTTTTCATTTTATTTTTGTCGGGAGAGGGGCTATTTTGAGATATTTTATCCTGGCAAATTGCTGACTCGGACGTCACGAGCTCGAGTGGAAGCGAGGGATGGGTTTTTTTCTTAATAATGTCTGCGGTGGATTCGTCCGCGAGGTATATTTTGTTGATTCACAATTATAACGGAAGGATGCACACGTCCTCGGTATCTCGTTGGCTTTGATTTTAACTCGGTATGGTTCTGGCGGCTTGTTTGAAGCGTCTTGTTGAAATTAAGAAATAGAGACGTCGTGGGAGGAGGATCCCTACTTATTTATTATACAGTGTTATTCATATTTTACCGGGAAATGCTTTTCTAATATTTTCTTTGTAATTTATATATACAGGGTATTGCAACTAAGAGAGATTCTTCTGTAACTCTGCAACTGTAAAATTTATATAAAAAAATGGTTTAATAAAAGTTGCCTGGAATCATCTAAAGAAAATATTTTTAGCTTTACAGGTTGTTCCATTTCGCGTGGGCGCTACATAAATCTGTTATTTTAAATGGAACACCCTGTATATTATTACATTTTTGAATTCCTTGGTTAATATTAGGTAGAGTTTATTAAATGTGTGTACATGGTGTTTAAAACTTACCGTTTTCGAGATAATCAGTTGTTTTTGAAAAAAATCTCTAATTGAGGCTAGATAGCGTCTAAACCGTAAAAGTTAGAAACCTGCAGTTTTCACAGTTCGTTTTGGCATAAATTACTCTATCTTGTCATCTGTGAGCAAAACGTGTACGTTATTCTTACTCGGAAATACTGAGACCTTAATTTTATAATCTGAGTTGAAAAACTTTATTTTTCAAATGAAATGAACCATATTAATTGTCATGAGTGAAGGCAAAATTGAATGCCCTTTCGACTGATATTAGGTTCATTCTATCTCTAACAAAATTATGGCAAATTATCTTTAAAGTTCTACAATCACAGTTATAGGTTTTCCTTTACATCTACGGAAAAACCAAAGCATGTAAAGATGTAATTCTGACAATTTTCTCTCTCGTACCTGTTCTAATATTCAGAGCACGCCCATGCATTACTAACGGCAGCGGGATCCTCTAGAACACCGATTACGTCTATTAGAAGTCTCACACCCACGCCCCGGAAAATCTATTAACCTTGTAACGGGAATTTTATTGACTTGGAAAATCGGTGGAAATTACTTCGTCTTGAAAAATTGATGTACGGGAAGACGATGCCTTTTAATAATGAATAATCGGCCTCGTTTTGGATGTGGGACTTTGAGTAGGTGTTTACCCTTGTTGAAATATGTAAATAGAAGTCGCTCAGGAGCTATCTGTTCCTATAGAAATTCGATTTTTATAATGTAATTAGATCAGTTACAAAAAATGATCTCTGTAGACAATTTTATTAAAATAAATTAAATTTTTTTCTGTTAGTCCTGTAGCCAGGGGGTCCCAATTGCCTCCTTTATTTAGATGGAGTTACCCAAGTGTTTTTTGTGTATTTTGAGCTGCGGAACACGAATTTTTTTGGTTGAAGTTTGCTCGGATGTCGATAAGTTTTTTATAAACAAAATGCTGAAAACTTAGTTTTTGGCAAAATAAACAAAATATTGCAAATATTCATTAAATTGTTAATGTTTCGTTCAGTTTTCATCGTTTCTTTGGTCTAGAAATGAAGAGTACGCGTCAAGATCGTGTATTAAATGCCTGTAAAGGCAACCGCTCTCTTACATACATGGCGGTGTACCCTTCTGAACGCTCAATTGCTATTTGTTTATAGCTTCAAATAACAGTGGAAACAACAAATTTTCACACTGCAATTACTCATAATTTGTAGTATTTAACGTGAACTTTCAAATGCCGTCAGCAGAATTACAAAATACCTATTCAATCAAAAGTTATTAACGATTGAAAATCACAAACATCCCATTTTTCGAGTTTTTAACGGCGTTTATCTCGAAAACTATGCGTTTAACAAAAAAATTGCAAGAGACATTTTCTTCTGAAAACTAGTGTTTCAGTGTTTTGCAAGTTTTTTGTTAATAAAAAACTTATCGACATCCGGACAAACTTCTACCCACAAAATTCGTGTTCTGTAGCTCAAAATACACAAAAAACACTTGGGTAACTCCATCCAAGTATAGTCGTGTTAATATTTGTTTTAATATTATACGAATACCTGAAGGAAATTATTCTACATTTGTGTATAACTGTAAATTGTATCGTTTAATTATTTTAACAATTTGAACAATATTTAAATCATCTTCACAAAGGAGATACTCTGAAGAAATTAATGGTGGAAGAGTTGTTTATGTACAGTAAAAATAAAAAGCCGCCAAAATTGTATCCCTGTGGTACACCTAACCTTGCCAAAAATAGGTGTAATCTATAATCACAATAACTTACGTACTGATTTTTTTTATGTAGATGAAATGAATAAATTTTTGTTCTATCACCAATATCATAAACTTATTTCAGAATTAGAATGTTTTATTTCACCAGTGAGCTAGAAAGGACAATCACTAAGACTTTTATTAGCTTTTGGCCCTTTTGATTTTTGCATTAAAAAATAGTCATTTTTACCACTTTTTTCATAAACACTTAGCTTTTCGTTAATTGGCTATACAATTGCACTTTTTATAATTAAATATTTATAATTAAATATTATGCATAGCTTTGGAGATAATTTAAATGCTTATAAAAAAAGTGGTAAAAAAGACTATTTTTTAATGTAAACATCAATGGCAATAAATCAAAATCCCATTTAAATACAAAGCTAAGTTAGGTTTTAAGCTTTAAAAATCGACTTTCTAAACCCTTTTTTGTTAATAACTTTCGGAGATACAGAAGGTTAAAGTTATGTATTTTTGTCCTTGACGGGATAAATAAATAGAATTTTGCAAAAACTGGGCCCATCTTTCGCATAGTTTTAAAGAACAATAAAACTCTCAACATTTAGGCATATTAATAAAATTCCAACAAATAACAACCAAGTTATGGATAATTAAAAAAATACTGTTTGTTTTTGCAAAAACTTAAACAATTTATCCGATTTTAATCTATAAGGCGGCATTTTGTAGGTCTTTTTATTTCGCATATTTCGTCTTTTGAACACTTTTCTCTAAAATCAATAGTTTTTCCAATATTATTGGAAAAACTGATTTTCGACTCAAATTGTTTAAAAAAAAAATGTTGCTAATGAAAAAAATTGACTCACGAGATGACACACTTTTTCTATTGCCTTCCGCTACACATTTAAACAGTAAAATAGCGGACGTCAATTCATCGATGTTCAAATATTATGGCGACGCGATTAATTAGAGAAAGGTAATACATATACGTATATATTATTATGTTTTTCTTTTGGACGCCTTTATTATTTTTTTATTTGTATGTAGTTTTTTGATTGATTGATTATGAATTATGAGACTCTCTGTGTGTGGGTTCCTTTGTTTTGTTTTATTTTTATATGTTGATTTAAAATTTGATGTATTGAAATTCTACTCTAAAATTTTTAAATGAAAGATGTATTGAAAATACAGTAGAACCTCGATAATCTGAACTAATTGGGACCGGGGGTGGTTCGGACTATCGAATCGTTCGGATTACCAAACAAAGTGCTTTCCAGGCATAGTAGCGTGCAAAAAATGAACACTGACATACTATTTCCCATAAAATAACGAGCACGTTGTATTGTTAAAGGTACAAAATAGTTTGTTTTATGAAATACATACTACTGTGCTACAGTAAGGTAACTATATTTTATGTAATGTATTGCACATGAATTTCGTAATATTTTTAGTATACAATCTTATACACACACAGAAAGTACAGTACTGTACACACAAAAAAATTATACTGTACAGAAAGATAAAAAAATTAAAGATGCAATGTTTACTACGGTGATGCTCTGTTTACTGTAGCAGTTAAAGAGCGATTCTGATTACATACTATTTTTATTTTTCCCAAAACGGCGTTCGGATTATCGAGCGTTCGGATTACAGGAGTCACTT